>NC_140103.1:14090398-14423278 GCF_964237585.1 Gallinula chloropus | reverse complement strand
GAAGAACTGGTCTTTCTGCTGATCTGGGCCAGGATCCTGGGATAGAGGGAGCTCATGGCCACCCAGCAGCACTGCAGACAGAGCTCTGCCCAGGAGCAGCTCCTCTGCCAAGCACACAGGGCTGGGGACACTGCCTGGAGGCACCGAGAGGAGACCTGTGAGGCTGAGAGAGATGATGGATGCTGAGAGCTCACTGGAGGAGAAATCTCTACCTGGTATGTCTGTGGGTGCAGGGCAATGCAGGTTGTATTCTGGGAGGGTCTCCTAAAACTGGGACATGGGGCAGTGTGTGGGGTCTGTCAGGAGGACAGGTTCTCCATAGGACCAGGAAGTGCTGCCTGGAAGGGATGCCCTTCTGCCCCATCAGAGGGACAGGGGCAGGTCAGCCCTGCAGAGATGTGAAGCAGAGAGTGCACCCAGGGGTGCCCAGGGCTGTCCTTGCAAGCGGGGTCAGCACTCAACCTGGCTAGTGTGTTTTCCAGAGAATTACAGACAGCACCTGTGGGTTGGAGGAGTGACCCATGGAAGGGCAGCATAAGGTCCTTCTGCTGTACGAATGCACTGTAAGGGTCAGCTTTTCTCCCAGCTCCAGCTGATTCTTGGGTAGGGTAATTCCAAAGGGACTTGGTAGAATAACATCAAGGAAGCTTTTTCCTGATGCTTTCCTGATTTTCCTGAGTCTTTGCTTTTACTTTTACTCTCTTTTGGGCTGTGCTGACTGTGGTAGATGAGAACTTCTCCCCTCAAGAATGTGCAATGAAAACTCGATTTTCATTAAGACTTTGGGGTGTCTCCTGAGCCCTGCACACACAGAGGTTCCCAGGGCAGAGCCCTGACGCCAGGAGGGGTCTGCAGAGCAGAGCTGAGTGCAGGGCAGGTTGGATGAGATATGTTAGCTCAGAGCAGGAGATGACATGGGCAGAGAGAAGCAGCTACAGGGACAGTTCCAAGCAGCAGAGACATTGTTAGGGAGGGAGAAGAAGCTGCTCCCAGAAATGCCCTGGCAGTGGGGATTTGGTACCTCCCTGACATCCCCCCGCAGTCCTGACACTTTCCCACAGTGACACCCTGGTTTCTGCCACACAGCAGAGCCTACACTATGACTTCCAGGGTTTCATGATGAGTCTTCTCCATGGCAGCCCAACTCCCAGTGAGGAGAAACACCTGAGTGCCTGTCTGTCTCTCCTGTCCTTCCAGGCTTGTCTGGAGCATTTCTCACTGTTTCCCCTCCTATCCTTGCTGCCTTTGTTCCACTGTTACCTGGGGCTTTGGACACACCCATAGGTGAAGCTGTCACTGAGCTGACCCTCACTTCAGGACCCCCAGCTGTAGGGATGGTGGTCCTGAAGAAAGCTCTGCTCAGCTCTTGGGTGAAATGGGAGTGACAGTGCTGAAAAGCTCATTCCTATCCACAGGGGATTTAGTCTGAGATCACACCATCCTTCTATTTACTGACTGCTGCCAGGCAGGACTGAGTTCTGGAGATCCAACAGCCGACCCACTCAAGCCAGCACAAAGCAGACAAAAGGGACCTTCCAAAGCCATACTCAATACAGAGAGCCAATCTGAGGGTATTCCATGAGAATTGGAAGAGATTTTCCTCAAAGAAGAGTTCCCTAAATTCTCACTGTGCCTTTTCCTCCTTGGACAGGTCTCCACACTTGATGGCAGCAGATGTCCAACAGCAGCTGCATCAGCCAGTTCCTCCTCCTGCCCTTTGCAGACACACGGGAGCTGCAGCTCTTGCACTTCTGCCTCTTCCTGGGCATCTACCTGGCTGCAATCCTGGGCAATGGCCTCATCATCATCACCATAGCCTGTGACCACCACCTCCACACCCCCATGTACTTCTTCCTCCTCAACCTCTCTCTTACTGACCTTGGCTGCATCTCCACTACTGTTCCCAAATCCATGGCCAATTCCCTGTGGGACACCAGGGCCATTTCCTACACAGGATGTGTGGCTCAACTCTTTTTCTTTTTATTTTTCCTCTCCACAGAGTTCTGTCTTCTCACTGTCATGGCCTATGACCGCTACGTTGCCATCTGCCACCCCCTGCACTACGGGACCCTCCTGGGCAGCAGAGCTTGTGTCCACATGGCAGCAGCTGCCTGGGGCAGTGGGTTTCTCAATGCTGTGATACACACAGTCAGTACATTTTCACTGCCCCTGTGCCATGGCAATGCCCTTGACCAGTTCTTCTGTGAAATCCCCCAGATCCTCAAGCTCTCCTGCTCACATGCCTACCTCAGGGAAACTGGAGTCCTTGTGGTCAGTTCCTGTTTAGCTTTTGGTTGTTTTGTGTTCATTGTGGTGTCCTATGTGCAGATCTTCAGGGCTGTGCTGAGGATCCCCTCGCAGCAGGGACGGCACAAAGCCTTTTCCACCTGCCTCCCTCACCTGGCTGTGGTCTCCCTGTTTGTCATCACTGCCGTGTTTGCTTATTTGAAGCCCCCCTCCATCTCCTCCCTATTTCCTGACCTGGTATTGGCATTTCTTTACTCTGTTTTTCCACCAGCAGTGAACCCCCTCATCTACAGCATGAGGAACCAGGAGCTCAAGGATGCCATGTGGAAACTGATGACTGGATATTTCTAATCAGCAATTATCTGGTCATTTTCTTTTTCATATCACTGCCTATTCAAATCATTTTAGAAACTGTTTTTATTTAGTAGGGTTTGTAGTTGTTTGGTGTTTTTCCTCCTAGTTTGTTTAAACTATAATACAGTGTCCACTTTCATCCCATTACTAATGCATCATCTCCCGGTCTTGTGTGACACACAGCGTAAGGACGAGCTGTGCTCTCTTTGCATCACGTCTGCCTCCAAAGGGTTACAATTCTTTCTTTCTTCCTTCTTTCATTTTTTTCTTACATTTATAAAAAAAATCACATATCAGCTGTATCACTTGAGTTTTGTCTGAAGTGACAATGCTTTCCCACCGTGACAGATTGGGAATTTCCAGGGTTGATACCAATGGCAGCAGGAGAAATACTTTCATCTCCCTTTATCGTTCAGGGGTTTCCACCTCTCCTGATGATTCAGCCATGCCTAAGGTCATCTTTTCAGCAGACTGGCTGGATGTATGCACTTCAGTCCCTCACAGGTTTCCACCTGTGCATGCTCTTTGTTCATTCAGATGCCACTCAACTCTCCGGTTTGTGCTTTGAGCTTCAGAGTGTTGGAAAATATCCCATCTTTCAGAAGTCTAATGAACTACTCTGTCAGAAGTCCTGGTTTCAGCCAGATTAGAGTTCATTTTCTTTCCAGCAGCTGGTGGAATGCCATGTTTGGGAGTTAGGATGAGAGCAGTGCTGACAACACTCTGATGTTTCTAGTTGTTGCCAAACAATCGAGGACTTTTCCATTTTTCATATTTCCCTGCTAAGGAGAAGGGAGAGGACACAACCAGGACAGGTTACCCAAACTGGCCAAAGAGGGGATTCCATTCAATTGTGTCATTCTCAGCATAAAGTGTGGATTGGTGGGGGGAGGAGGAGGCAGCTCCAGGCAGCGTGGTTTTGGGGACGGTCCATTTTCAGGACGGCTCTGAGCTATATAGTCTGATCTGTGCGGTGAGAATCACCAGTTTTGTATATTTTGCTACAAAGTCCTATTGTTGTTTCTCTCTGCTGTCCCAGTAAACTCTTCTTATCCCAATAAAGGAGGTTTTGGCTTCACTGATTTTTCTTCTCCCTCCCTTTCTTTTTCCCTTTATTCCTCCCCTCTCCTCCTCCCCTCTCCCCTCCCCAGCCCTGCCCCCACTCACTCTTAAAGAATTGTAGTGTGGTGCCCAGTTCTCAGCTGGGGCAAAACCACGACATGTCAGAAGTTCAGTGTGTCTGTAGCTGAGGTTAATGGGACTGCTAGTGTGCTACCTGCAGAGGTTTCATGCCAGGAACACCTTTTCTTCGGCAGCTATGACAATACATTTAATAATTTGTAGGTGGATCCTGGTAGAGCCTGAAAATTATGTCAAGCAATATTAGGATCATTCCTGTGGCTATAAAACCCCTGATCCCCAAGGTTACTGAAGCTTCCCTGGCCTGGGGAGGTTTCAGGACAGGAACATCGTTCATCCCTTGCACCTTTTGCTTGGGAGTTATTGCTGAACATTTACCTGTTTTTAAGGTGGAGGCCAGTAGACTATTGTGTGCCATTACCCTATATTTAGTATGTTTGAAGTTGGACGCCGGTCTGAAAATGATGTCAGGTAATTTTATGAGTACCTCCTGCAAGGAAAGCCCTGAGGCCCAATGTTACTGGGGCTGCCAGTGCGCTACCTGGGGTGGTTTCTGGCCAGGAACATCTTTCATCCCTCAGGGCTTTTCGTTGGAAGCTATTGCTGGACATTCAGGAGTTTTGAAGTTAGACACTGTTAAAGCTGGAAAATTATGTCAGGCAAAGTTACATCCACTGCCATGGCTACAAAAGCCCTGACCCCTGTCATGTTACTGGGGCTGCCAGTGGGCTTCTTGGTGAGGTTTCAGGGCAGGAATATCTTTCAGCCCTGGATTTTCTGGGGGCAGATTTATTGCTGGATGTTTAGAAGTTTCAAAGGTGGACATTGGAAGTGCCTGAAACTGATGTCAGACATGTTAGGACCATTCCATTGTCTGTGGAATCCCTGATCCCCAAGGCTACTGGGGCTGCTAGTGGGCTACCTAGGAAGGTTTCTGGCTAGGAACATCTAGGAACATCTGTCATCCATCACAGCTTTTGTTAAGGATCTCTTGCTTTTCATTTAGCAGTTGGAAGGTACATACTGGTCGAGCCCAGAAGTGTCACCAAGCAATGTTAGGACTGTTCCCTTTCTCAGGAAAGCCTTGACCCCAGGGTTACTAGGGCTGCTACTGAGCTACCTAGGCAGATTTAAGGCCAGGAACATCTTTCACACCTCAAGCTTTTTCTTTGGGACCTATAGCTGGATTTTTAATGTTTTCAAAACTAAACAGTGTTGAAGCTGGAAAAAGACATCAGGCAATTTTTAGACCATTCTGTTGTCTATGAAAGCCCTCAGCCCAAAGGTTACTGGGGCTGCTAGCAGCCTACTGGGGAGGTTTCAGGCAAGGAACATCTTTGAACACTCAAACCTTTTGTTTTGGAACTGTAGCTGGGCATTTAGCAGTTTCTAAGGTGGACACTGGTAGAGCCTGAAAATTATGTCAGGAGCTTTTAGCATCATTCCCTTGGGTAGGAATCCCAGAATCATAGAATCACAGAACGTTAAGAGTTGGAAGGGAATTCGGAAGATCATCTATGCCATCACCAGATGATGATGTTTCAGAAGGCATCCTCAAGCATCCTTGAGAAGATCTCTATGACCCGCTAGGTGAGAGCTGATGTGTCAGGATTAATGGACATCTGTCTAACGGGTGATGTTGAGGTTGCTGTCTGCTATGGAGCAGCCTTGTTAGGAAGAGGAAGCCAATAAGGCTTCTTCAAACAACTGAGGAAGGTTTCACATTCTCAGGCCCTGGCCATCATTTTGGACTTCAGGCACTTGGATATCAGCCTGGAGGCAGCACAGTAGGACAGAAAATTCTGGAGGGCACCAATAACCTCCTGAATCATGACATTTTAGGAATGCCAAGGCCCCCCTCAGGTTCAGCCTGGGAATTTAATCTGGACATAAAGAGCATCAATAAAGGCTTTGACAATGATGCCAGCAGCAAGAAGGTGGCTAGGGGAAATATGGGCCTGCTGCTAGATGGAACCTGTTGGCAAAGGGTTCAGGAAGGGCCAAGGTACTCTATGGCTTCTTCAAGTCTGGCTTTATTGGTGACATCCTCCCAGGAATACCAGACCCCCTAGACAAAAAGGAAAGCCTGTGCTAAGGAAGACTTAAACCTTGGTGCAGGAAGCACAGGTTAGGGACTATGTTAAAAAGAATGGACATGCATAAGCCAATGGGACCTGAGAGGATCAACTCATGAGCACTGAGAAGGCTGCCTAACCTCATTGTAAGGCTGTTTGAATTCATCCTTGAAAGGCCCTGGTGACTGGGAGAGGTTCCCAAGGACTGAAAATAAGCAAGTGCACCTCCTATCTTGAAGAAGGGCACAAAGGTGCATCTCTCTCCAATAACCAAAGAAGTAGACAAGCTGAGTATGGACTAGAAAAGTGGAAAATGAGGTAGGCTGACAACTGACAAAATGCCCTAAACAGCCCAGGTTAACTCTGCTCAGCTGCACTGGGCTGGAGGACACAACCTCCAGAAAAGTCTTGCCCCTGGCCCTATTGATGTGACCCGCTTGGCACTGATCCTGTGGCAGGTATGAAAAATAAGTTGAAGCAGTGGGTAATGTTGGCACTGTAGGTGAAGACAGAGACAATATGAGTCTTCAAAGAAACCTTCATTCTCAAACTGTTGGTGGATAGGGTTCAGCTCCAGCTTTGTTTAGGCTACAGAAATCCTAATCCTAATCAAGACCAGTATCACCCCTCATGAACAACAGATCAACTCAAAGCACACAGTGCAGTCCACAAGCAATTCACCTCAGGTTAAAGTAAAAACATCCATTGGCTCAGTTTTCCATGTCAAGGGGCAGTGGAAGACCAAGAGTGTCAGTCCCTCATCCTAAGAAAGTTCTTCCTTAGGTCTAGTCTGAACCTACCCTCTTTTAGCTTAAGACCATGACCCTTTGTCTTCTTGCTACAGGCCCTACGGAAACGTCTGTCCCCATCTTTCTTATAACTTGCCTTGAAGTAAGAAAAGGCTGAAGGAAGGTCTCCCTGGAGACTTCTCCAGGCTGAAACCCACCAACACTCTCAGCCTTTCTTCACAGGAGAGGTATTCCATCCCTCTAATCTTTTCTGTGGCCTGCCTCTGAGCCTGTCCATGGCTTTCCTGTGCTGAGGACTCCAGAGCTGAACGCAGTATTCCCAGTGGGGTCTCTCCAGGGCAACGTAGTGGGACAGAATCACCTCCCTCAGCAGTCTGGCCTTTTGATGTAGCCTGGCATAGAGTTGGCTTTCTGGGCTGCCAGTGCACATTGCCAGCTCGTGTCCAGTTTGTCATCCACCAGTACCCCCAAGTGCTTCTGCACAGAGCTGCTCTCAGTCTCTTCATCATTCACCCTGTTTTAATACCAGGCGCTGCCCCCACCCAGGTGGGGTGCAGCACAGGACCTTGCACTTGGCCTTGGTGAGTTCACATGGGGCCACTTCCTGAGTTTGTCCCACTCTGTCTGAATGGCACCCTGTCCCTCAGGCATGTCAGCTGTGCCACTCAGATTGGCAAGACGGGCCCTGCTGCTTCAGAGAGGATGTGTCCCATGATTTTGCAGGGCACAGAGGTGAGGCACACAGGTTGCCAGTTCCCAGGGTCCTTCATTTGACCCATCTTAAAAATGGGTGCAATGTTTCCCTTCTCCCAGTCGCTGGGGACTGCCCCTGATAGCCATGACTTTTCAGATCTCTTGGAGAGTGGTTTGGAAATTGTATCAGCCAATTCCCTCAGGACTCTGAGGTGCTTCTTGTCAGGTCCATAGTATGTTCAGGTTCCTCAGGTGATCTCAGATCCCAAGATCCCAAGATCCCAGGCCCTCCATCCATTGCCTGTGCTGTTCCTTCTTGCCCTTTAGTTGGACCAGCATCCATGCCTGTCTCTTGTCTTCCTTTCCAGATCTCTTACATCTGGGGATTGAGAGCTCTTGCGTTCTGTGGAGCAAGGATGTCACAATCATCATCCAAGTGAAGATCCTGCCATTGGTCTGTCAGTTATTGAGGCAGAAGTGATGTCCTCATGAACATTCAAGCCAAGGGCCTGCTGGCCTTTCCACTTCCTCAGGCAGAAGTGACCTCACAAGACCCAGCTGTGAGCTTTCTCTGGCCTGTCACCTGCAGAGACAGGTGTGACATCACAATCATCATCCAAGCCATGTCCCTGCTTCTGGCCTGTCAGGTACACAGCAATGACTTCACAGTCCCCTTCACAGCCACCTGCCCCTTCTCACCATTCAGATTCTAAGGCACAGATCAAATAAGAACCCCTTCCCCACCCACCACTCACCTTGTGTCCTACAAGCCCTTCAAAGATAGATGCCACATCACGTTTCTCCTCCAAGGGTTCAATGACCTCACAGTCTCTGCATTCCCTCTGCCTCCTGGGGGGAAAAAGAGCTCAGAGTGAGGCTGAGAAGGTAAGTGGAAGCTTGGGGGCTTCGAGGGATGCTGTTAGGGCTTGGGGGTTACAAGCTGTGGTAGCAGTTTGGGGTCAGGCAAACTCAAAACTCTGGTGAGAGTTTCTGGTTTGTGCTCAGGGCAGGGCTAAGGGTCAGAGGTGCCCTTTATGATTTGGGATCATGGTGAGGCTCAGGGTGAGGGTTTGTGATTCTGCTTAGAGCTTCTTGGAATTGATTTCAGGGCTGCTCAGCTTTGTGGCTTAGGGGATTGGGTTAGGGCTAGAAGGAAGGGCCAAGATCAAGGGTAGCATGTCAAGAGTAGGGATCAAGTTCTGTCCCTTTCACATGCTTCTTCCTTGTCCTTCCCCATGGTCCTTTCACTCTTGGATGAAGCTCTCAGGCATCTCAAGCACCTCACAATGTTGCTCCTCATCAACCAGCTTCCTCCAGCAGAAGTATCATCACCAGCAACTCTCCAGCAATGCCACCTTGATCTTCATCTTCCTCTTGCCCCAGACCTCATCTCCCTGGCCTTTCCTTCACAATCCCTGCCCTCACTGTAGCTCTTTGGGAATCATGAGTTACATTTTGGAGAAGGGTTGAAGATGTGGGGAGGGTGGCTCCAGCATTAGGGACTGGTTAAGCTTCTGGCATCTTTTGAGGGTTTCAACTATGGCATTGGCATTTCGAGTAGGGTGACAGAGGAGAGCTCCAGGTTAGGTGGCATGATTAGGATACATGAGAAGGTTGAGGGTGTTCTGGGCAGTGCCAGGTTGGAAGACACAGGGCGTGTAGGCACTCTGTGAGTTTCCACCCTCATGGTGACCAGAGAGTAACCTCAGCTGGTGATGACCAAAAGCCTCCCCACTTCACTGGGCATGGGACGACCACTGGGCCCTGTGGTGTGACAGGACACATCCAAGTGGCTCCATGACACAGGACGTCTGTATCTTCTCACTTTGTCGTCCTGAAATTGCTCCCTCTGATTTCCTGCTCCAATCAGCATGTAGGGAGGCACGTGTCAAAGTTCTGAAGGAGTTTAATCACCCACAGCCCTGAGCAGCTTCTACTAAACCTCCAGGAATCTTCATTCCTGCCATTGGCATCCACACTCAGTGACTTTGCCCTGGAAGCTTGTTAGTGTGCAGCCACTATCATCACTTTATTCTTGCCTCTCAACTTCTGGACAGTTGCAGTGGGACTTTAAGGAGACACTGTCTTCTAGAAAGAGTTTTGCTAATGTGATGATGTCAGCTAGCACAGGGTACAGCACTAGTCCATTTCTTTCTCAGTCCTGACTCACTAAAATTTCCAGCATAAACAAACATTTTGATTTGACAGTAAAATGTTCCCCAAAAAAACTCCAATTTAATTTTCTAAAGATGGGCCTGGGGTCAGGGGACACAGCCAAGTAGAAGTGACCACAGGAGGCTGGGCAGGGAGTTCACTAGGGACAGGAGTTGGTGACAAGGCTCTCAGCAGGAAATCTGGCCAGGAATAAGGCCAAAGTGGGTGCTGGAGCTCTGCCAGAAAAGCCTGAGAAATTTATTCACATTAAAAAGATACAAGCACGTTTTCACTGACTGAATATTTCCAAGCAAACAACTTTTGTTTTCCCCAAATCAGACTAAGTTAGGAGCTCTGGGGATATGCATTAAAAGTAGGAGAAGAAACAAACATCCTCCTGAGTCCTTGGGGTGTCAGGACACTGTCACACTGTGCACTGAAACTTGCCTTTTGGATATTTCCACCTGCCCTGAGGAAATGGACTGTGTCTCAAGGCCCCTGTTCAGCAGACTCTCTGGCGATATGTCCTCTCCTTTGCTTTTGGGATTTACTCCACCCCCTTACAGTTTTTTACTCATAGTTGGGGAATGTGTTTTATTTCTTTTATAACTTTTTTCAAAATGAGGAAGAATTCTGTTTCTATTCCCATCCAGTCCTCAGGGTAAACAGGGTGGGAATTGCAGCAAAGAGGCTGCAACATTCAGCTGCAGACTCAGTGCAGAAGCCTGATGGAGGAAAAGAGAGCAACTCCACAGCATCCCTTGGAGACATGGTGGGGTTGGGGAGGTGTAGAGGAAGGTCATCTAAGCAGTGTGAGAACTCAGGGAGACAGCTGTTGTGAGCTTTCCACACCTCCTTAGGAGATCCTCTGGTTCCCTATCAATTGGAGAAAGCTCCTGTCACTTCTGTAAACTGAAAAACTAAAAAGCCTGAAAATATTGAAACCTCTTTGTTTTTTTAATTAAGTGCTCACTGATATCTTCCGTTTAATTAGAGTCCTGTAACTTCTCCAATTACCTGTACAAGTCTTGAAACTCTGAAGACAAGACACACAGCTCGTTAGGGCTTTTTCCATTTTAATAAGCCCCGTGGTGTATTTGGTGCTGATTCCATGGACTGCAGATCCTGTAAGGAGATTGAAGCAGTCTCTCCAAGAGTTAAGGTCAGAAGAAAAAGCTGAACTGCTGTAGAGTGTTAATTGGCCCCACTGAGGCCCATTAGTGAGAAAGCCTCTCTCGTAATGAATGGGTTAGAGCAGAAAATTGGAGTCTGTGATTTAAGGTAGACTAAGGCACTGTGCAGGTGGATCTGATGCTGAGTAAAGCCTTGATGTATTTTATCAAGCAGAAGAGCCAGCCCCACAGAAGTGGGATTCTGCCCCCTGCACTGCCTCAGGGCTCTTCCTGGGCCAGTGTCACATGGGGTGTGTGATGCAGATTGTGGTACAAGGGTAGCACAGCTCCCAGCAGCCTGAGGGGGTGCAAGGAAGCAGTGAGGCCCCAGTTCCCTGAGAGTAGTATGTGTGGTGGTTTAGGCCAGATGCCCACCAAAGTCGATCTATCACTCACCTTTTTAGTTGGATGAGAGAGAAAATACATATTGAGGTCAAGATAAGCACAGGGAGAGATCATCCTGTAATCAACGACACGGCAAAACAGACTCAACACAGAGTGAAGGAAAGAAAACTCTCTCATCTATTACACTGCACTACACAGACAGTGACACCAGAGTCAGATAATGAGAAGCATGACCAGATCTTAAAGCACCTTCCCCCACCCCTCCCTTCTAAGCAGACTTCACTTTAGTCAGGATTTTGCTCCCTTCTCCGTTGGCAAAATGCAGCTGCTTGTGTTTTTCTTTCTCCTACATGTGATTCCCAGAGGTGCTGTGACCATAGCCAGTTGGCTCAGCCTTGGTCAGCAGCAACTCCAGCTTTGAATCAGCCAATGTTTACAGTCTGGGGCCTGCAGAGAGCTTCTGGCTGCTCCTTACAGCAGCCATTTTCTGTAGCCCCCATTCTCCCCACCAGCCTCACCTCGAATTTTCCCCCAAATTCTCTTAAATTTTCCTCAAATTCTCATATTTTTTCCACAAATTCCTTAATTATCTTCTAAATTTCCTTAATTTACTCCAAAATTCCCTCATATTTTCCACAAATTCCTTCATTTCCCCAAAAATTCCTTTATATTCCTCCAAAATCCTCTATTTTTTCCAGCTGGGACACTGGTGGAGTCCAGAGGGGCTTCAAGACACCCGGGGGGTCCCTGCGCCTCCTCTGCAAGGCCTCTGGCTTTGACTTCAGCAGCACCCACATATTCTGGGCTTACCAGGTTCCTGGTAATGGGCTGGAGTGGGTCACA
This sequence comes from Gallinula chloropus, assembly GCF_964237585.1. Lineage (NCBI taxonomy): Eukaryota > Metazoa > Chordata > Aves > Gruiformes > Rallidae > Gallinula > Gallinula chloropus. The sequence continues at coordinate 14,411,506 of NC_140103.1, read as the reverse complement.
CACATTAGCAACAATGGTAGCAGCACCGACTACAGGTCAAGGGCCGGTTCACCATCTCCAAGGACAACTCCTAGAGCACGGTGACGCTGCAGATGAACAGCCTCAGGTATGGTGACACGGCCACCTACTACTGAGCCAGAGCTCCTGGTGGTGCTACTGGTGGCCTTGACCCCATCCCTGTATCCCCACCTCCCTGGAGAACCGGTTTGGCCCATTCTCACACTCTTTTAAGTCTACTTGGAGTGTTTCTGGCCAAAATCTCCCCCAGTTTCCTTCAGAACCCAACTGTGGGGCCAACTGACCCCTTGAAGGAAATCTTGGCGGCACAATAACAGGCTGTCCCAGGCTGTGGGAAGAGGAGTCGGCCAGGAAGGAAGCCAGTTTGCCTGAGGAGAGACATCCAGGAAGTCACCTCCTCGTCCATATCCTCATCCTTCATAGGGAGAAAGTCTGGGCTGAGCCTTTGTCATGGCTCCAGGGGTCAAGGTTTGGGTTGGGGTTTGGGGCAAACATGGCCGAGCCATGAGGGGACGGTCAAAAGGACCCAGCCATGACTATTCCACCCCAACCCGAACTGGTCACCCCAACCCTCTACTGGTCACCCCAACCCTCCACTGGACACCCCAACCATCTGCCCTTGGAGCAACGCATGGCCCAGCTTTGCCGTCCTGCCCCCAGCTCGACCTCCTCAAGCTCTGTCCCAGTTCTGGGTCACTAGGTGCTGGGAGAGAAGAAAGGCTGCTCAGAGTAAGTGCTGTGCTTGGGGGGGGGGGGGTCCTTGACCCAGAGGTTCAGTCCCTTTCCCATCTTCTTACCGTGATTTTTACATGGCCTCTGGGCAGCTGGCAGGCTTGGGGACTCATCCTGAATCCTGGAAAAGCCGCAATCAAAGCCTCAGCAGGCCCCCAGCTGAACCTCACACCCCGGGCAAGGGGCTGGGGGCATCTGGGGGGCCAGGGCCAGCTCCTCTTGGTCTCCCAGGCAATGCCAGGCGCTGACTTTGCCCAGGTGGTGGCACGTGGTTGGCTGCCCCTTGCACTGTCACCCCTTGGCACTGCGATGTCATCACACGTCACACTCACCCTCCACTCTAACTTGGGGTGTGGCGGCTGTGGGGCTGCCAGAAGCCCAGGAGCAGCCGTGGCAGCAGGAGCCATGGCCGGGTACTGCTGCAGTTACAGCCGGAGCAGCCGCCGGCACAGACCCCGCTCCAGGCGCGCCCAGCAGACACACAGCTGGAGAAGGGTGAGGCAGCCAGCTGCCAGCCACAGGCAGCAACGCCAAGGGAGGCCATGGAAACGGGGGCCCATCCCCAGGCGCCGTGGGATGTCCTGGGGCTGCGGGCGGTGGGCGACGGAAGTCTGGTCAGTAAGGTGGCTGGTCAAGCATGGTGTTCGTTCAGACATCGCTTCTGGTCAGTAAGGGAACTGGTCAGACAAGGAGACTGGTCTACATGGTGGCCGGTCAGGCAACTGTCAGGTCAGGTAGGCGGCTGGTCAGGCAGGTGGCTGATAACCAAGGCAGCTGGTCAGGCAGGTGTATGATCAGGCAAGGTGGCCAGTGAGGCAGGGAGGCCAGTCAAACAAGGTGTATGGTCAGCAAGATGGCTGGTCAGCAAGGGAACCTGTCAGGCAAGGCGGCAGGTTACCAAGGTGGCCTGTCAGGCAGACAAGCAGTCAGGCAAGGCGTCTGGTCAGCATAAGCATCTGGTCAGGCAGACGGCAGGTCAGGCAAGGCGATCGGTCACCGAGGCGGCTGGTCAGTGAAGGTGGCCAGTGAGGCAGGTGGACGGTCAGTGAGACAGCCAGTCACTAAGGCAGCAGGTCACTCAGGTGGCCGGTTGGGCAAGGCGGCCAGTCAGGCCAGGCAGCCAGTGTGCATGGTGGCCACCTGACCCGCCGTCTGACGTGACCTCTCACCTCCCCTGACACGCCGTGAACAGCAACTATGGAGCACTTCTGCGGCCGTGAACAGCACCTATGGAGATAGCTCAAATGTTTCCTGGCAAGCAAAAGCCCTCAGAGCCACAATGCTGGGGGCTGCTTGTGGGCCGCCTGGGGAGGTTTCAGGCCAGCTATGTCTTTCAGTCCTGGCTCCTTTGGTTTGGGAGCTATTGCTGGACGTTCGGCATGTTTTTAAGGGAGCACTTCTGCGGCCGTGAATAGCAACTATGGAGATAGCTCAAAGGTTTCCTGGCAAACGCCTACCTGACCTGAACAGCGGCCTTGCTTGACCAGCCGCCTAACCTGACCGGCCACCATGCCTGACTGGCTGCCTGACCTGACCTGCCCAGCCGCCTGAACTGACCAGCCGCCTTGTCCGACTTGACCGGCCACCAGCCTGACCAGCTGCCGGACCTGACCAGCCGCCGGACATGACCAGCCGCCTGCCTGATCAGCTGCCTGACCTGACCGGCCGCCATGCCCTTCTGGCCGCCTCACATGACCGGACCGGCCACCTGACCTGACCGGCCGCCATGCCCGACCAGCTGCATGACCTGACCTGACCGGCTGCCCGACCTGACCGACCGCCTGCCCCACCTGACCAGACCAGCTGCCCGACCCACCGCTTGCCCGACCGTCCGACTGATCTAACTGGCCGCCTTGCCTGACCTGACCGGCCGCCTGACCTGACCGGCCACCTGACCAGACCTGACCAGACCGGCCACTTGACCTGACCGTCCGCCTGCCCTACCGGACGCCTGCCTGACCGGCCTCCTGAGATGACCGGCCGCCTTGCCCGTCCTGACCGGCCACCATCCTGACCTGACCGGCCGCCTTGCCAGACTGGCCGCCTGACCTGACCTGAGAGGCCACCTTGGATGACCTGACCGGCTGCCTGCCTGACCCTTCACCTGACCTGACTGGCCGCCTGACCTGACGTGATCTGACCGGCTGCCTGACCTGACTGTCCGCCTTGCCCTAACTGACCAGCCGCCTGACCTGACCTGACTGGCCGCCTGCTCGACCTGACTGGCCGCCTTGCCAGACCAGCCACCTGAGGTGACAAGCTGCCATGCCCGACCTGCCGCTTGACCTGACCTGACCGGCCGCCCGACCTGACTGGCTGCCTGCCCGACCGACGGCCCGACATGAACTGCCGCCTTGCCCAACATGACTGGCCGCCTTGCCTGACCTGACCGGCTGCCTGACCTGACCTGACTGGCCGCCTGACCTGACCTGCCGCCTTGCCCGACCGGCCGCCTGCCCTGACCAGATGCCTTGCCTGGCCTGACCGTCATGCGGCCGGTTAGTGCAGGTCAGGCGGCTGGACAGGTCAGGCTGTCGTTCAGGCAGGTGTCCGGTCGGGCTGGCAGCCAGTCATGTCGTACAAGGCTGCCACTCAGTTCAGGCAGTCGGTCGGGCAGGCGGCCGGTCAAGTCTGGCAAGGTGGCCGGTCAGGTAAGTTGACCAGTGATGTGAGGAGGCCGGTCAGGGCTGGCGGCCGGTCAGGCAGGTTGCTGGTCAAGTCTGGCAAGGTGACTGGTCAGGCAGGCGGCCGGCCAGTCAGGCAGTTGTTCGGGCAGGCGGCCGGTCAGGCTGGTGGCCGGTCATGTAGGGCAAAGCGGCCACTCAGTTCAGGCAGTTGGTCGGGCGGGCGGCCTGTCAAGTTGGGCAAGTCAGCCAGTCAGGTTAGGTGGCCGGTCAGGAAGGCGGCCGATAAGGTCAGGCAGACTGCCGGTCAGGTCAGGTGATTGGTCAGGTAGGGCGGCCAGTCAGGCAGGCGGCTGGTCAGGTCAGGCGAGCTGGCTGGTCAGGTCAGGCGGCCGGTCTGGCAGGCGGCTGGTCTGGTGGGGCAGGCTGCTGGTCAGGTCGGGCCGTCGGTCGGGCAGGCGGCTGGTCAGGTCAGGCAAAGCAGCCAGTCAGGTGGCCAGTCAGGTCGAGCAAGGCGGCCGGACAGGCAAAACGGCAGGTCAGGTCAGGCAGTGGGTGAGGTCAGGTCAGGCGTCCGGTTGGGCAAGGCAGCCAGTCACGTCAGGTGGTTAGTCAGGCAAGGTGGCCGGTAAGGTCGGGCAGGTGGCCGGTCAGGTTAGGAAGGCGGCCAGTCAGGTCGGGTAAGGCAGCCATTGAGGTCAGGTCAGGTCAAACGGCTGGTCAGGTCAGGTGGCCGGTCTGGCAAGGCGGCCGATCATCTCAGGTGGCCGGTCAGGCAGGCGGCTGTTCAGGCGAGGTGGCCGGTCAGGTCAGACCGGCTGTTCGGGCAGGCGGCTGCTCAGGTTGGGCAAGACGGCTGGTCAGGTCCGGAAGCGGCCAGTCAGGTCAGGTGGCCGGACAGGCAGGCGGCCGGTAAGATCGGGCAAGGCGGCTGGTCAGGTCAGGCGGCTGGTCGGGCAGGCGGCCGGTCAGGTCTTGCTAGGCTGCCCGTCAGGTCGGTCGGCCGGTCAGGTCAGGCAGCTGGTCAGGTCAGGTCAGGTGGCACGTCGGGCAAGGCGACCGGTCAGGTCAGGTGGCCTGTCAGGTCAGGCAAGGTGGCCAGTCAGGTCATGTGGCCAGTCAGGTTGGGCAAGGTGGACGGCCAGACCAGGCGGCTGGTCGGGCAGGCATCCGGTCACGTCGGGCAGGCGGCATGTCAGGTCAGGCAAGGCAGCAGGTCAGGTCAAGCGGCCAGTCGGGCAGACAGCCGGTCAGGTCAAGCAGGCAGCCGGTCAGATCGGGTGGCCAGTCGGGCAGGTGGTCTGTCAGGTCTGGCAAGGCGGCCAATCAGGCGGCAGGTCAGGTTAGGCAAGGCGGCTGGTCAGGAAAGGTGGCCGGTCAGGTCAGGTGGCCAGTAAGGTCAGGTCAGGCGGCCAGTCACGTAAGGTCAGGCGGCCGGTCAGGTCGGGCAAGGCAGCCGGTCAGGTCAGGCTGCCAGTCAGGTCAGGCGGCCAGTCACGTAAGGTCAGGTGGCCGGTCAGGTCGGGCAAGGCAGCCGGTCAGGTCAGGCTGCTAGTCAGGTCAGGTCAGGTCAGGCAGCCAGTCAGGTAAGGTGGCCGTTCAGGTCGGGCAAGGCGGCTGGTCAGTTCAGGCAAGGCGGCCGGTCAGGTGGGGCAGGAGGCTGGTCGGGCAGGCGAACAGTCAGGTCGGGCAAGGTGGCCGGACAGGTCAGGCGGCCGGTCAGGTCAGGTCAGGTCAGGTCATGCGGCCGGTCAGGTCAGGTGGCCAGTCATGTCGGGCAAGTTGTAAGGACAGGTGAGGCAGCTGGTCGGGCAGGCAGCCGGTCATGTTGGGCAAGGTGGCTGGTAAGACAGTCGGTCAGGTCGGGCAAGGCAGCCAGTCAGGTCAGGTGGCCGGTCAGGCAAGGCGGACTGCCAGGTCACGTGGACAGTCAGGTCAGGTCATGCGGCCAATCAGGCAAGGCGGCCGCTCAGGTGAATCAGCTGGTCGGGCAGGCAGCCGGTCAGGTTGGGCACGGCAGCCGGTCAGGTCAGGCGGCCGGTCGGTTGGGCAAGGCGGCGGGTCGGGCAAGCGTCTGGTCAATTCAGGTAAGGTGGCCGGTTAGGTCAAGTCAGGTCAGGAGGTCGGTCAGGTCAGGTGGAATGTCAGGTCGAGCCAGGCAGGCGGCCGGTTGGGCAAGGCGGCCGGTCAGATCAGGCGGCCAGACAGGCAAGGCAGCTGGTCAGTTCTGGCAGGCAGCAGGTCAGATCACGCGGCCAGTCAGGTTGTGCAAGGTGTCCTGTCAGGTCAGGCTACCGGTCGGGCAGGTGGCCAGTCAGGTTGGGCAAGGTGGCCGGACAGGTCGGGCCGTCAGTCGGGCAGGCGGCCGGTCAGGTCAGGAGGTCAGTCAGGTCAGGTCAGGCATCCGGTCGGGCATGGCGGCCGGTCACGTCAGGTGGCTGGTCTGGCAAGGAGGCCGGTCAGGTAGGGGAAGGTGTCTGGTAAGGTGGGGCAGGCGGGCAGGCAGGTCGGGCGGGCGGTCAGGTCAGGCGGCCAGTTGGGCATGGCGGCCGGTCACGTCAGGTGGCTGGTCTGGCAAGGAGGCCGGTCAGGTAGGGGAAGGTGTCTGGTAAGGTGGGGCAGGCGGGCAGTCAGGTCAGGCAGACGGTCAGGTCAAGCAAGGAGCCTGGTCAGGTCAGGAGGCCGGTCAGGCAGGTGGACAGTCTGGTGAGGCAGGCGGCCGGTCAGGTCGGGAGAGGCAGCCAGTTAGTTGGTCTGTCAGGTCAGTTCACTTGGCCGGTCGGGCTGGCAGCCTGTCAAGTCGGACAAGGCAGCCGGTCAGTTCAGGCGGCCAGGCAGGTCAGGTCAGGTGGCCAGTTGGTCAAGGCGGCTGGTCAGGTCGGCCAAGGCGGCTGGTCAGGTCAGTGAAGGTGGCCAGTCAGATTACGTGGCCATTCATGTCAGGTAGGCGGCTCTTAGGGCTTTTATTTGCCAGGAAACCTTTCAGCTGCCTCCATAGTTGCTGTTCATGGCCGCAGAAGCACTCTCATGAAAACATACCGAACGTCCAGCAATAGCTCCCAAACCAAAGGAGCCAGGACTGAAAGACATAGCTGGCCTGAAACCTCCCCAGGCGGCCCACAAGCAGCCCCTAGCATTGTGGCTCTGAGGGCTTTCGTTTGCCAGGGAACCTTGGCGCTATCTCCATAGGTGCTGTTCATGGCGGGTCAGGGGAGGTGACAGGTCACGTCAGGTGGCGGGTCATGTGACCACCATGCACACTGGCTGCCTGGCCTTGCCCAACCGGCCACCTGAGTGACCTGCTGCCTTAGTGAGTGGCTGTCTCACTGACTGGCCACCTGCCTCACTGGCCACCTTCACTGACCAGCCGCCTCGGTGACCAATCGCCTTGCCTGACCTGCCGTCTGCCTGACCAGATGCTTATGCTGACCAAACGCCTTGCCTGACTGCTTGTCTGCCTGACAGGCCACCTTGGTAACCTGCCGCCTTGCCTGATAGGTTCCCTTGCTGACCAGCCACCTACCTGACCTGATGCCTTGCCTGACCGGCCAGCATGTAGACCGGTCTCCTTGCCTGACCGGCTGTCTCGCTGACTGGGCCTTACCTGACCGGCCACATGTGGGGAGATAACGTGGGGAGAAAGTCAGAAGGACTCAGCCTGGCCAGTTCTGTACCAGAGAATCCAAGTCCTTCTCTAGGGAGATGAACAGGAACAGGAGGGTCCAGGGGAATCTCCAGCCCTGACTGGACGCAGGGGAACAGGAGTGACAAGGGATGAGGACAAGGCTGAGGTCCTGAATTCCTTCTTTCCCTCAGCCTTTACTAGTCAAGTTATTTGCAGGAGGCTGCGGGCGCTGCGCTTACAGTGCCTTCCTCCTCCTCCTCCTCCTCTGCATGGGGGTGCAGCAGCGCAGGATAGAGCAGCACCCTGGGGAAAAAGGGAGTCTGTGAGTCCCCTGCTTCACTCTCTGCTGCCCGGCCGCTCTTGCGTCGCCCACCGCCCGCAGCCCCAGGACATCCCACGGTGCCTGGGGATGGGCCCCCGTTTCCATGGCCTCCCTTGGCGTTGCTGCCTGTGGCTGGCAGCTGGCTGCCTCACCCTTCTCCAGCTGTGTGTCTGCCGGGCGCGCCTGGAGTGGGGTCTGTGCCAGCGGCTGCTCCGGCTGTAACTGCAGCAGTGGCTCCTGCTGCCACGGCTGCTCCTGGGCTTCTGGCAGCCCCACAGCTGCCACACCCCAAGTTAGAGTGGAGGGTGAGTGTGACGTGTGATGGCATCGCAGTGCCAAGGGGTGACGGTGCAAGGGGCAGCCAACCACGTGCCACCACCTGGGCAAAGTCAGCGCCTGGCATTGCCTGGGAGACCAAGAGGAGCTGGCCCTGGCCCCCCAAATGCCCCCAGCCCCTTGCCCGGGGGGTGAGGGTAAGCTGGGGGCCTGCGGAGGCTTTGATTGCGGCTTTTCCAGGATTCAGGATGAGTCCCCAAGCCTGCCAGCTGCCCAGAGGCCATGTAAAAGTCACGGTAAGAAGATGGGAAAGGGACTGAACCTCTGGGTCAAGGACCCCCCCCCCCAAGCACAGCACTTACTCTGAGCAGCCTTTCTTCTCTCCCAGCACCCAGCGACCCAGAACTGGGACAGAGCTTGAGGAGGCTGAGCTGGGGCAGGACGGCAAAGCTGGGCCACGTGTCGCTCCAAGGGCAGACGGTCAGGGTGACCAGTTCAGGGTTGGGGTGTCCAGTTCAGGGTTGGGGTGAAACGGTCAGGTCTGTGTCCTTTGACTGTTCCCCTCATGTCTCGTCTGTGTTTACCTCAAACCCCAACTGATCACCCCAATCCTTGACCCCTGGAGCCATGGCAAAGGCTCAGTCGAGGCTTGCTCCCCTTGAAGGACGTGGACATGGACACGGAGGGTGCTAGTGGGACTAGCTCTTGGTTACACCATAGTCAGTGTAAATAATTAATTATTTTTTCCCTGTGCCTCATTCGCTGGAGATCTAATTAATAAAGTCAAAAGAAACCAACCTATGGGTGGGCTCGTTAGTCATCTGATACCCACGGGAGGTGTTGTTAACGAGGCCCTACTCTCACCCTCCCCACCTCGTAATGCAAATCACCCCCCACCCCTCCGTCCTATAAGATCCCCCCAACCCTGTCGTGGCGCCATCACCCCCCTCCCCAAACCCACCACCCATCCCCATGGGCACCCGCTGGGCCTCCACCATCCTCCTCTTCCTTGTCGCCCTCCCAGGCAACGAGGGGGTGGTGAGGAGGTGGCGATGGAGATGATGATGATGGTGGGAACAGGCGACTCACTGGTGTCCTTCCTCCTTCCCCAGGGCTGCGGGCGGCCTTGACACTGGTGGAGTCTGGAGGGGCCTCCAGACACCCGGGGGGTCCCTGCGCCTCCTCTGCCAGGGCTCTGGTTTCTACTTCAGCAGCAACCCCATGGGATGGATGCGCCAGGCCCCTGGGAAGGGCCTTGAGTTCATCGCGGGTATTTTCGGAAATGGTGGCACCACCTACTATGCGCCGTCAGTCCAGGGGCGCTTCACCATCTCCAGGGACAACTCCCAGAGCACGGTGACGCTGCAGATGAACAGCCTCAGGGACGGTGACACGGCCACCTACTACTGTGCCAAAACTGCTTCTGGTACTGGTTGGGTGACCCCGACCCCGTCCCTGTGTCCCCACGTCCCTGGAGAAGAATTTTGAGCTCCAACACTGACATTTTTTTACCCATTGAGTCGCCCGGTCCCACCGTCACCCTCCTCATCCGCCTCATTGTCCCTTGAGGGGAGAAAAGCTGGGCTGAGCTATTGACAGTGCTCCAAGGCCTGAGATATGGGGAGACCGATTGAGGGTTGGGGTGACCAGTTGAGAGTTGGGATGACCCATTGAGGGTTGGGATGACAGGTTGAGGGTTTGAGGTGAAGAGTGTTGAGGTTGCAGGGAAATGGTCAGAGCTGGAGGCAAATGGCCAAAGTTTGGGAAAAGGGCTGAAGGGATTGGTGGGCACCACAAGAGATTCTGAATGACAGTGGGTGAGATTTGGGCTGAAAATACTCAATGATGGGTCAGAAAAAACTGATAATGGAAGCAGGGGGAATAGGAGTGACAAGGGATGAGGACAAGGCTGAGGTCCTGAATTCCTTCTTTCCCTCAGTCTTTACTAGTCAAGTTGGATGTTCCCTGAATGCTCATCCTCAGGAAGGGGCAGATAGGGAGGGGAAGCAGAACAAAGCTCCCATGGGTCAGGAGGAAATGATGAGCGACCGGCTTGGCCAGTTAGAGACCCACAAGTCACTGGGGCCAGATGGGATTAACCCCAGGGTGCTGAGAGAGCTGACAGGTGTGCTTGCCAAACCCCTTTAAATAATCACACAGTAATCCTGGCCAAGGGGCAGAGTCTCCCCACAGAGCTGGAGAAGTGGCTTCCCCATCTCAGACTGAATCCAAGGGGGTTTTATTCCATTGTTTGGCTGATGTCCGTGTCAGTGGGCAGGACTGTGTCCCAGGGGACAATGCCACCTCCCATGTCTGTCATTTGCAGTGATCCCCCTTATCTCATGCCCTATCTGCTGCATCTCTTCTCACTGCAGACCCCCTGGCTGCCTTTATCTCACTGCCAGGCAGCTGGATAGTGGCTGGATTGGGGCTCAGGGCATATTGTTTGCTGGAGGAATCTCAGGACTCAGCCCAGGTTCGGGTTCCACATTCAGTCTGGTTGTGCAGGACAGCTCCTGTCTGAGCTCTGGACACAGCTCCCCAAGGGCTGTCTCTGCTGAGATAGGGCCTCAGGGCCATTCCAGGCTGAGTGCCATGAGAACCCCCCGTGAGTCGCCTGATGGGCTGGGCATCTCACCTGGCTTTGCTGTTCTGAGCTTGGGCTGCTTCGGGGCGACCATGGCCGTGTTGCCCCAACTCAGGGTGGTTTTGACCCAAACCTTGGCTGGTTTTTCTCAAACCCATCACCGTGTGGCCAGAAACTCTTGTTGCAGCAGAAACAGTCGGTGATTGGTCCAGGATTGTCCTTAGGGGAGGTTGGGACACAGGGACAAGGTCAGGATCACAGAATCACAGAATCACAGAATTATCAAGGTTGGAAAAGACCTAAAAGATCATCTAGTCCAACCATTCACCTATTACTACTAGCTCCCACTAAACCATGTCCCTCAATACAACATCCAGTCTTTCCTTGAACACCCCCAGGGTCGGTGACTCCACCACCTCCCTGGGCAGTGCATTCCAGTGCCTGACTACCCTTTCAGAGAAGTAGTGCTTCCTAATGTCCAGCCTGAATCTCCCCTGGCACAGCTTGATACCATTCCCTCTAGTTCTGTCACTGTCTACACGGGAGAAGAGGCCGACCCCCAGCTCACTACAACCTCCCTTCAGGAAGTTATAGAGAGCTATAAGGTCTCCCCTGAGCCTCCTCTTCTCCAGGCTGAACAATCCCAGCTCCCTCAGCCGCTCCTCGTAAGGCCTGTGTTCCAGACCCCTCACCAGCTTAGTAGCCCTCCTCTGAACGCGTTCCAGGGCCTCAATGTCTTTCCTGTAGTGAGGGGCCCAAAACTGAACACAGTACTCGAGATGCGGCCTCACAAGTGCTGAGTACAGGGGGACAATTACCTCCCTCTTCCTACTAGTAACACTATTTTTGATGCAAGCCAGGATGCCGTTGGCCTTCTTGGCCACCCGCGCACACTGTCGGCTCATGTTCAGCCGTGCATCAATCAGTACCCCCAGGTCCATTTCCTCCACACAGTCCTCCAGCCACTCCGCCCCAAGCCTATAGCGCTGCCTGGGGTTGTTGTGGCCAAAGTGCAGGACTCGGCATTTGCTCTTGTTGAACCTCATGCCATTGGCTTCAGCCCAGCTCTCCAGCCTGTCCAGATGCCTCTGTAGGGCCTCGCTACCCCCAGGCAGATCCACACTCATGGGATGATGGGATCTGCCTGGTGGGGCCCTTCAGCGTTGGAAAAAGCAGATGGGATTTTGCAGGGGTGTAAGGCTGCAGGGCTCCGAGGTATGCCTGCTGGTTTTTTATCTGTTTGTGTTTTAATGGCTGCTTGCAGTTAGACTCCAGATAGGGTTCCTAAATGGAAGCAAGAGGTCTGCAATGTTGCAGCAATGAGTTGGCATCAGGGTGACTTGCTTGGGGCCAGATGCCATGCATACCAATGCAGCAACAGAGGAGTCAAGGGGAAGACTCCAAGGAGGTAGGTCAGCCGGTGGCGTCAGCGTGATGAAATGGTGAGCGGCTCTATGCCACCTTTAAGACTTGTGTGTGGCTGTTTCTCTTTTGAAGGTGCAAAGTGTGGAGGAAAGGGGGCCGTTTCCAGGGAAGGTCACTCGGGCCAGGTTAGTCATTCCTAGTGGGCCAGTGTTGCATTGCAGGTGAGTGTTATAGGCTGTTGTGGTTTTACCCTGGCTGAGAGCTGAGATCCATGCAGCTGCCTGCTCTTTAAAGGAAAAGAGCAGGGGGAGCAGAGGGGGCAGGGGGGTGTTAGGGAAGGGAAAAGGAAGGGGCAAATAACCCCAGAACCAAGAAATCAAACGCCCGTGGGTTGGGATAAGGACAGTTGACTAAAATAGCAGAAAGATTAAAATATAACAATGCTAACAGGACTTTAGAGCAAAAAATCTCTGAAGCTGTTGATACACAATGCAGTTTCTCACCAAACCCACAGCTCAGGCCGTGCCACCCAGAGCCATCCCGGAACCCAACTGTCCCCCAAAAACCACATGTCCTGGAGCTGCCCCTGCTCCTCCTCCCATCAGCCCCCCTTTATACTGAGCATGATGTAATTGGCATAGAATACTCTCTTTGGCCAGTTTGGGTCACCTGTCCTGGCTTCGCCCCTCCTTTCTCATGAATAGGGAAAGATGAAGAGCTGAGACAGTCCTTGACTGTCTGACAGCAACTAAAACCATCAGGGTGTTATCAGCACTGCTTTCATTTTAACTCTCAAACACAGCATTCCAGCCGCTGCTACAAACAAAGTTAACTCCATCCTGACCGAAACAAGGACAGCCACTTAGAAGAATCTGTAAATCAAGTGATGCCGGAGATACGGCTTGCCATCTGGAGGCCAAGATCAGAGCTGCCAAAGTTGCCTGAGAGTGACATCATGCGGGGAAACCTGTAGCGGCAGCACTGGTGAAAGGGCCTAATGTCAAGCCCGTGGTCCAGGCTGTCCCGATTCGATGTGGGTTTTTTTCAATAGATGAATCCATTAATATAAATTTTCCTTGTAAGAACTAAACTATCAATGAAGGATCTTGTGCTCATAGTAAAGGCTTCCTTCTAATCAGTGTAATGAATCTGTTGCTTATCTCAGTGCTGAGAAAAACTGCACTGCCTTGGTCTTCACCTCATTAATGGGAAAACTCTCGTCCTTCTCGCTCAGAACTAGATATTTCTACAGTCTCTGTGTGGCCCAGCATGATGCCTTTTGCTAGCTGCCTGTTTGATTTGGGTTTATCCTAGGTTATTCTGTTCTCTTCATTGCTCCCAAGAATGCCATTCATCCTTTCATTTACAAAATTTTCAGAACAAGCCATGCTTCTCCTACCTTACAAATCATCTTTCACTTTACAATCACTCTGAAACTCAGACAATTCCCTTCCCTTCCCTTCCCTTCCCTTCCCTTCCCTTCCCTTCCCTTCCCTTCCCTTCCCTTCCCTTCCCTTCCCTTCCCTTCCCTTCCCTTCCCTTCCCTTCCCTTCCCTTCCCTTCCCTTCCCTTCCCTTCCCTTCCCTTCCCTTCCCTTCCCTTCCCTTCCCTTCCCTTCCCTTCCCTTCCCTTCCCTTCCCTTCCCTTCCCTTCCCTTCCCTTCCCTTCCCTTCCCTTCCCTTCCCTTCCCTTCCCTTCCCTTCCCTTCCCTTCCCTTTTGATGGTTTTGTGGTGTTGGGGTTTTTTTGGGGGGTGAGAGGGTGGAGGGTGTGGCAGTGTTGTGAAGAACAATAAAATAACATCTGTTGTCTTTATTGTTGCACTCAGATGTATTGATTTATCTACTCTTTGAACTGAAGAGGGACATTAACACTCCTGAATAACAGGAGCAGTTCCAGTTTGAACTCTTTCATCTTATGCTATGCATGCTGTTTACCAGTCAGAACACTGAGTAAGTGCATTGTAATTCTGACATTCCACAAAACTACAGCTCTAGTACTGTTTCTTGTCCAGGTTGGTATATAAAGTACCATGAAATCCTGAAACACCAATCCTCTTGCTCTGGTCTAAAACCTTGAAGTGAGTCAGCTCTAAAGTTTATTATTGGATTCAGTTCAGCAAACACACCCAAAGCACTTTCTTAGGGTCAGGCTGTACTGTAGTTTGCATTCTGATAGGGATGAAAGGGCTTTTTGTACCAATCCCTGCTTGCTTGCGTGGAAAGTGGAACAATTTAACTTAGTGGCATTATAGTCCTTCCTTGAGTGAATGAGTGAGTTTGTAAATCACAAGAGGGGTGGTCATTAGCACAAGTAAGATAAAGCTATGTAGCTGGGCTATAAGATGTGCAAACTCTATTCTTCTAGATCCCTGAATAATCTACACATTAACCAATATTCCAAAATAAAAAGAAAGCGTAATGCATTGGAGATATCCAGCAGAAGGTGGGAGTGATCTTCATTGGAAGATGGAAATAACTGACTTAATTGGTTATTAACTTCTGAATTCAAGTGACTTTTAAAGCTGAGAAGTGGAGCACATATAGTTATGAAGCTTTTAGAAAAAATATTTAATCTTTTGTGCATTTTCATGATTATATGGATATCAGAGCAGTTAACTTTGCATCTTTAAGCATACTGTCAGGAGGATACCATACTGTCTGCTTGTCCAATTTCATTCCTAGAAATGACAGAATAATTTTTGCTGAAGTTGTCAAAAAATCAAAACATGATTTAAGTGAGGCAACGTCATAACCACTAGGTCTTTGGGTGGCAATTGTCAGAACCTGACTAGCAGCTTTTGCATACGAGATATCATTATATTCAGTCTCTGAGTGTTTCAGGATATTCCAAGTAACACAGCTACATCTGTAGAATAGTGCTTACTTGCTAAGTTAGTGTAAACAAGCAAGATCAGTTGAGAGCAATGGGAATTATGCTGAGCTGCATCTTCTCCAATTAGGCAGAAAATGTTTGCTTTCAGGTTGACTTCCTCAGTTGCTTTGCCCTGCTATTAAAGTAATTATTGTCTGACCCTTGTCAGACCCAGAAGGGGTTACAGATAGGGGTGATCACTTAACCTGCCTAGCAAGGAACTGTCATGAGGATCACTAGCCCTCATCCTTATTGGGGACTTCAATTTACCAGATGTCTCCTGGATGTACAGTACAGCAGGGAGGAAGCAGTCTATCAGATTCCTGGAGTGTTTGGAAGACAACTTCCTGACCCAGCTGGTGACTGAACCCACCAGGGATGGTGCCCTGCTGGACTTGTTGTTTGAAAACAGTGAAGACCTAGTGGGGGATGTGAAGGTTGGAGGACGCCTGGGGCATAATGATCATGAGCTGACAGAATTCTTAGTACTGGGAGAAGCACGAAAGGGAAACACCAGAACAAGCACCTTAGGCTTCCGTGGGGCTGACTTTGATCTGTTCAGGAAGCTGCTCAATAAGATTCCATGGGAGGCAGCCCTGGAGGGCAAAGGAGCCCAAGAGGTTTGGATGCTCCTCAAGAAGGAGATCTTGGCAGCACAAGAACAGGCTGTCCCGGTCTGTTGGAAGAGGAGTCGGTGAGGAAGGAAGCCAACTTGGCTGAGGAGGGAGATCCACGAAGATCTTTGGGAAAAGAGGGAAAAATATGAGCTTTGGAAGAAGGGGGAGGTGTCTTGGGCTGACTATAGGAATTTAGTGAGATCGTGTAGGGGGAAAGTCAGAAGGGCTAAAGCTGAACTGGAAGTCAGACTGGCCAGTTCTGTAAAAGAGAATAGAAAGTCCTTCTCTAGGTACATTAACAGTAAGAGGAGGATCAAAGAGAATCTCCATCCCTTATTGGATACTGAGGGAACACTAGTGACAAGGGATAAGGACAAGGCTGAAGTCCTTAATTCCTTCTTTACCTCAGCCTGTAGTAGTAAAGATGGTTACTGCCTGAGTACTCATCCTCAGGAACTGGCTGACAGAGAGGGGAAGAATAGCATAATTCCCATGGTTAAGGAGGAAATGATGAGTGATCTACTTGGCCAGTTAGACACTAACAAGTCAATGGGACCTGATGGGATTCACCTGAGGGTGCTGAGAGAGCTGGCAGATGTGCTTGCCAAACCCCTTTCTATCATCTACCAGAAATCCTGGCAGACTGGGGAAGTTCCACTCGACTGGAGTCTGGCAGATGTGACACCCATAGACAAGAAGGGGCAGAAGGAGGATCCAGGGAACTACAGGCCTGTCAGCCTGACCTCAGTCCCGGGGAAGATCATGGAGAGGGTCATCTTGGGAGCTGTCATGCAGCTCAGGCATGATGGCCAGGGGATCAGGCGCAGTCAACATGGGTTTACAAAAGGTAGATCCTGTCCAACTAACCTGATCACTTTCTATGACAAGGTGACCTGCTTAATGGACAAGGGGAAGGCTGTGGATGTGTCTACCTGGACTTCAGGAAAGCCTTTGACACGGTTTCTCACAGCATTCTGACTAAGAAACTGGCTGCCACTGGCCTGGACAGGTGAACCCTCAAATGGGTTAAAAACTGGCTGGATGGCTGGGCCCAAAGGGTGAATGGAACCAAATCCAGCTGAGTCCACTCGGTCACGAGTGGCATCCCCCAGGGCTCAGTCCTGGGTCCAGTCTTGTTCAACATCTTTATCAATGACCTGGATGAAGGGATTGAATGCTCCTTCAGTAAGTTTGCAAATGACACTGAGCTGGGAGGAAGTGTTCATCTGCCTGAGGGTAGGGAGGCTCTTCAGAGGGATCTGAACAGGCTGGACCGATGGGCTGAGACCAATGGGATGAAGTTTAACATGGCCAAGTGCAGAGTGCTGCACATGGGGCATAACAACCCCATGCAGTGCTACAGGCTGGGGGAGACTGGCTGGAGAGCTGTCAGGCAGAGAAGGACCTGGGGTGTTGGGTGACTGCAGGCTGAGTATGAGTCAGCAGTGTCCCCGGGCAGCCAAGAAGGCCAATGGCATCCTGGCTTGTGTCAAAAACAGTGTGGCCAGTAGGTCTGGGGAGGTGATTTTGCCCCTGTACTCAGCATTGGTGAGGCCACACCTTGAGTACTGTGTCCAGTTCTGGGCTCCCCACCATCAGAAGGACGTTGAGGTCCTTGAGCAAGTGCAGAGAAGGGCAACCAGGCTGGGGAAGGGGCTGGAGGTAAATCCTATGAGGAACGGCTGAGGGAGCTGGGGATGTTTACCCTGAGAAGAGGAGGCTGAGGGGAGTCCTTATCACCACCTACAACTACCTGAAGGGAGGTTGTAGAGAGGTGGGCGATGGTCTCTTCAGCCAGGTGACAGAAGATAGAACAAGGGGCAATGGCCTCAAGCTGGGCCAGGGCAGGGGCAGATTGGATATTAGAAAAAAAAAAAATACTGAAAGAGTTGTCAGGGCTGGAACAGGCTGCTCAGGGAGGGGGTTGAGTCACCTTCCCTGGATGTGTTCAAAAAAAGGGTAGATGAGTTGCTTAGGGATATAGTTTAACTTAGGATGGGAATGGTTGGACTCGATGATCTTCAAAGGTCTCTTCCAACCTGGTAAGTCTGTGATTCTGTGACTTCATTTAAGACCTTCCTCTCCCAACCCACATTCCTGCCCCAGTTTTACCCAGGTAAGAAAGTCAAGTCTTAGGTATAGGCAGCATTCATACGAAATAACAAGAACCTTGTGATTAAAGCAGAGCCTCAGAGTCAGGAAGCTTGAGTTTATGTCTGGTTTTCTTCTGTATATTCTGTGTGACTTCAAAAAACAAAGAATCGATATCAGAGAAAAATGGCCATGAGTTTTCACTGCTGCAGCATTGTAAAATACCTTCAAAACTGCAAGTAGTCTTGAAAATATAAATGTTAATTGCCCTTCCTGTGGTCCCCGTACCACAATACACCAAGCAGGTTGAGTGGTTACAGTCTTTGTTCACAACTAAATCATTGTGAGTTCCTGAGTATTCTAGGATTTAAAATATTTTTTTGCCTTTACAGGAAACATTGCACATTCAAAAGAGCAGTGAAGACTCATAGGTGAATGTCAGCCCTCATCACACTAATCTCCAAGGACAATGGCTGTCGTTGGATGCAACACTTAGATGATGCATATTATAAAGTCAGTATCTTGTGCATGTAGACCAAAGGCTCTCATCTGGGCTTCTTACCAGATAGAGCACAAGCCCGTGTACACCTCTCTGGCCAAGTCATTAGTGCTCTCATAAAAGGAACAGTCCTGTAAACCAGTACACTTTTTCCAGAACTCTTTTTAATCTCACTTCTATTTTAGGTTAAACTGGATCAAAAAGATCAATTCTGAAACTCCCTAGTGCCCACTGAGAGCTTGAACTACTCAGCCACAGAACCAGGCTCCTTCCTGTGAAAGTGGTAAGACAAAGTTTAAAATTGGTGTTGGTAATTCGGGTACTTGTGGGACCAGACAAATAACAAGTAAGAGCTTTCTTTATTACATTTTAAAAGTGAATATTTAAATCCCTTGTCCGATCTGAGTTTTGCTTCCTGGTATTTTTTCATCTGTAGCATGAAAATCCTCATTTATTAGCACTGGCTAACCACAGCATAAACCTCAGCAACCCGAAATGCTGCCTTGGAACTTGGAACAGGGAGCAGAGCACCACCTAGTGACAAAGGATAAAATTACTCATTTGTTACTAAATGTTTTATTGGATAATGTTTAAAATTCAGAGAAAAAAAAACCTAATACAAATAAAATATTTAAGTTAACAGTTAAAAAAAATCTTTTACAATCC
Source organism: Gallinula chloropus (assembly GCF_964237585.1). Classification (NCBI taxonomy): domain Eukaryota; kingdom Metazoa; phylum Chordata; class Aves; order Gruiformes; family Rallidae; genus Gallinula; species Gallinula chloropus. The sequence continues at coordinate 14,393,211 of NC_140103.1, read as the reverse complement.
TGTTATTGTCTGTCAAATATAAGGTAACTTTTCCTGTACTAATCGAAGGAATACAAGAGTTACGATTACTGATTCCAGTCTTTTCACATGAACTTCAGTTGCTTGGAATATAGATTTTTATTAACTATTAGTGATTCGTTCCACTTGCTGTTTTCCTTTATACGTAGTAAGAATGTAACACAAAGCTTAAGGAGAATAATTCAAAAAGGCCAGAACAACAATGAAAGCTAGTATTAGCATGTGATGACAGCAAGCCATCAAATTCCAATATTAGCCTTCATCATTGGCACTGTTCTTTTAGAAGGTTTTTAAAAAATCAGATAATGACACAGAACCCAGACACAGTACTCTGTGTCTAGGTTAAAGCTATTATCAATTTTGGTTATTTTTCTTGATAAAAACAAAATACTGAACTCTTATAGAAAAAAGTTACATTTCACTTGAAACAAATGCAAATTTCACACTTGCATGTCAGAGGAAAATGGTTTTTCCATGTTTTTAAAGTGCTATAGTGCCAAGTGTTGCTTAAGGAAATAATTTAGCGGTGGACTTGGCAGTACTAGGTTAATGGTTGGATGTGATGATCCTAAAGGTCTTTTCCAACCTAAACTGTTCAAAATAAGTGATGGAGAATTCATATTCTCTATTTAGGTTCTCTATTTAGGTTTTTATAGACAACAAATTACTTTTGCAACTTGTATTACATGTTAGAATCTTATTCTGATTTTCAAATTATGATAACTGTCTACAAACTGATAAATAATGAGCATTAAAAGGCACAATGCTGATAAAGAACTATGAGTTGACTGGAAACTAAATGGTGTAATAAATCCTTTGTAAGACACAGAGTTTTTAGCAATCTTTCCTGATACGTTTTCTCAGAAGCACGTACTGGGTGAAGGGAGGTGTAAATTTAAATCAGTAATTTACCAAGCTCTGTTAAATCAATTCAAAAGTAAATTTCAGAAACATTTCACAAGTTAACTTTTTAAAAATATAGATATATTTATTTCCAGTTAGCTTAGAATGACTGTGAAATTCTCTAGGGCAGAGATTTATTATTAGTTTAAAAATCCCAGTTTCAGATATTACTAATTTACTTCCATCGATACCAGGTTGTCACCAGAGTTGCTTTCTGCATCTGCACTCAAAAAAGTGGAACAAGTTCTTTGTAAGCCACACCAGCCTATTTATCTGCCTCTTGTACAAGAATCACAGAATCACAGAATTATCAAGGTTGGAAAAGACCTAAAAGATCATCTAGTCCAACCATTCACCTATTACTACTAGCTCCCACTAAACCATGTCCCTCAATACAACATCCAGTCTTTCCTTGAACACCCCCAGGGTCGGTGACTCCACCACCTCCCTGGGCAGTGCATTCCAGTGCCTGACTACCCTTTCAGAGAAGTAGTGCTTCCTAATGTCCAGCCTGAATCTCCCCTGGCGCAGCTTGATACCATTCCCTCTAGTTCTGTCACTGTCTACACGGGAGAAGAGGCCGACCCCCAGCTCACTACAACCTCCCTTCAGGAAGTTATAGAGAGCTATAAGGTCTCCCCTGAGCCTCCTCTTCTCCAGGCTGAACAATCCCAGCTCCCTCAGCCGCTCCTCGTAAGGCCTGTGTTCCAGACCCCTCACCAGCTTAGTAGCCCTCCTCTGAACGCGTTCCAGGGCCTCAATGTCTTTCCTGTAGTGAGGGGCCCAAAACTGAACACAGTACTCGAGATGCGGCCTCACAAGTGCTGAGTACAGGGGGACAATTACCTCCCTCTTCCTACTAGTAACACTATTTTTGATGCAAGCCAGGATGCCGTTGGCCCTCTTGGCCACCCGCGCACACTGTCGGCTCATGTTCAGCCGTGCATCAATCAGTACCCCCAGGTCCATTTCCTCCACACAATCCTCCAGCCACTCCGCCCCAAGCCTATAGCGCTGCCTGGGGTTGTTGTGGCCAAAGTGCAGGACTCGGCATTTGCTCTTGTTGAACCTCATGCCATTGGCTTCAGCCCAGCTCTCCAGCCTGTCCAGATGCCTCTGTAGGGCCTCGCTACCCCCAGGCAGATCCACACTCCCAGCCAATTTAGTGTCATCTGCAAACTTACTGAGGGTGCACTCAATGCCCTCATCTAGGTCATCAATAAAGATATTGAAGAGGACAGGCCCCAGCACCGACCCCTGGGGAACACCACTCGTGACCGGTCGCCAGCTGGATTCAACTCCATTTACTACCACTTTCTGAGCCCGGCCCTCCAGCCAGCTCCTTACCCAGCCGAGGGTGTACCCATCCAAGCCACGGGCTGCCAGCTTCTGCAGGAGAATACCGTGGGAGACAGTGTCAAAGGCTTTGCTGAAGTCTAGGTAGACCACATCAACAGCCTTTCCCTCATCCAGCAGATGGGTCACTAGATCATAGAAGGAGATCAGGTTGGTCAAACAGGACCTGCCCTTCATGAAACCATGCTGGCTAGGCCTGATCCCCCGGCCATCCCGCACATGCCGCATGATCTCCCTCAAGACTATCTGTTCCATAACCTTCCCTGGAACCGAGGTCAGGCTAACAGGCCTGTAGTTCCCCGGATCCTCCTTACAACCTTTCTTGTAAATGGGAGTCACATTGGCGAGCCTCCAGTCTTCTGGGACCTCACCAGTCAACAAGGAGAGCTGATAGATAATGGAGAGCGGCTCGGCTACCACCTCTGCCAGTTCCCTCAGCACTCTCGGGTGGATCTCATCAGGCCCCATGGACTTGTGGCAGTCCAGTTGGAGTAGGAAGTCTCTGACCATTTCTTCCAGAATCACAGGGGAGTTAGCATGCTCCCCAGCCGAGACTACCAGGTCAGAGAGAGGAGTACCCTGAGGATAACTGGTCTGACCTTTAAAGACAGACGTAAAGAAGGCATTCAGAACCTCCGCCTTTTCCTTATCCTCAGTGATCGCATTCCCAGCCTCATCCAGTAAAGAGTGGATATTCTCCTTTGTCCTCCTCTTACTGTTAATGTACTTATAAAAGAGTTTGTTATTCCTTTTCACCCCAGCGGCCAGGTTAAATTCAAGCTGGGCTTTTGCCTTTCTGATTTCACCTCTACACATCCTGACAACTTCCTTGAATTCATTCTCAGTTGCCCGTCCCTCCTTCCACAGGCGGTAGATTCTCTTTTTCTCCCAGAGCCTCAAGAATAACTCCCTATTCATCCACGCCGGTCTTCTTCCCCGCCGGCTCATTGTGCGGCTCAGGGGGACCGCCTGCTCCTGCGCCCTTAAGACTTCCTTCTTGAAGAGCAACCAGCTCTCTTGTACCCCTTTGTTCGCTAAGACTAAATGCCAAGGGACTCCCCCTACCAGTCTCTTGAACAAATCAAAGTCTGCCCTCTGGAAGTCCAAGGTAGCAGTTTTACTATTCCCCCTCCAAGCTCCACCATGAATTGAGAAATGTATCATTTCATGGTCACTCTGTCCAAGGCAGCCCCCAACCTTCACATCTCCTACCAGACCTTCCCTGTTCACGAACAGCAGGTCTAGCGGGACAGTTCCTCTTGTGGGCTCTCTGACCAGCTGCATCAGGAAGGCATCCTCTATGCACTCCAAAAACCTCCTAGACTGCTTCTTCTGTGCTGTGCTGTACTCCCAGCATATGTCAGGGAAGTTGAAGTCCCCCATGAGGACAAGGGCTGATGACCGTGCAGCTCGTGCCAGCTGCTTGTAGAACACCTCCTCTGTCTCTTCATCCCGGTTTGGCGGTCTATAACAGACGCCCACCAGGATGTCTGCCTTGTCAGCCCTTCCTCTGATCTTTACCCATAGGGATTCAATGTTATCACCCCCAGTCACAATCTCAGTAGCAGGAAAGGATTCCCTAACGTATAGAGCCACACCACCACCCCTCCTTCCTTGCCTGTCTCTCCTGAAGAGTTTGTAGCCATCCATTGCAGCACTCCAGTCATGGGAGCAATCCCACCATGTTTCTGTTATGGCAACCAGGTCATAGTTTGCCTGCCACACTATGGCTTCCAACTCTTCTTGCTTGTTGCCCATGCTGCGTGCGTTAGTGTAGACGCACCTCAGCTGAGCCCCTTGCCTCTCTCCTAATCCCAATACCACTTCCCCAGGCCGATCTCTAACAGACCTGGCTTTATCCCCTTCCCCCTTCCTATCTAGTTTAAAGCCCTTTCTACAAGTCCTGCCAGCTCCTGGGCAAGTATCCGTTTCCCTTTCGGAGACAGGCAATTCCCATCAGCTGTCCTCAGGCCAGGTGCCGAGTAGACCGCCTCGTGAGCAAAGAATCCAAAATTTTTGCGTTTGCACCAGCCTCTCAGCCATGCATTTATAAGATGGCCTTTTCTGCTTATCTCAGTGTTTGCCCCTGCCACCAAAGGAATACTGGTCATAACATTGCCTGATGTCATTTTCCATCTCTACCAGTGTCAATACTGGAAACTGCTAAATGTCCAGCAATAGCTCCCAAACAAAAGGTGTGAGGGTTCAAACATGTTCCTTGTCTGAAAACTCCAAAGGCAGCCCACTTAGAAGCCCCAGTAAGCTTGGGGTTCAAGGCTTTGGAGCACAAGGTAACTCCCCTAACTGTGCTTGGTGTCATTTTCAAGCTCTACCAGCATCTACCTCTGAACATGCTTAAGGTACAGCAACAGCTCACCAACTAAATGTGTGAGGGTTGAAAGCTATTCCTGGCCTGAAACCTCCCCAGGTAGACTAAAGGCAGCTCCAGTAACCGTGGGGCTCAGTGCTTTGATATACAATGGAATATTCCTAAAAGTACTTGCTGTCATTTTCTACCTCTACAAACATCTACCTTAGAACATGCTAAACATCCAGCAATATATCCCAAACAAAAGCTGTGAGGGATGAAAGATGTTCCTGGCCTGAAACCTCCACAGAAAAAGGCGGCAGCCCCAGTAACCTTGGAGCTCAGGGCATTCCCAGACAGGGAACGGTATTAACAGGGCCTGACGTCATTTTATGGCTCTACCAGAATCCACATTCAGAAATTCTAAACATACAGCAAGAGCACCACATCAGAAGGTGCACGGGCTGAAAAATGTTCCTGTCCTGATACCTCCCCAAGTGCCACAGTAGGAGCACCATTGAGCTTGGAGCTCAGGGCATTCCCAGCCACAGGAATGGTCCTAAACATGCCTGATGTCATTTCCGAGCTCTACCATAATCAACATTCGAAGATGCTAAATGTCCAGCAACAGAGTCCTTTAACACCTATTGCTGTCATTTTGTTTAATGCACCACAACTTTGAAGAGCCATCTGCAAGGAGATGTGAACTGTTAAGAAAATGGAGCTTAACATCAAACAGACCTTGAGAAACTCTGGGATTTCAGGAACAGGCACATCAAGAAGATTTCCAACCAAGAGAGTTCTTCTCCTGCTGACCTTATGGAATGGGTGGGGTGGAATTAATTTTAATGTTGGTGTCCCCTATAGTTCTGTGGTTTGGATTTGTAAGCAAAAACATCTGAATAAACCTGTTTGTTCCTTGCTGAGCAGGGCTTGCACAGCATCAAGGGCTTTTGTCTAATTCTGCTCCAGAAATGAGTCAGCTGGGAGTGCCCAAGTACCTGCAAGGGGACAGAACAGGCCCAGCTGACCATAACTGACCAAGGGGATTATCCATACTGTATGACCACAGGAGTGAGCCCAATGTTGTGTTGCACTTGTAATCTACAAAGGTGGCCTGTTTTAACCCAGGATGGATTTTCTTTCTAAAGAGAATGGAATGCTGTGTTTGGGGGGTTAGGTGAGAGCAGTGCTGGTAACACAGGGATGGTTTAGTTGTTTCCCAGAGATGAAGGACTTTTCAGTTGTTCATGCTGCACTGCTAAGGAGAAGGTGGGAGAAGACAGAAGCCAGGACAGGTGACCAAAGTGGCAAAGAGGGTATTCCATGCCAATTACATCATGGCCACATGATGAAAGAGGTGGGTGGGGGGAGGATAGTACAGATAGAGGACATGTGGTTTTGGGGACTGTCCAGCTTCAGGAAACCTCTGAGTTGTATAGTCTGAGCTGTGCAGTTTAGTGAGAAACTGCTTTGTGCATCACCAGTTTTGTGTATTTTGCTACAAAGTCCTATTGTTGTTGTTGTTTCTCTCTCTCTGCTGTCCCAGTAAACTGTTTTTATCCTGATCCGTGAGGTTTGGGGTACTTTTGGTTTCCTTTTGCCCCTCTTCCCCCACTGCCAATCTCTCTGCACTCCCTTGTAGAGAGAAAATGTCTGGGTGGTGCTCAGCTCTCGGCTGCTGCAAAAATGACCAAAGGTTCCAGCACAACAAACACACATCAAGGCAGCTCAGACATGATGAGTGGAGAACCAGACACAAGGAGAAGAATTTGGGCATTCCAGGGGATGCCGAAGCAGTCAGAGGTGCCGAACAGGAGTCTGGCCATGAGCACACTGGGCTGCACTGGGAGGAGTGTGGCCACGCAGACAATTAGAGGTCTTATGTGGAGAGGCTGAGAGACAAAGCTTCTTCAGCCTTGGGAAGGGGAGATTTAGGGAAGCCCTCTTTGTGCTACATGGATAGGAAAGCAAATTCACCAATTCTGCAGCTTCGAAGGTCAGAGTGGCTGTGAGGATAAAGAAATGTCATTCTGAGGGTACTGCTGTGGTGCAAAATGTCACTCAGAGGAAGTGTGGATGAACCAGTGCTTTTGTGCTTGTGGGAACAGCTGGTGAGGAGAGAGACACAGAGGTAGAGGCTGGGACATCCTGGGGTGAGATCAAGATGGGGAAGGGCATATGGTGCCTGAAGCCTGAAAAGAAAAAGGCAGAGGTGTAGGGCAGTGTGGGATGGGCTGCGGTGCAGATGGCCAGGGGTGATGGTGAGGCTGAAAGGGCCCGATCGAAATGAAGTCTTTGCCCCCTTGGCTATGGCTGAGGTCCCTGACAAGAAGCATCAGAGGTAAGGGTCAGGATCTCCCTGCCCAGGGGCTGGGGGTCAGCACTGGCATTTCTGCTTCATCAGATCAAGCCAGGGTGTCCTCAGCATCAGAACTGCCTGTGCTTTGCCTGTGTTTGACCCATGGCCTCCAGTTGTCTGCTCTAAGGAGCACTTGGGGAGGCTTTGTCAGTAATGGCTCGAGTGGGGGCTGTTAATGCTTCAGGGTACTTCTCCATTACTGCTGATGTAACTTTTAGAGAGGTTTCTTCACTCTCCTCTTGGTAGCTGAGGACTCAGAAGAAAAGACACTATGGGGTTCATAAAATATATAGATAACCCTTAGAAGCAACTCTCTTCAAGTGATCTAAAAACTCAGGACTTCTACAGTTACTTGGATGTCAGTAAGGTCCTTAGTGATGAAGATTTCAAAGGAATTTCTCATGAAGGACCTTTTTCAGTCACAGGTATTTTCTGTCACAGCTCAGTTGGTAGAAGATGTGACAGCAGCATTCTGGGATGGATATCGGTCTCCTAAGGAGATCTGGACAGGCAGGAAAAGAAGTCTCCTGAGATCTAACCCTTTCTGGAGAGACTTGCTCTTCCCCAAGACCAGCAGTTCCCTCACTGGCTTCCTGGGACTCCCGACACTTTTCCTTGCATCATCTCTGCTCACAGGCACAGACAGATTTCTCTGACAACAAACAGCAGTTACACATGTCACAGTTTAATAACCATGACATCTCTCTCCTCAGCTGCCTGCTACAGCCAAGCAGCGTGTGAAGGGGGTCAGCTTTCAGAGGAGATTCTCTCCCAGAACAGATTTAACCAGATACATAGAAAGATCACTTATCACACATTGAACTTGTGACAGAGCAGTTCATTAGACTTCTGAAAGATGGGACTATTTCTAACCCTCTGAATACAAAGCAGACCCCAGAGAGAGCTGATGAGCATCTGGTCTCTGGAAAAGATCAACATAGGCTTGGCCGTATCAGGAGAGGTGGAAACACCTGAATGTTGAGGGAGATGAAAGAGACAGACATGCAGTAATGGAGGTACAGGAGAAGGTGAGTATTTCTTCCACTGCCATCGGTGCACTCCCTGGAAATTCCCATTCTGTCCTGGTGGGAAAGCATTGCCATTTCAGACAAGTAGTCAAGTGAGTTAACTAATGAAAATGTGCATGTAATTTTAAATAGAAATGCAAGAAAGAGAAATAGAAGCAAAAAATAGGAAAAAAAATATTTGTAGCCCTCTCCATGATCAAAGCTTGTTTTTCTGCAGTGTCTGGATCACACAAGACCAGGAGATACAACATTAGGAATGGAATGAATCTGGTCCATCTTATTACAGCTTAGACAAACTAGAAGGAAAAATAAAACAAAAACACCTACTAAAACCAGACTGGTCCTAACGTGAGTTTCATGGCCAGTGATATGATGAAGAATATTACCAGTTTCTTGCTGTTAGAAACATCCTGTCATCAGTCTCCACATGGCATCCTTGAGCTCCTGGTTCCTTATGCTGTAGATGAGGGGGTTCACTGCCAGTGGAAACACCGAGTAAAGAAATGACACAACCAGGTTCAGAAATAGGGAGGAGATGGAGGGGGGCTTCAGGTTGGCAAACATGTCAATGCTTAGAAACAGAGAGACGACAGCAAGGTGAGGGAGGCAGGTGGAAAAGGCTTTGTGCCGTCCCTGCTGCGAGGGGATCCTCAGCACAGCCCTGAAGATCTGCACATAGGACACCACAATGAACACAAAACACCCAAAAGCTAAACAGACACCGACCACGATGACTCCAGTTTCCCTGAGGTAGGCATCTGAGCAGGAGAGCTTGAGGATCTGGGGGATTTCACAGAAGAACTGGTCAAGAGCATTGCCCTTGCAGAGGGGCAGTGAAAATGTATTGGCTGTGTGCAGCACAGAATTGAGAAACCCACTGGCCCAGGCAGCTGCTGCCATGTGGACACAAGCTCTGCTGCCCAGGAGGGTCCCGTAGTGCAGGGGGTGGCAGATGGCAACGTAGCGGTCATAGGCCATGACAGTGAGAAGACAGAACTCTGTGGAGATCAAAAATACAAAGAAAAAGAGTTGAGCCACACATCCTGTGTAGGAAATGGCCCTGGTGTCCCACAAGGAATTGGCCATGGATTTGGGAACAGTGGTGGAGATGCAGCCAAGGTCAGTAAGAGAGAGGTTGAGGAGGAAGAAGTACATGGGGGTGTGGAGGTGGTGGTCACAGGCTATGGTGATGATGATGAGGCCATTGCCCAGGAGGGCAGCCAGGTAGATGCCCAGGAAGAGGCAGAAGTGCAGGAGCTGCAGCTCCCGTGTGTCTGCAAAGGGCAGGAGGAGGAACTGGCTGATGGAGCTGCTGTTGGACATCTGCTGCTGTCAAGTGTGGAGACCTGTCCAAGGAGGAAAAGGCACAGTGAGAATTTAGGGAACTCTTCTTTGATGAAAATCTCTTCCAATTCCTAGGGAATACCCTCAGATTGACTCTTTGGATTGAGGAAGACTTTTGTCAGGTCCCTTTTGGGAGCTCTGCTTTGTTCAGGCTCCAGCATGCCACTGCTGGGAGGAGGGTCAGCTGTGGGCTCTGGAGAACCCAGTCCTGCCTTGCAGCAGGCAGTAAATAGAAGGATGGTGTGACGTCAGACTAAATTCCCTGTGGATAGGAATGAGCTTTTCAGCACTGTCCAAGGAGGAAAAGCCACAGTGAGAAGTTAGGGAAATATTCTTTGAGGAAAACCTATTACAGTTATTAGGGAATACCCTCAGATTGACTCACTTTATCTGGGAAAACTCCTGGCAAGTCCCTTTTGGGGTTCTGCTTTGTGCTGGCTTGAGCGCTTGCCTATGCTGGGAGGAGGGTCAGCTGTGGCTCTCGAGAACTCAGTCCTGCCTGGCAGCAGTCAGTAAACAGAAGGATGGTGTGAACTCAGACTACATCCCCTGTGGATAGGAATGAGCTTTTCAGCACTGTCACTCCAATTTCATCTGAGGGCAGAGCAGAGCTTTGGAGCTTTGGTTTTCTCCTGCCTGTACCTGAGGAGAGTTTCTTCTGTTAGAATTTCCTGACATTGCTGCTGCAGTGCCAGTGAAACCTTCCCCTGAGTGCAGAGTAGGGAGAGCTGCTTTGGTCTCAGCTGCCCTGGATAATCTCAGATCATTCCCTGGTGTTCCCTTCAGGAGAAACTGGACACCACCGAGAGCTGACGAATCCAGTCCCCAGTCCTACAGATGGGGGTCCTGAAGTGAGGGTCAGCTCAGTGACAGCCCCACCAATGTAAATGCCCAGGGCTCCATGTAATGGGGGGACAAAGGCAGCAAGGACAGTGAGAAATGCTCTAGCCAAGTCCGGAAGGACAGGGATGGATAGACAGGCACTCAGGGATTTTTCTTCAACATAGGTTGGGCTGCCAATGAGATGGCTCAGTATGAAACCCTGGGCTTCTAGGCACAAAGTCTATGCTGGGTGGCAGAAATCACGGGGTCTTTGTGGGAAACTGTTAGCACTGCAGAGTATGTCTGGGAGGTACCAAATCCCCACAGCCAGGGCATTTCTGCGAGCAGCTCCTTCTCCCTCACTCACAATGTCTCTGCTGCCCGGAGCTGTCCCCTGAGCTGCTTCTCTTAGCCCATGGCACCTCCTGATCTTTGCTCACAGACCTCATCCAACCTGCCCTGCGCTCAGCTCTGCTCTGCAGACCCCTCCTGGCATCAGGGCACTGCCCTAGGAGCCTCTGTGTGTGCAGGGCTCAGGAGATGCTCTGACAAGTCCTAATGACAAATAAGTTTGCACTGCCTGCTTCAAAGTTATTAATAAAAGCTCAGCTCTCACTTCCCACCCAGTCCACAGGAGCAGAAAATTCGAAGCAAAGTCCCTTCACCTGGAGTGGAAAATGCATCCTTGGTGTTCTTGAAAAGTCCCTCGAAGTTAATGTGCATCTGGTGGAGCTGGGAGCAATTTGGGTCTGTGCAGCACCCTTTCATACAGCAGAAGGACCCTACGCTGTCCTTCCATGGTTCACACTTCACACACATAGCATCTTTCTGCAGCAATGTTGATGGAAGAAATCAGGGGGTGAGGTAGGCTGAGTTCTGACTCTGGCAGCAGCAGAGTCTCTACCCCGGAACACAGACACCCAGGGCACAGGGACCCTGTTCACAAGGACAGCCCTGGGCACCCGTGGGTGCACACACTGCTTCACACCTCTGCAGGCACGCCCAGGAGAAGACAGCTGTCCTGCCCTGTCCCTCTGATGGGGCAGAAGGGCATCCCTTCCAGGCAGCACTTTCTGGTCCTAGAGAGAACCTGTCCTCCTGACAGACCCCACACACTGTCCCATGTCCCAGCTTTAGGAGATCCCTCCAGGAACAGAACCTGCATTGCCCTGCACCCACAGACATACCAGGCAGAGTGCTGTGCAGATTTCTCCTCCAGTGAGCTCTCAGCATCCGTCAGCTCTCTCAGCCTCACAGGTCTCCCCTCGGTGCCTACAGGCAGCGTCCCCAGCCCTGTGTGCTTGGCAGAGGAGCTGCTCTTGGGCAGAGCTGTCTCTTGTCAGTGCAGCAGGGTTGCCATGAGCTCCCTACAACCCAGGAGCCCAGCCCAGCTCAGCAGGAAAAGACCAGTTCTTCTAGGCTCCCTCCTGGTTTCTCAGCCCTCATGGGGATCGCTCTGTGATCTCATCTCTCATGTTCCTTCCCTTGGTTGGGGAGGAATTCTTTTGTTCAGTAGAGTCCTTCCTCTTGAACAGACCAGAGCTGGTGGTAGAGTCTGAAAATTACATCAGGCAATGATAGGACCATCCCCTGGGCAAGGAATGCCCTGAGCCCCAAGGTTTTGGTGCTTCTCGTCAGATCCCTGAGGAGGTTTCATGTGAGGAACATCTTTCAGCCCTCGGTTCTTTTTTTGGGAGCCATTGTTGAATGTTTAGTTTCAAAATTGGACTCTGTGAGAGCCTGAAAATGCCATCAGGCATGGTTAGGACCAATCCCTCAGCAAGGAACACCCTGAACTTGAAAATTAATCATCCTGTTTGTTGTCAACATGAGGAAGTTTCAGGCCAGGAACCTCTTTCATCCCTTGCACCGTTTGTTTTGGAGCTATTGGTGCAGATCAGCAGTTTTGAAGGTGGAGGTTTGTAGAGCAGTGCAATGACTTCAGGCACTATTAGGGTTGTTCCCTTGGCTAGGAGTGTTCTGATCCTTAAGGTTATTCTTGCTGCTAGTAAGGTACCTCTGGAGGTTTCAGGCCAGGAACATTTTTTGGCCCTTGCCCTTTTTCTCTGGGAGTTGTTGCTGGACATTTAGCAGTTTCCAAGGTGGACTCTGGTACAGCTGGAACTAGATGTCAGTCAATTTTTAGACCACGACATGAAGCACTGTTAGAACTTTTCCCCTGGAAAGGAAAAACCTGAGCTTCAAGGTTACTAGTGCTGCTACTGGGCTACATGGGGAGGTTTTAGGTCAGGAATTTCTTTCATCCTTCACACTTTTTGATTGGGAGATATTGCTGTACCTTTAGGAGTCTCAAAGATGGACACTGGTAGAGCACAGAAGTGATGTCAGGCACTGTTAGACCCCATTCCTGTGGCTAGGAATACCCTGATCCTAAGGTTTCAAGGGCTGTTCATGGGTTACCCTTGGGTGTTTCTGGCCAGGACCATCTTTCAGCTCTTGCATATTTCTTTAGGGAGTTATTGCAGGATATTTAACAGTTTTGAAAATGGATGCTTCAGCACACTGTTAGGACTGTTCCTTTGGCAAGGAGAGTCCTGAGCTCCAAGGTTACTGGGGCTTCTAGTGGGGTACCTATGGAGGTTTCAGGCCAGGAATATCATTAGGCCCTCACACCTTTTGTTTGGCAGCTATTCCTGTACTTTTAGAAGGGTTGCAGGTGAATGGGGGTAGAGCCAGAAAGTGATGTCAGGCACTGTTAAGACCATTCCCTTAAAAGGAAAGCCCTGAGACCAAAGTTACTGGGCTGCTAGTGTGCTAATTTGGGAGGTTTCAGGCCAGGAACACCTTTCAGCTCTCACATCTTTTGAGGGGAGCTATTGCTGGGCATGTATCAGTTTTGAAAGTGCTGATAGAGCTTGAAAATGATGTCAGGCAATGTTGTGACTGTTCCCTTGGCTAGGAAAGCCCTGTGCCCCAAAGTTACTGGTTCTCATGGCACGCAACCTGGGGAACTTTCAGTCCAGGAGGATCCTTCATGCCTCACAACCTTTGCTTGGGCTATTGCTGGATATTTAGCATTTTTGAAACTTGATGCTGATAGAGCTGGAAAATTATGTCAGTCAGTGTTAGGACCCATCCCTTGCATACAAAAGTTTTGCTCCCCTAACCAGGTAGCCCACAAACAACCCTGGTATCCTTGGGGTAAGGGCATTCCTAGCCAAGGGAATGGTTTTAATAATGCCAGGCATCATTTTTGGGCTCTACCAGTGTCCTCATTTAAAAATGCAAAACACCCAGCAGTAGCTCCCACACAAAAGGTCTGAGGGTCTAAAGACGTTCCTCAGCTGAAACCTGCCTAGGTAACCCACTAGCAGCACCAGTAACCTTAAGGCTCGGCACATCTGGAGCCAAGGGAACGATCCTAATAGGATCTGATGTCATTTTCGGGCTCTACCAGTGTCCACATTCAGAAATTATAAACGTCCAGTAGTAGCTCCCAAACAAATGGTGTGAAGGCTGAAAGATGTTGCTGGTCTGAAACCTCCCAGGTAGCTGTCACAATCCACAACCAGACAGACTAATTTGGCAAAGGTTACACCCCTCTGTGTTCCAACTGACCTCAGGTGGCTGGGGGCATCTGGGCTTAACTACTGTGAAATGTCCAACTAGGTGTTTTGTTATGACCAGGTCTTTGCAGTTTTCAGGAACAGAATTAAGACTCAAAGCCAAGTCAAAGATCAAGTCACTTTATTTGACCCACAACAAGCATACAAGAGAAGGGGAGAAGAATGAAAAAAAATGGAAAAAGAGAGAGAGAGATTGCAATATCTGCCACCACAGAGCTGTGGTATCCTGTCTGTCCAATGTCTTCAGGTCCGGTGGGGGAACGTTCCCTCACTGTTGGTCACCTCTGTTCTTTTATTGTGTTGTATTCACTCCTTTCAGGAATCAATTTGCATATTCCAAGAGCTATTTTGTTTAACCTCATCCAGCACTCAGTGATTGTGCGCATGACCAATACTGTCACTGGGAGTTTTTAGGTGATTTTAGAGGTCTCTGGGCCCCTCTGTCTTCCAGATCCTGACCTGTTTCATTAGTAATAATTTCTAGGATAGCTTGTAGATGAATAATGAGATGTAGATTATATGTAGGTTCTCAATCATCACTGATCTATTCATTAGGATTCTAGGTTTCAGGTCCATAATTTTGTATGCAACCTTGAGGGGTCCACCTGTCTTTCCCCCACCTGCTATAGAAACATCAATAGACCGGCGATATCAACTCAGGTCATCATATACCTTAGTTCCCAAACTGTTTCCACTCTGGTCTGGCAACAAAAAAACCCCAGAAGGGGTGTATATAGCCTACATAACATGTTCTGTTCCAATTATTTGGTAATTTTGGATAAGCGTGGTGACCACAAATCCAGTAATGACCTTTTAAAGCCCAAATTCCATTTACAAATGGTCCATTCCCTTTGCACCTAAAACAGGAATTACAGGGAGTTTCAAAAAAGTGGTGTTTTTCAAGCTCAAAGGATGCTTAATTCGATAATTTGATTTTATTGCATTAATCCAAACATTGCATCTCCATGCTCCTACCTGAATGCTTTAGTTACACTGAATGGTAACTTCCTGGTTGGTTATGCCAACCACGTTATGCCAGAAGCCAAAGGGTTGGATTCCCTCAGTATCTCAACTCCCATAAGATTGGTATTAGACAAAAAGCTATCAAATTATTCTTTACGTCCAGTTTCATTGACCCATGCCCAACTTAGTCATTGAGAGATGAGTTTTGCTCATCAGTGGTGTTGCTCAATATACACAATAACATGTCACCTTCGACAGGAAAAGAGTGATTCTAAGTTAAACAATTAATAGGTCGACATCCAAGGAAGACACAATGATTTCCATACCTGAATGTCCAGTCACACACACTATGACCCACAAAAACTCCATTGTTTTCATTCTGATTAAGACAATATTCCCCCTTATTTGGAACTGGGGTTTTCCGGGGGTTTGTTTCCTCGTTCCAATATAATGAATCATTACCAATGGTTGTGTCACTTAGATCACTCAGGAGCCATTTCAGGAATATTGTTTCGACATCCATGGCCAATCATTAAATCCTAAAGGACTCTCACATCCCCAACAATTTGTCAGGTTAAAAGCATTGGACACCTACTGGCCTAAAGTTATAAATTCATTTTGCCACCCCAGGCTGAAGAGGGGGACACAAAAGTTTCCCCAGATATTAAAGGTGGTGAGAATGATCAACCAAACCAGTGTTTGTGATAGTCTGCTAAACCTCCTATAAATATTAACAAAGCAGTTATTAACTAAACTATACAGACAATTAACAGCTTCATCTATTCCTTCAAGCAGGTGTCAGAGATTCCATCTGGAAAAGAAAGGAAAAAAAACGGGCTCGGTTCATTTTAAGGAACAGGAAGTAGATTGTTATTAGAAGGATGGAATGATCCACCTTGTATTGACACGCGCCATCTACCGTCCTTTTTGGGAATGGCAAAAATAGGCAAGTTCCACGGACTTTTGGAAGGCTGGATATGTCACTTAGCCAGTTGCTCCTGTATTAAATCTTGTGGGTGGGCAAGTTTTTCTTGACTAAGCGGCCATTGATCGACCCAAATGACGGTTTCTGTTTTCCAGGTTAGTTTTAAAGGGGGTTGCCCACTTTCAATGGCTGCCATCAAAAATCCTTTTGCTTAGTAACCAGCCTTGCTCCTAGTTGGCTAAGCACATCCCTCCCTAACAGACTGTCCTGGTTTCATCTAGGATGGAGTTAATTTCTTTTCTAGCAGCGGATGGAATGCCGTGTTTGGGAGTCAGGGTGAAAGGAGTGCTGTGAGCACCCTGATGTTTCTAGTTGTTGCCAAGCAATCAAGGACTTTTCCAGTTGTTCATATTTTCCTACTAATAAGAAAGGAGGGGACACAGCCAGGACAGGTGACCCAAACTAGCCAAAGAGAGTATTCCATGCCAATTACATCATGCTCAGTGTAAAGGGGGACTGGGGGGAGGAGGAGCAGGGGCGGCTCCAGGACGCGCGGTTTTTGGGAACGGTCTGGTTCTGGGACAGCTCTGGGCTGCTCAGCCTGAGTTGTGTGGTTTGGTGAGAAACTGCATTGTGTATCAGCAGGTTCATATATTTTGTGCTTTAAAGTCCTGTTAGCATTGTTCTATCTATCTTTCTGCTATTCTAGTAAACTCTCCTTATCCCAACCTGCGGGGTTTTGGTTTCTTGGTTTTGGGGTATTTTTCCCTTTCCCTTCCCTTCACCCCCTCCCCCCCTCTTCCTTTTAAAGAATAAGTGATTTTGTGGTGCTCAACTCTCAGCTGGGGCAAAACCACAACAGTCCTGTTGGGTGCCCAACGTGGGGCACCATGGGTTGGGATAACAGTAGATCTGACCCAATTACATTTAAGATAAAGCTGTGATAAGCACTGTTATTTAAGCAGTCTCTGGTCATTATACTGTGGTATTTATTCACATGACTGTGGTCATGGTTGTGGTACTCAAACCACTGTTTGCTGCATGCACTCCTGGCAGGGTTCTTAGCCATCTCGGGGCTGGGGCTCTTGTACTTCACTTTAGTGTGGTTTATTATATCAGTCTATGATACGGTAACATCAATGACCATGAGCTTAAGCTGGTATTTGTATGGGGTTTTGCTGTCCTGTCCATTCCTCGGACAGGGAGGGATTACTAACAGCAGCCGGTATGGAGAGGGCACAGAGGGGAATAACTACACTGCTTTCTTTCCCTTTGGGCTAAATACAACAGCTCTTATAACAGTTTTTGAAAATTTTCAATATCCCTGGGATACTCAAACTAGCATTGTGCTATCACTAGGTTTGTTGCAGATGCTCCAAGTTTTGCTATGCATTAAGCAAAGGTTTAAGAATACCACCCAGGAATTTTCCCTAAGGCTGGATCATCAGGAATGGCAGGGCATGTGGCAGAGTATGGGCAAGTACCTAGGCACTTTCTCACACCCAATGGTTTGGAACTTCACTCCTGAAAAGCTACAGGACCCTGATAAAATGACTGCATATCTGAAAAAAATTGCTGTAGTTTTTCCAAAGACGCTCAGTTACTGCCCCGTGCTGGGCCCTGGCCACTGAACGCTGCTTGATAGCAGGCAGCACTGTCAGGGGGAAGGGAAGGAAAACAGACTGGCAGATACTGTAGCTGCTGCAATCCCCACAACAGACATTGCTGATGATCCAAAAAACTAACCCACACCAGTGTCTGTTGCTCCCATACAAAAGAGGGAACACACAAAGAAATCAGTTTGCGTAGTGACAGATGATGATGATGATGATGATGATGATGATGATGATGATGATGATGATGATGATGATGATGAACTGGGGCCATCTGGAGCATGTCAGGATGAGGCAGAACCAGAGGTTGTCACACGATCCCTGACCCTTAGTGAGCTGCGTGAGATTCAAAAAGATTTCAGCCGCCACCCAAGTGAGCACATCATCACTTGGTTGCTCCGATGCTGGGATCACGGGGACAGCAGTCTGGAATTAGAAGGCAGGGAGGCCAAGCAGTTGGGATCCCTAGCTAGGGAAGGAGGCATTGACAAGGCAATTGGGAAAAAGCCGGAAATCCTCAGCCTCTGGAGGTGACTACTGTCAAGTGTGAAGAAAAGGGACCCCATAAAGGAATACATTATGTCAGACACCCAAGTGGAACACCACAGAGGAAGCTGTCCAGCACCTGAGAGAACTAACTGTACAGGAGCTGATTTATTATGATCTGGAGAACTCACAGTTACCCACTGATCCTAATGAAGTCCAATGCACCCCAGCCATGTGGCATAAGGTTGTACAAAATGCACCATCAGGGCACATCAATTCACTGTCAGTAATGGACTGGAATGATGCAGAAAGCACCAGGGCAGATTTGAGGTCGACCACTGGGGTTTTGGAGTCAGAGCTACAAAGGATCTGAGGCCGCTTACACTCCAACAGAAAAGGAAATACTGGAAGCATATGAAGGGTTGTGAGCTGCTTCAGAAGTGATTGGAACTGAAGCTCAGCTTCTCCTGGCACCCCGACTGCTGGTGCTGGGCTGGATGTTCAAAGGGAAGGTCCCTTCTGCACACCATGCCACTGATGCTTTGTGGAGCCAAGTGTGCACTGATTACACAGCGGGCTTGCATAGGACACCCCAGTCACCCAAGAATCTTGGAAGTGATCACAGACTGGCCAGAAGGCAAAGATTTTGGGATGTCACCAGAGGATGAGGAGGTAACACGTGCTAAAGAAACCCCACCATACAACAAACTGCCAGAGAATGAGAAGCCATATGCCCTGTTCACTGATGGGCCCTGTCACATTGTGGGAAAGCATCAGAGATGGAAAGCTGCTGTATGGAGTCCTGCAAGATGAGTAGCAGAAACCACTGAATAACAAGGTGAATCAAGCCAATTTGCTGAGGTGAAAGCCGTCCAGTTAGCCCTGGACATTGCTGAGAGAGAAAAGTGGCCAATGCTCTACCTTTATACTGATTCATGGATGGTGGCCAATGCCCTGTGGGGGTGTTTGCAGCAGTGGAAAAAGAACAACTGGCAGTGTAGAGGCAAACCCATATGGGCTGCTGACTTATGGCAAGATATTGCTGCCCGGTTAGAGAAGCTTGTTGTAAAGGTACGTCATGTTGATGCCCATGTACCTAAGAGTCGGGCCATGGAGGAACATCAAACCAACCATCAGGTAGATCAGGCTGCTAGGATTGAAGTGGCTCAGGTAGATCTAGACTGGCAACGTAAGGCTGAATTATTCCTAGCTCGATGGGCTCATGATTCCTCAGGTCATCAAGGGAGAGATGCAACATATAGATGGGCTCGAGATCGAGGGGTGGACTTAACCATGGATGCTATTGCACAAGTTATCCATGAGTGTGAGACGTGTGCCGCAATCAAGCAAGCTAAGAGGTTGAAGCCCCTTTGGTATGGAGGATGGTGGATGAAATACAAATATGGGGAGGCCTGGCAGATTGATTACATCACCCTCCCACGCACCCGCCATGGCAAACGTTACGTGCTTACAATGGCGGAGGCAACCACCAGCTGGCTGGAAACATATCCTGTACCCCATGCCACTGCCCGGAATACAATCCTGGGCCTTGAAAGGCAAGTCCTATGGCGACACGGCACCCCAGAAAGAATTGAGTCAGACAACGGGACTCATTCCCGAAGTGCTCTTATAGACACCTGGGCCAAAGAGCATGGCATTGAGTGGGTGTACCACATTCCTTATCATGAACCAGCCTCTGGGAAAATTGAACGATAAAATGGGCTCTTAAAGACTACCCTGAAAGCGATGGGTGGTGGAACATTCAAACACTGGGATACACATTTAGCCAAAGCCACGTGGTTAGTTAACTTTAGAGGATCCACCAATCGGGCTGGTCCTGCCCAGTCAAAATTTCCACGCACTGTAGAAGGAGACAGAGTCCCAGTGGTGCATATGAAGAGTATATTAGGGAAGACGGTTTGGGTCATCCCTGCTTCAGGCAAAGGTAAACCCATGTCTGGGATTGTTTTTGCTCAAGAACCTGGCTGTACTTGGTGGGTAATGCAGAGTGATGGAGAAGTTCGATGTGTACCTCAAGGGGATTTGATTTTAGGTGAGAATAGCCAATATAATTAATAAAGTAGAAATTGTATTATAATAATTGCTAAATAACCCATTATTGTATATTCATCATTGCTATAATTGCTGTATGTCTTACCAATCGAATTAAAGTCAGAGTCACACAAGTTAATGAGTGCCACCATGATGGAACTAAAACCTGGCCTCCCAAGAATACTTTTTGAAAATAAACACCTTTGACCAACAGACTATGAGCATGGGCCATGTCAGGTGTATTGGTTGAGAGCCCGGGATGTAGCATGCAATGATCCAATGGCACATACTATTGTTCATACCCTGAGAGACTGTAACAACAAATAGAGCCCAAAATCATGGTCTAAATGAACACAACAAACTTAGAGGGATGGTCCATAGACTAAGAGAGTAATATTTGTATGCACATGTGTGTGTGTATACATGTGTACATACATATATGTGTGTGTGTGAAACAAGAAACTTCTTGTACCCAAGAGAAATTGTTGGATCTGGTCATGACGTAAACGGTATGGAATAAGGGGTAGATAGTGTCCTGTTTTCAACTAGGGTGGAGTCAATTTCTCTTCTAATAGTGAATAGAATGCTGTTTGGGAGTTAGGATGAAAGCAGTGCTGATAGCACCCTGATGTTTTTAGCTGTTGACAAGCAATCAAGGACTTTTCAGTTGTTCATATTTCCCTACTAATGAGAATGAGGGGACACAGACAGGACAGGTGACCCAAACTGGCCAAAGGGGGTATTCCATGCCATGTGCAGCATGCTCAGTATAAAAGGGGACTGGTTGGAAGAGGAGAAGGTGGCTCCAGGACACGCGGTTTTTGGGGACGGTCCTGTTTTTCAGGAAGCCTCTGAGCTGCACGGCCTGAGTTGTGTGGTTCAGTGAGAAACTGCATTGTGTATCACCAGTTTCATATGTTTTTTGCTCTAAAGTCCTGTTATCATTGTTATATCTATCTTTCTGCCAGTCTAATAAACTCTCCTCATTCCAGCCGGCGGGGTTTTGGTTTCTTGGTTCTTGTTTTCTTCCTTTCCCTTCCCTTTCCACCCCTGCCTCCCATGCCCCCTCCAGCTTCCCTCCCCAAACCCCCTTCCTTTTAAAGAATAAGCGATTTTGTGGTGCTTGGCTCTCAGCTGGGGCAAACCCACAACATACAGGTACAGCGGAAGATGCATATTTCTTCTGCTACCATTAATACCAATCCTGGAAATTCCCAAGTAGTCAAGTGATTCAAGCAATCAGTGCTCTGTCACCCTCACAGTTAAAAGAGAAGAAATGTGTCCTTTTCTATGCAGACATAATGCAAAGAGAGCACAGCTCGTCATTGCACAGTGTCTGGGGTCACACAAGACTTTGAGAACCTTAATTTCTAATGGGATGAATGTGGACCATGATATTATAGCTTAGACAAAACAGAATGAAAAAGAAACAAACAACTAAAATCCCTACTAAATCAGACTAGTTCTAACATGTTCTGTAGTCAGCAAAATGCAGAAGAAGATAAGCAGTTTGTTGTTATTTAGAAATAACCAGTCATCAGTTTCCACATGGCGTTCTTAAGCTCCTGGTTCCTCATGCTGTAGATGAGGGGGTTCACTGCTGGTGGAAACACTGAGTAAAGAAATGCCATTACCAGGTCCAGAAATAGTGAGGAGATGGAGGGGGACTTCAGGTAGGAAAACCCTGCCGTGCTAACAAACAGGAAGACCACGACCAAGTGAGGGAGGCAGGTGGAAAAAGCTTTGTGCCGTCCCTGCTGTGAGGGGATCCTCAGCACAGCCCTGAAGATCTGCACATAGGACACCACAATGAACACAAAACACCCAAAACCTAAACAGGCACCGGCAACAGTGACTCCAAATTCCCTGAAGTAGGCATCTGAGCAGAACAGCTTGAGGACCTGGGGAATTTCACAGAAGAACTGGTCAACAGCATTGCCCTTGCAGAAGGGAAGCGAGAATGTATTGGCCGTCTGCAGCAGAGCATTGAGAAACCCACTGGCCCAGGCAGCTGCTGCCATGTGGACACAAGCTCTGCTGCCCAGGAGGGTCCCGTAGTGCAGGGGGTGGCAGATGGCAACGTAGCGGTCATAGGCCATGACAGTGAGAAGAAAGTACTCTGCTGTCATAAAAAATAAAAAGGAAAAGAGTTGAGCCACACATCCTGTGTAGGAAATGGCCCTGGTGTCCCACAAGGAATTGGTCATGGATTTGGGAACAGTGGTAGAGATGTAGCCAAAGTCAATGACAGAGGGGTTGAGGAGGAAGAAGTACATGGGGGTGTGGAGGTGGTGGTCACAGGCTATGGTGATGATGATGAGGCCATTGCCCAGGAGGGCAGCCAGGTAGATACCCAGGAAGAGCCAGAAGTGCAGGAGCTGCAGCTCCCGTGTGTCTGCAAAGGGCAGGAGGAGGAACTGGCTGATGGAGCTGCTGTTGGACATCTGCTGCCATCAAGTATGAAGACCTGTCCAAGGAGTAAAAGGCACTGAGAATTTAGGGAACTCTTCTTTGAGGAAAATCTCATTCCAATTCACATTGACTCTCTGTATTCAGAAAAAATTTTGGCAGGTCCTTTTTGGGAGGTCTGCTATGTGCTGCCAGTGTGCCACTGTTGAGAGGAGTGTCAGCTGTGGGCTCTCGAGAAGTCCGTACTGCCTGGCAGCAGTAACTAATCCAGTCTTGCAGGGCAGAGCTCCAAAGCGCTCCTGTGGCTTCCTCATACCCAAGAACGATCTCAGCTCTCTGCTCCCAGACAGGGACACACAGGGCTCAGTGCAGCTGCCCACACACAGGTGTTGAGTGACATTGCCACGGCTTCACCCCTGAGATTTCTTCTGCATGGGGCTCCTCTCTGGGGCACAAGAGTCCTTAGGAGAGCAGAGCCATTGTGGGAGGCAGCCTTCAGTCCAGCAGGAGCCCCCATGCAGTCCTCAGTCCTACAGATGGGGGTCCTGATGTGAGGGTCAGCTCAGTACCAGCCTCACCAATGGACTTGCCCAGAGCCCCAGGGAATGAACAGCCAAGGGCAGGAGGGGAAACAGGGAGAAATGCTCCTGCAAAGGCTTGTAGGACAGGGACAGACAGACAGGCACGCAGGGGTTTCTCCTCGCTGGTGGTCGGGCTGCCAAGGAGAGGACTCAGCCTGAAACCCTGGAACTCTTTCTGCAGAGTCTGTGCTGGGTGTCAGAAAACAGGGGGTCACTGTGGGAGAGTTTCTCCACTGTGGGGGATGTAGTTTTCATTACATATTCTTGAAGAGAGAAATAAGTTCTCATCTACCCCAGTCAGCACAGACCACAAGAAAGGAGAAGTTACAGATCTGCTCTGCCAGAAAATGCTTCCTTGATGTTATTGCCTAAAATCCCTTTGGTATTTCTTAAGGATCAACTGGAGGTGGGACCAAAGCTGACTCGTGCAGCACTTCCTTGTCCTATAGAGAACCTGTCCTCCTGACAGACCCCACACACTGTCCCATGTCCCAGCTTTAGGAGATCCCTCCAGGAACAGAACCTGCATTGCCCTGCACCCACAGACATACCAGGCAGAGTGCTGTGGAGATTTCTCCTGCAGTGAGCTCTCAGCATCCATCAGCTCTCTCAACCTCACAGATCTCCCCTCAGTGCCTCCAGGCAGCGTCCCCAGCCCTGTGTGCTTGGCAGAGGAGCTGCTCTGTGGAAGAGCTGTCCCTCATCAGTGCTACCAGGTTGCCACGAGCTCCCCCCCCCCTCCCAGGAGCCTGTCCCTCTCAGCAGGAGAAGACCAGATCTTCTAGGCTCCCTCCTATTGCCTCTGGCCTCATGGGGATCATTCTATGATCTCATCTCTGGCTTTATCTCCTTCAGCTGGGGAGAAATCCTTCTGTCCATCAGAGTCATTTCTCCTGATCAAACCAGAGCTGGGACTGAGAATCAACTTTCTGTGTCTCCCCATGAGACAGGACCCCCAGGCAGGGACAGGGAGGGGACTCTTTCCCCTTCTGAAAGGAATGGGTTTAGGTGAGAATTTGGGCATTTCTTTGTGTTTCACAGGGAAAAAATCAGGAAAAACAAATCTACAAAGCTCTGCTCTGCACTTGGGGGAAGTGGGGACCACAATCCAGAAAAGAGATCTTTCTTGGAAAGGAAAGCCCTGAGCCCCAAAATTCGTGGTCCTGTTTGTAGTCTGCATGGGGAGGTTTCAGGCCAGGAGCTTCTTTCAGTTCTTGAACCTTTTGTTTTGGAGCTATTGGTGCAGTTTGCCAGTTTCACAGTTGGAGGACTGTAGAGCTGTGCGATGAGTTCAAGCACTATAAGAGTTGTTCCCTTAAATAAGGATGGGCTAAGCCATAAGGTTCCTTGTGCTGCTAGTGGGTTACCTGGGGAGGTTTCAGGCCAGGAACCTCTTTAGGCCCTTGCTCCTTTTGTTTGGGAGCTATTGCTGGACATTTAGCAGTGTCAAAAGTGGATGCTGGTAGAGCTGGAAAAAGATGTCAGTCAAGTTTAGGACCATTCCTGTGGCTAGGAATGCCCTGATCCCAGAGGTAACCTGGTCTGCTAGTGGGCTACCATGGGAGGCTTCAGGCCAATAACATCTTTCACCTCCCACACCTTTTTTTTGGGAGCTATTGCTGGGCATTTATCAGTTTTGAAAGTGGTTTCTGGTAGAGTTTGAAAATGACAACAGGCACTCTTATGACCATTCCCTTAGCTAGGAAAGCCCTGAGCCCCAAGGTTACTGGCTCTTCTAGTGCACAACCTAGGGAGCTCTCAGGCCAGTGAGATCCTTCATCCCTCACAACTTTTGTTTGGGTGCGGTCACTGGGTATTTAGCATTTTTGAAACTTGATGCTCATAGAGCTCAAAATGAAGTCAGGCACATTTAAGGACTGTTCCCTTGGCTATGAAAGCTCTGAGCCCCAAGGTCATTGGTCCTGTTAGCAGTCTACATGGGGAGGTTTCAGGCCAGGAACTTCTTTCATCCCTTGCACCTTTTGTTTTTAAATTATTACTGGATTTCAGCAGTTTCAAAGGTAGAGGACTGCAGAGCCACGTAATCTTGTCAGGCACTATTACATTCATTCCCTTGGCTTGGAATGCGCTGAACCTTAAGGTTCCTCATGCTGCTGGTCACTTACCTAGAGAGGTTTCAGGCCAGGAAGATCTTTAGACCCTCGGCCCTTTTTTGGGGAAGGTATTGCTGGACATTTAGCATTTTCAGAGTTGGACGCTGGGAGAGCCTGAAAATAATGTCAGGCACTGTTAAGATGATTCCCCTGAGTGGGAAAGTGCTGAGCTCCAGTGCTAATGGTGTTGCTTGTAGGCTACCTGGGGAGGTTTTAAGCCAGGAATGTTTTTTTGCCCTTGCACCATTTGTGTGGGAGCTGTTACTGGACATTTAGCATTTTCAGAGTTGGATGCTGGTAGAGCCAAATAAAACATCAGGCATTGTTTGGACCGCACCCTTGGCTATAAAAGCTCTGAGCTGCAAAGTTACTGGGGCTGCCAGTGGGCTACATAGGGAGGTTTCAGGCCCCCAAGATATTTTGGACCTCAAACCTTTTGTTTGGGAGCTATTACTGGGCATTTAGCATTTTTGAATATGGATGCTGAAAAATGATGTCTGGTATTATGGGACCATTCCCTTGGCTAGGAATGCCCTTAGACTCAAGGTTACCAGGACTGTGTGTGGGCTACCTGGGGAGGTTTCAGGCCAGGAAAATCATTCATCCTTCACAGATTTATTTGGGAGCTATTGCTGTACATTTAGAATTCTCGAAGGACGATGCCTGTAGAGCCACAAAATGACGTCAGGCACTCTTGGGACCATTCTGTTGGCGAGGAAAGCCCTGACCCTCAAGGTTACTGGAGCTTCTAGTGGGCATCCTGAAGAGGTTTCTGGCCAGGAAGCTTTTACAGCCCTCTTAAATTTTCTTTGTGACCTACAGTAAAGGTGGGAGATTCTTCCTGTTCCTCCTTTTCTTACTAATTCTATAAATAAATTAATAACAAAAGGAAAACCTCCCAACTTGATTGGATCTGGGGGGATCCATTGTGACAGAGGATGAAGAAAAGACTGATGTACTTAATGCCTTTTTTGCCTCAGTCTTTAGTGGTAAGACCAGTTGTCCCCTGATACCCAGAGCCCGGAGTGGAACGATGGGGACAGGAAGTAGACTGAAGCCCTGCTTAGATCTGCACAAGTCAATGGGTCTGGATGGGACACACCCGAAAGCAATGAGGGAGCTGGCAGAAGTGCTCCCCAAGCCACTTTCCCTTATTTGCCAGCAGTCCTGGCTAACTGGGATGGTTCTGCCTGACTGGAAGCTGGCACATGTGACACTCATCTACAAGAAGGGCCAGAAGGAGGACGCAGGGAACTACAGGCCTGCCAGACTGACTTCAGTGCTGGGGAAGGGGATGGAACAAATCATAGAATCATAGAGTCATAGAATGGCACGGGTTGGAAGGGACCCCAAGGGTCATAGAGTCCCAACCCCCTGCCACAGACACGGACACCAGCCTCCAGGCCTGGAGCTACACAAGGTTGCCCAGGGCCCCATCCAACATGGCCTTGAACACTTCCAGGTATGGGGCATCCACCACCAATCTGGGCAGCCTGTTCCAGCCCCTCACCACTCTCTCTGGAAAAAACTTCCCCCTAATATCCAATTTAAACCTTCCTTCCTTTAGCTTGAATCCATTCCCCCCTGTCCTGCCATTATCTGCCCTTTAAAAAAGTTGATTCCCCTCCTGTTTGTACGCTCCCTTCAGGTACTGGAAGGCTGCAATCACAGAATCACAGAATCACAAGGTTGGAAAAGACCTTTGAAGATCATCGAGTCCAACCATTCCCATCCTATGCTAAACCATATCTCTAAGTACCTCATCTACCCTTTTTTTAAACACATCCAGGGATGGTGACTCAACCCCCTCCCTGGGCAGCCTGTTCCAGACTCTGACAACTCTTTCAGTAAATAATTTTTTTCTAATATCCAATCTAACCCTGCCCTGGCCCAGCTTCATGCCATTGCCCCTTGTTCCATCTCCTGTCATCTGGCTGAAGAGACCATCGCCCACCTCTCTACAACCTCCCTTCAGGTAGGTGTAGGTGGTGATAAGGTCTCCCCTCAGCCTCCTCTTCTCCAGGTTAAACATCCCCAGCTCCCTCAGCCGTTTCTCATATGATTTGCCCTCCAGCCCCTTCCCCAGCCTGGTTGCCCTTCTCTGCACTTGCTCAAGGACCTCAATGTCCTTTTTATGGTGGGGAGCCCAGAACTACACACAGTACTCAAGGTGTGGCCTACCAATGCCGAGTACAGGGGCACAATGAAGTCCCCCCGCAGCCTTCTCTTCTCCAGGCTGAACAAGCCCAGCTCCTTCAGCCTCTCTCTGTAGGGGAGGTGCTCCAGCCCTCTAATCATCTTCATGGCCTCCTCTGAACCCTCTCTAACAGTTCTACATCTTTCCTGTATTGGGGCCCCAGACCTGTACACAGGACTCCAGATCTGGGGCCTCACAAAAGAGGTACAATCCCCTCTCTGTCCCTGCTGCCACCCCTCTTCTGATGGAGCCCAGGATCCCATCGACCTTCCAAGCTGAAAGAGCCACTGCTGGCTTATGTGAAGTTTCTCAACCACCAGAACCCCCAAGTCCTTCTCAGCAGGGCTACTCTCCAGGATTCCTCTGGCCCAAGTGCAACACCTGACACTTCGCAGTGTTTAACCTCATCAGGTTCACCCAGGCCCACAATCATGTTTCAGAGTTAACTTCTTATGTCGATATTACTGTTGCTGCTGCTGCTCTCAGGCAAGAAGGCCATCCTTTGCTTACTGAGTCCAGTTGTTTGGAAAAGTATCCCACTGGTCTTTTCCAGCTTCCCATTCTCTAGTTTAGGACCCCCAAAGCAAGATGTTGTCATTCATGGACAAACAATTGGAAGTCTTTAGTTAAATCTGGTAATCCCAAGGCTGGTGCTGTCATCAAGACTAATTTCAGTGTTTGAAAAGCCTCTTGTTGCTGTTTAGTCCATATCAAAGGAATGGATTTCTGAGCTTCATACAATGGTTTGGCTGTTAGACCATAATCCATGATCCAAAGCCGACACCATCCTGCCATTCCCAGAAATGCTCTCAGTTCACATACAGTCCAAGTCTCTGGAATAGCACAAATTACCTCTTTTAGGTCTGTCCCCAGCCTTTGCTGTCCTTGTGAAACCTCCAAGCCCAAATACATTTCAGTTTGGCTTGCTATTTGAGCTTTCTTCTTGGAAACCTTGTACTCTTTAAGTCCCCAAAAATTTAAATGTTCAGTGGTTACCTGTATCCAGGCCGACTTTGATAACTATTAGAACACCATCCAGGTATTACAAGAGCAGCTGTTCTGGTTGCAGAGTCACTGTCTCCTCGTTTGTCCAGATCTCCAGTTCCTTTGCTGGTTGGCTGCCAAAGATGGTCTGACTGTTTTTAAACCCTTGGGGTAGCCGTGTCCATGTCAGCTGTACCTTGCACCCTGTTTATGAACCCTCCCCCCCAAAAGCAAATAATTTACGACTCTTTTTCCAGGGATATGTAAAGAAAGCATGTTTTCAATCAAGCACTGTAAACCATTGATAATTTTCCTTCAGAGCAATCAACGCTGTGTAAGGATTTGTGACCACTGGGTGTATGTCTTGTGGCAGCGGGGTTGGAACTCTATGATCCTTGAGGTCCCTTCCAACCCAGACCATTCTCTGATTCTCTGATTCTCTGATTCTCTGATTAACAGATTTATTTTTTGTTGTTTGCCCTGCAGTCTATGGTGGTGGAAACATGGATAAAAGAAAAAACATCTCCAAACCACGCACAGGTAAGAAACAGTACTCAGATACAAACCTGTCACTGAAATGTTAGGCAGGTAAATGTAAATAAAAAAACTCAAATAAGAAATGAAATCTTAGTGAAAAAGATACGAGACATAGGTCAAAACATAGACACAGGACAAGCAATATCAGTGCCAGGTACAACTCAGGAAGAAAATCTAATGGTAGGTTTGATGAAAGAGCTTGCAAATATGCAAAATGTGTCACAAATTCCTGCCTGCCTTCCAATACCCCGAGCAGCTGGAGAATCTATCCCATGGGGAATTCTGACAATGAACCTGACTTCTGTAGAAAGAAGAAATGAAACTGCCTGTTGAGAACAGGAGCCAATACCAGGGTGGCAAGAAAGAAGAGAGTGTATTAGAAAACAATGGAAATCCCCAGGGAGCAGAGCTGACTACGAAAAACTGTTGAATTATCAATTCCCTCATATGGGCAGACTTAAAAATGTTGGATGGTGCAGATATGATGAGCCTGTAAAACAAAACATATCCCAAATAACTGTGGAATGGGAATGTGAGCAGACTGAACAAACTTCCAAAAACGAAGGAGAATGCACCAACATTTGGTCCATGAGCATACTTCTAAGGTTTCAATATATGGCAAAGATCCCATGGTGTTTTAGATGGGATGGGTTAGAATTTACAGTAGATCCTACAGTAACAGATAAAAGTGACAGTAGGAGAAAATAGTCCCCTGGTGGCAATGTGAACAGATATATAATTGTAGTGCAGTAATTCAAGCAATCCAACCTGAACCCCCCATTGGCAGCAGCTTTAAAATGTGGCTGTTTATGTCAAGGACTGAAAAACACTTTACATGTAACAACCTATTGGAAAGTTAGCTGCTGGAGCTTGATTCCAAGTCCTGCATATTTAATTTGGGCAACAAGTGACGGTACTTGGACAGCTCATCTACCAATAGATGCAAACTCAAATAAATTACTTTGGGACTACCCACATTATGCCTGATTTGGAAAAAAATCTCCCTCTAAAGGAGGTCAGGAAAAATTACATTTGCTGCAAGTGAAAAGATCAATGTTAGATGAAGAGAATTGGAATGAGCCAGAAGCTGGAGTAAAAGTTGGTTGGGCACTAGAATCTCTTCTAAATCCCATGGCATCATACAGAAATAAGTCATGGTTATACCGATTGACTGGACAAGTTGAACATCTGGCCAATGTAACATGTCAGGATTCAGACAAATAAATGTACAGTTACAAGCCACATCAAGATTGGCCATACAGAGTAGAATGGCACTAGATATGCTATTGTTGAAGAAACATGGAGTATGTGGATTTTTGAAAGACAAAATAGAACATTGTTGTATACACATCCAAAATGTAGCTGAAGATGTAGAACATGACTGGGAATTGTTAGGTAAAATTGAAGAAGAAACACATAAAATAAAAGCTGTGTCAGAAAGTTGGATAGATAAAATTGTTAACGGCTTAGGGCTGAATCTGAGTTCTGGGGTAAAGTCATTAGCTGAAACTTTATTCATTTTAATTGTGACATTCTTTGTGCTTGGTTTGGTGCATTATTGTTTGAAAAGTGAATTAGGTCAAAAACCAGAATGGAATAAAAAAAATGTAAAAGTACTATGCAGACAAATGATGAACAAATAGAGAATCCACCACCATATGACAATGTGGCTTTTGAAAATTTGTCTGTGTGAAAAATAAGGTGTGAAAGTATTGGAATAATCATCAATACTTTGAAAGGGGGGAAATGTTATAAATTAAGCAATTATCTTGATTTAGTTTAAGATATTAGTTGGATTCTAAGCAAAAATAATAGTTATGAGAATATACAGCATGTTAATACTTTCAGGAACAAGATGTTGTGTGCCCTTATCACTATGGAAAATCGCCATGGACTCTGCATTAAAACAGTGGGTACTGGTTATGGACCTTGAGCTAAAACAATAGATGTCAGAAGAAACTGGCTATGGCTACGAAAGATCAGCTGGAGATGAAATGAGCAAGCACAAGGATGGGGTTCACTCGCGGACACAGTGAGGAAGACGATCGACGACCACCAGAGGACTCCACTCAACACAACTACACATGCATGGAGGACATTTACATATGATAATGATTTCCAGGAAGTAACATGAATATGCTAATCATTACCCTCCCCTCTATGTATTTAAAACAGTCAGCACAGCTAACCAATGATTTTTATAGAATAAGAATACAGATGAAGTGAAGCAATCAAAAGCCAATCATTGCAAAGGTCAAGCTATAAAGCGACCATGATGGGCAATGATTTTTGCTAAGAATTGAATAAATGTGTTGTGCTTTGTACCTTTGGGTGAACAGGTCTTTGGTGGAGCCATCCCCCGTGTTCTCCAGCACTGGAATAAAAAGAAATGCCTGCTTCTCTGCTCTGTGTAGATGGTTCTTCACGATTGCGACCACTAACAAAAGCAGGACACCTGCTCAGCAGCTGAGATCCACACAGGTCGATGGGTCAGGATGGGTCACACCCGAGGGTGATGAGGGAGCTGGCAGAAGTGCTCACCAAGCCACTTTCCCTAATTTTCCAGCAGTCTTGGCTAAACGAGGCTGTTCCACCTGATGGGAAACTGGCACATGTGACACCCATCTGCAAGAAGGGCCAGAGGGAGGATCCAGGGAACTACAAGCCTTTTAGCCTGACCTCAATGCTGGGGAAGGGGATGGAACAAATCATCTTGAGTACCATCATGCAGCACATGCAGGACACTCTGGCCATCAGGCCCAGTCAGCATGGGTTTGAGAAAGTGAGATTGTGCTTGAGGAAACTGATCTCCTACTATGACGAGGTGACCTGCTTAGTGGAGGAGGGAAGGCTGTGGATGTGATCTACCTGGACTTCAGTGAAGACTTCAACACTATCTCCCACAGCAGACTGCTGGAGAAACTCACCGCTCATGGGTTAGATGGGTATACTCTGTGCTGGGTTAGAAGCTGGCTGAAGGCCAGACTGTTGTGGTGAACAGAGTTAAATCCAGCTGGTGGCAGGTCACCCTGCTGTAAGGCAGAAAGGCTCTGCAGAGAGACGTGGCCTGGCTGGATCGATGGGCAGAGGACAGTTTTAAGGAGTTCAACAAGGCCAAAAGCACTTTGATCGCAATAACCCCAGGCAATGCTACAGGCCTGTGGCAGAGAGGCTGGAGAGCTGCCTGGAGGAAAAGGATCTGGGAGTGTTAGTGGACAGGCAGATGAACATGATCCAGCACTGTGCCCAGGTGGCCAAGAAGACCAACGGCATCCTGGCCTGTATAAGGAGTAGTGCGACTAGCAGGAGTAGGGAAGTGATAGTTCTGTTGTACTCAGCTCTGGTGAGGCTTCACTTCAAGTACCGTGTCCAGTTTCAGGCCCCTCAGTGCAAGAAGGATGTTGAGATGCTGGGCCGTGTCCAGAGAAGGGCAACAAATCTCAAGAAGTATTGGAGCACAAGTCCTGTGAGGATAGGCTGAGGGAACTGGGGCTTTTTAGTCTTAAGAAAGGGAGGCTGAGCAGAGACCTTATCGCTCTCTACAACTACCTGCAAGGAGGGTGCAGGGAGGTGGTATTCAGTTTCTTATCTCAGATAGACAGGGAGAGGATGAGATCAAATGTTTTCAAAATGCACCAGGGGAGATGTAAGTCAGATATCAGGAAGAATTTCTTTACTGAAAGGGTAGTAAAGTGTTGGAACGGGCTGCCCAGGGAAATGGTGGATTCACCATCCCTGGAGGGATTTAAAGGGCATTTAGATATTGTGCTTGAGAACATGGTCTAGAAGTGAACTGTACAGGGTTAGGCTGTGGCTGTGGACTCGACGATCCTAAAGGTCTTTTCCAACCCACGTGATTGGATGATTCTGTGGTACAGAGGACACAGTAAATTCCTGTTCTGTCATGGTGGGAAAGCATTGCCATTTTAGACAATTAGTGGAGTGACCCAGCTGATGACAATGTGCTTGTAAACTTTTTATAAATGCCAGGAGAAAAACAAATAAGGAGAAAAATGTGCACCTTTCAAAGTAAACATGATGCCAAAGGAGCACAGCTCGTCGTTACACACTGTCTGGGTAAAAAAAGACAGCTAGATACGGTATTAGACATGAGATGAACATGAAACATCTTCTCACAGCTTAGACAACATAAGAGGAAAAAAACCCCTACTAAATACAGACTGGTCCTAATGTGAGTCACATGGCCAGTGATATGCAGAAGAAAATGATCAGTTTTTTGCTGCTTAGAAACATCCAGTCATCAGTTTCCACACAGAATCCTTGAGCTCCTGGTTCCTCATGCTGTAGATGAGGGGGTTCACTGCTGGTGGAAACACCGAGTACAGGAATGCCACTACGATGTCCAAAAATAGGGAGGAGATGGAGGGGGGCTTCAGGTAGGCAAAGAAAACAGTGCTGACAAAAAGAGAGACCACGGCCAGGTGAGGGAGGC
The DNA here is from genome assembly GCF_964237585.1 of Gallinula chloropus. NCBI lineage: Eukaryota > Metazoa > Chordata > Aves > Gruiformes > Rallidae > Gallinula > Gallinula chloropus. The sequence goes on along the minus strand of NC_140103.1, from coordinate 14,360,169 downwards.
AGGTGGAAAAGGCTTTGTGCTGTCCTTGCTCTGAGGGGATCCTCAGCACAGCCCTGAAGATCTGCACATAGGACACCACAATGAACACAAAACAACCAAAAGCAAAACAGACACTGACCACAGTGACCCCAATTTCCCTGAGGTAGGCATCTGAGCAGGAGAGCTTGAGGATCTGGGGGATTTCACAGAAGAACTGGTCAACAGCATTGCCATGGCAGAGGGGCAGTGAAAATGTGTTGGCTGTGTGCAGCACAGCATGGAGAAACCCAGTGGCCCAGGCAGCTGCTGCCATGTGGACACAAGCTCTGCTGCCCAGGAGGGTCCCATAGTGCAGGGGGTGGCAGATGGCAGCGTAGCGGTCATAGGCCATGACAGTGAGAAGAAAGTCCACTGTGGAGATCAAAAATACAAAGAAAAAGACTTGAGCCACACATCCTGTGTAGGAAATGGCCCTGGTGTCCCACAAGGAATTGTCCATGGATTTGGGAACAGTGGTGGAGATGTAGGCAAGGTCAGTAAGAGAGAGGTTGAGGAGGAAGAAGTACATGGGGGTGTGGAGGTGGTGGTCACAGGCTATGGTGATGATGATGAGGTCATTGCCCAGGAGAGCAGCCAGGTAGATGCCCAGGAAGAGCCAGAAGTGCAAGAGCTGCAGCTCCTTTGTGTCTGCAAAGGGCAGGAGGAGGAAATGGCTGGTAGAGCTGCTGTTGGACATCTGCTTTCTGTGAACATGGAGACCTGTCCAAGGAAGTAAGAATTTAAGGAACTCTTTTTTGAGGAAACATCTTCCAATTCACATTGACTCTCTGTATTCAAGAAGATTTTGTCAGGTCCCTTTTGGGAGGTCTGCTTTGTGCTGGCTTGAGCATGCCACTGCTGGGAGGAGGGTCAGCTGTGGTTCTCGAGAACTCAGTCCTGCCTGGCAGCAGTCAGTAAATGGAAGGACGGTGTGATCTCAGGCTAAATCCCCTGTGGATAGGAATGAGCTTTTCAGCACTGTCACTCCAATTATACCAAACAGCAGAGTAGAGCTTTGGAGCTTGGGTTTTCTCCTGACTGTACCTGAGGAGTGTTTCCTCTGTCAGAACTCCCTGACATTGCTGCTGCAGTGCCGGTGAAACCTTCCCCTGAGTGCAGAGTGGGGAGAGCTGCTCTGTCCATCAGCCCTGCTCTCAGCTGCCCTGTGCTGGACGCTCTGTGATCACACCTTGGTGTTCCCTGTAGAAGAAACTGGACCCCACAGAGAGCTGAGGAATCCAGTGTCCCAGGGCAGAGCTCCAGAGCCCTCCTGCGGTCTCATCCTACCCAAGGAGGATCTCAGCTCCCCACTCCCAGCCAGGGACACACAGGGGTCAGTGCAGCTGCCCACACACAGGTGATGAGCTGCATTGCCACAGACTCTGTGCTGAGATGACTCCTGCATGGGGCTCCTCTCTGGGGCACGAGAGTCCCTGGGAGAGTGGTTCCATTTTGGGAGGCACCTGCAGCCCAGCAGGAGCCCCCGGGAAGGTCACGTCCTACATATGAGGGTCCTGACATGAGGGTCAGCTCAGTGCCAGCCCCACCAAAAATGGACATACCCAGAACTGCAGGAAACAATGGGACAAAGGCAGCAAGGACAGGAGGGGAAACAGTGAGAATTGCTGCAGGCAAGGCTGGAAGGACAGGGAAAGACAGACAGGCAGTTAGTCTGAAACCTTGAAACTCTGTGTACAGAGTCTGTACTGGGTGGTAGAAACCACGGGTGTCTGTGGGAAAGTGTCAACACTGTGGGGGATGTCAGGGAGGTCGCAAATCCCCACTGCCAGGGCATTTCTGGGAGCAGCTCCTTCTCCCTTCCTGACAATGTCTCTGCTTCCTGGAGCTGTCCCTGCAGCTGTTTCTCTTTGTCACATTCCACTGTGTGCTCACAGACCTCACCTAACCTGCCCTGTGCTCAGTTCTGCTCTGCAGACCCCTCCTGGCATCAGGGCTCTGCCCCAGGGAACCTCTGTGTGTGCAGGGCTCAGGAGATGTTCTGACAAGTCCTAATGACAAATGAGTTTGTACTGCCTTCTGCAAAGTTATCAGGAAAAGCTCAGCTCCTGCTTCCCACCCAGTGCACAAGAGCCAAAAATTCAAAGGAAAGTCTCTTTACCTGGAATGGAAAATGCATCTTCGTGTTCTTGAAAACTCCTTGAGAAGTTCCCAGCAATCAGCAATCTTTGGGACCAAACCTATTCTACACAGCACACTTTGACAGCAGAAGGACCCTACACTGGCCTTCCATGAGTCACACTTGCCACCCACAGCTTCTGACTATGGTGTTGATGGAAGCCCAGCAGGCAGGCTCAGGGCTGACCCCGGCAGAAGCAGAGTCTCTGCCCCATCACACAGACCCTGGGGCACAAGGCCAGCCCTGAGCACCCCTGGGTGCACACACAGATTCACACCTCTGCCAGCATGCCCAGGAGAAGACAGCTGTCCTGCATTGCCCTGCACCCACAGACATACCAGGCAGAGTGCTGTGGAGATTTCTCCTCCAGTGAGCTCTCAGCATCCGTCAGCTCTCTCAGCCTCACAGGTCTCCCCTCGGTGCCTACAGGCAGTGTCCCCAGCCCTGTGTGCTTGGCAGAGGAGCTGCTCCTGGGCAGAGCTGTCTCTCTGCAGCGCTGCTGGGTTGCCATGAGCTCCCCCCATCCCAGGAGCCTGGTCCAGCTCTGCAGGAGAAGACCAGTTCTTCTAGGCTCCCTCCTGGTGTCTCAGGCCTCATGGGGATCACTCTATGATTTCATCTCTGATGTTCCCTCCCTCAGCTGGTGAGAAATCCTTGTGTCCAGCAGAGTCTTTTCTCCTGATCAAACCAGAGCTGGGCTGGAGAATCACCTTTCCTTGTCTCCCCAGGAGACAGGACCCGCAGGCAGGAACAGGAAGGGGTCTGTTTCCCCATGAAAGGAAGGGGTTTAGGTGAGCATTTGGGCATTTCTTGGTGTTTCACAGGAACAAAATCAGTAAAAAACAAATCAACATAGCTCTGCTCTGCAGCTGGGGGAAGTGGAAACCACAATCCAGACAAGATCCTAGATAACAAAAAAGATAAACCTGCTGCTGCAAGGACAAACTGACACCTGGAGACCTCACATCAGAGCCCCAGACAGCCAGTGGCACCCTCAGCCAGCAGGAAATGCACCTCCCAAAAAGGACCTTTCCAATACTTTACAGAACAGGGAGAGACAGTCCTTGGGTCTTCCATGAGAATGTTTTGCTCAGTGAAGAGTGCCCCAAGGTCTCACTGCCTTGTTCTCCTTGCACAGGGCTTCATGCAAAGAGACAGAGAATGTCCAAGGGCAGCTTCATTCCCCACTTCCTCCTCCTGCCCTTTGCAGACACACAGGAGCTGCAGTGGGTTTCTCAGTGCTGTGCTGCTCACAACCAATACATTTTCCCTCCCCCTCTGCAAGGGCAATGCTTGACCAGTTCTTCTCTGAAATCCCCCAGATCCTCAGCCTCACATGCTCAGATGCCTACCCCAGGGAGACTGGTATTCTTGTATCCAGGACCTGTTTAGTTTTGGGGTGTTTTGTGAGATACCTGAGGAGGTTTAAGGCCAGGAATACCTTTTGACCCTTGCCCCTTCTCTTTGGGAGCTATTGCTGGATGATTAGCATAGTTGAATTTTGATGCTTGTACAGCCTCCCTTGGAAGCTCTTAGCCCAAAATTCATGATCCTTTCTTCAGTCTACATGGGGAGGTTCAGGCCAGGAACTTCTTTCCTCCCTTGCACATTTTGTTTTGGAACTAGTAGTGCAGTTTAGCAGTTTTGAAGGTGGAGGACTGTAGAGTCATGCAATGACATCAGGCACTATTTGGGTTGTTCCATTGGCTAGGAATGTTCTGAGTCCTAAGGTGCTGCTAGTGGGTTACCCAGGGAGGTTTCATCCAGGAACCCCTTTAGGCTGTCACCCCTTCTCTTTGGGAGCTATTGCTGCGTGTTTACCAGTTTCCAAGTTGGACACTTTGTGTAACCTGTAGATGATGTCAGACATTGTTAGGAATGATCCCTTGGAATGGAAAAACCTGAGCTTCAAGGTTACTGGTGCTGGTACTGCACTGCCTGGGGAGGTTTTAGGTCAGGAACATCTTTTAGTTCTCATACCTTTTTTTTGGGAGCTATTGCTGGACGTTTACCAGGGTTGAAGTAGAACACAGGTAGAGTCAGAAATGGTATCAGGCACCTTAAAGACTGTTCCCTTAAATAGAGTGCTCTGAGTCCCATAGTTACTGGGCTGCTAGTGTGCTACTATGGGAGATATGAGGTCAGGAATGCTTTTCAGCCGTCACACATTTAGTTTGGGAGCTGTTGCTGGGTGTTTATCAGTTTTGACAGTGGGTGCTTGTAGAGCTGGAAAATGACGTCAGGCACTGTTACGACTGTTCCCTTGGCTAGGAAAGCCCTGAGCCCCAAGGTTAGTGGTTCTCAGAGTGCACATCCTGGGGAGGTTTCAGGCAAGTAAGATCCTTCATCCCTCACAACTTTTGTTTGGGTGCTATTGATGGGTATTTAGCATTTTTGAATCTTGATGCTGCTAAGAGCTGGAAAATGATGTCAGACAGTGTTAGGAACATCCCATTGGATAGGAAAGCCTTGAGCCCCAAGGTTAGTGGTTCTTCTAGGATGCAACCTGGGGAGGTTTAAAGCCATAAACCTTTTTCAGCCCATGCACATTTAGCTTGACACCTATTGCTCTACATTTAACAGTTTTGAGGTGGAAACTGGTAGAGCCTGAAAATTACATCAGGCATATTTAAGGCCTCTCCCTTGGCTACGAAAGCCCTGAGTGCCAAGGTTAGTGGTCCTGTTTGTATTCTAAATGGGGAGGTTGCAGGCCAGGAATTTCTTTCAACCCTTGTACCTTTTGTTTTGGAGCTATTCATGCAGTTCGGCACTTTCAAAGGTGGAGGACTGCAGAGCCGTGCAATGACGTCAGGCGCTATTAGGGTTGTTCCATTGGCTAGGAATGGGCTGAGATGATTAGAACTTATTCATGCTGCCAGTGGGTTATCTGGGGAGATTTCAGGTCAGGATCGTCTTTGGCCATCAACCCTTTTTGTTTGGCAGCTATTGCTGGACTTTGAGAAGTTTCAAAGTTGGACGCTGGGAGAGCCTGAAAATGATGTCAGGCACTGTTAGGACATTACTTTGGTAAGGAGAAAGCTGAGCCCCAAGATTACTGGGGCTGCTAGAGTGCAAACAAGGGAGATTTCAAGCAAGGAACCTCTTTCAGCCCTCACCTCTTTTCTTTAGGAACTATTGCTGGACATTTAGAAGTTTCAAATCTGGACGCTGCTGGAGCCTGAAAACAACATAAGGCACTGTTAGGACCATTCCCCCCACTAGGAATGCCCTGATCCTAATGGTTGCTGGGGCTGCTAGTCCATGCCTGGAGCAGGTTTCAGGGCACAAACACCTTCAAAGCTCTTGCACTGTTGTTTGGGAGCTGTTGTTGGATGATTAGAAGTTTCGATGATGGACGCTGGTAGAGCCTGGAAATGACTGCAGGCACTGTTAGGATGATACCCTTGAGCATGAAAGCCCTGAGCTGAAGTGTTAACGGGGCTGCTAGTGTCTCATCTGGGTAGGTTTCAAGCCAGGAATGTTTTCAGCACTCATTTAGAGTTATTACTGGACATTTACCAGTTTCAAATTTGGATGCTTTTAGATGGGGAATATTACCTCTGATAGAGTTTGGACCAGTTCCTTGGAAGAAATGCCCTGAGCCCAACGGTATACAGGGGCTGCTAGTGGGAAACCTGTGGAGGTTTCAGGCCAGGAATATCTTCAAGCCCTCACTTCTTTTGTTTGAGACCTGTTCCTGGAGGTTTAGCAGTTTTAGAGGTTGTTGCTGGTAGATTGAAAGATGACGTCAGGCACTCTTAGGACAGTTGCCTTGGTTAGGAATGCCCTGAGCTTCAAGGTTTGTTGCACTTCTAGTCTACTGCCTGGGGAGGTTTCATGCCAGAAACATCTTTCAGCCCTCACACCTTTTGTTTGGGGCTCTTACTTGACGTTTGGCATTTCTGAAGTTGGACACGGGTAGAGCCAGAAAATGACACCAGGCTCTCTGCAGACCATTCCCTCAGCCACAGAAGCTCTGAGCCCCAAAGTTACTGGGGCTGATTCCCCTGCCAGAGGAAGTTTAGGGCTCCCCAGTTATTTCAGCTCTCAAACATTTTGTTTGGGAGCTATTACTGGATGCTTAGCATTTTTGGAATGTGGACACTGGTAGAGCCAGAAAATGATGTCTGGTATTATAGGACCATTCCCTTGGCTAGGAATGCCCTTCCCCCCAGGGTTCCCGGGACTGCATGTGGGCTACCTCGGGAGGTTTCAGCCCAGGAACACCATTCAGCATTCGTAGATTTATTTAGGAACTATTGATGTATGATTAGAATTTTCACAGGAAGACACTAATAGAGCCACAAAATGACACCAGGAACTCTCAGCTCCATTCCCTTGGCTTGGAAAGCCCTGACTCCCAAGGTTACTGGGGCTGCTAGAGGACTACCTGGAGAGTTTTCTGGCCAGGAAGCTTTTTCAGCCTTTGCAAGTTTTGTTTGCAACTTACAATAAAGTTGGGAGATTCTCCCTGGCCTTCCTTTTGTTATTAATGTATTTATAGAATTATAAATAAAAGGAGGGACAGAGAGAATCTCCCACCTTTGCTGGATCCACTGGGGAACAGCTGTGACGGAGGATGAAGAAAAGGCTGATGCACTGCATGCCTTTTTTACTTCAATCTTTAGGGGTAAGACCAGTTGTCTCTCCATTCCCAGACCCCGGAGTGGAACGATGCAGACAGGAAGCAGACTGAAGCCCCACTTAGACCTGCAAAGCTCAATGGGTCTGGATGGGACACACCCGAGGGCACTGAGTGAGCTGGCAGAAGTGCTCCCCAAGTAACTTTTCCTTATTTACCAGCAGTCCTGGCTGACCAGGGTGGTTCTGCCTGACTGGAGGCTGGCACATGTGACACCCATCTACAAGAAGAGACAGAAGGAAGACCCAGGGAACTGCAGGCCTGTCAGCCTGACCTCAGTGCTGGGGAAGGGGATGGAACTAATGCAGCACATGCAGCACACTCTGGCTATCAGGCCCAGTCAGCATGGGTTTAGGAAAGGCAGATCGTGCTTGACCAATCTGATTTCCTTCTAGGACAAGGGGACCTGCTTAGTGGATGAGGGGAAGGCTGTGGATGTGATCTACCTGGACTTCAGTAAATCCTTCATCACTGTCTCCCGAAGCATCCTGCTGGAGAAACTCGCTGCTCATGGATTCGATGGGTATACTCTGTGCTGGGTTAGAAACTGGCTGAAGGTCGGGCCCAAAGAGTTGTGGTGAACAGAGTTGAGATGAGAGGAAATGGTTTCAAATTACTCCAGGGGAGATTTATTTCTCATTTCAGGAGGAATTTCTTTCCTGAAAGGGTAGTCAAGTATTGGAACAGGCTGCCCAGGGAAGGGGTGCAGTCACCATCCCTGTTGGTATTCCAAAAGGCGTGGGCCTTGTTCGTTCTGGTTTGTCTAAGCTGTAATAACACGGGCCACAGTCATCCCGTTCCTCATGCAGTATCTCCAGGCCTTGTGTGACCCTGACACTATGGAATGACAAGCTGTGTTCTCTTTGTATCCTTTCTGCCTGAAAAGGGACACAAGATTTTCTTTCTTTTTTTTTTTTTTTTGTTAAGCTTTTATAGACAATTTACAAGCACATCTTCATCAGCTGAACCTCTTGATTACTTGAATCACTCCTCAACTTGGGAATTTCCAGGAAGTGTCATACTCACCTTCCCCTGTACCTGCGTTACCCCCAGTCTGTCTCTTCATCTACCTCATCACTGAGGTGTTTGCACCTCTCCTGGTGATACGGCCATGCCCAAGGACATCTTCTCCAGACTACCCCTATGTATGCACTTCACTTTGCTGAAAGGTTTCCACCTCCACTTGCTCTTTGGTCATTCAGATGCCAATAAACATTGAGCTTCAGAGAGTAGGAAAACATCTCATCTTTCAGAAGTCTAATGAACTGTTCTGTCGGAAGTTCAGGGTGTTGATAAGTGACATTTCTATTTGTCTGAATAAAACTGTTCTGGGGGAGAATCTCCTCTTAAAGCTGACCCCCTTCACATGCTGCTTGGCTGTAACAGGCAGCTGAGGAGAGAGATTATATGGGTATTAAACTGTGTCATGTGTAACTGCTGTTTGTTGTCAGAGAAATCTGTCCCTGCCTGTGAGCACAGATGATGCCAGGAAAAGTGTTGGGAGTCCCAGGAGGCCAGTGAGGGAACTGCTGGTCTTGGGGAAGAGCAAGGTTCTCCATGCAGGGTTGGATCTCCAGAGACTGCTCTTCCTGCCTGTCCAGAGCTATTTAGGAGACCTCTGGTCCAGCATCCATTTCACAATGCTGTTGAAACATCTTCCATTAAATGAAAAATGACAGAATCTTTTTTTTCTATGAAAAATTCCTCCATTGTGAAATTACTGTGATTGTTTCATCACCCAACTAAAACCTCGCCAATTACTTATAGAAGCCTTAATTTTTGAAAGAAAATCACATCAATAGACATGCTTGTAAGGGCTTTCTGAATGTTAATGAGCCCCAAGGTGTCTCTAGTGAGTCCACAGACCTCAGATACCAAGAGGACAGTGAAGAAACTTCTCAAGAAGTTCAAGTCAGGAGCAATGCCCAAAGTACCTTGAAGCACTAACAGGCCCCACTGGCAGCCATTGCTGATAAAACCTCCCCAGGGGCTCATTAGAGCAGACAACTGGAGGCCATGAGGACAAACCCAGGCAAAGCACAGGCAGCTCTGATGCTGAGGACATCCTGGCTTGGTCTGATGAAGCAGAAATGCCAAGAGCTGTGCCCCAGCCCCTGGGCAGGGAGATCCTGACCCTCACCCGTGTCTCAGGGCTCTTCCTTGGAATGTGGGCAGTGTGACACCAAGGGAAGGAAGGGGGTATGACACATGGTGGACTCCCCTGGGGTGGGTGCAAGACGGCAACCATACTCCATGGCCATGAAGACAATGTGTCAGGAGAGAAAACTGGTATTCTGGGGTCCTAGGAGTGTGGGGTTTGGGGATTAAAGCTGGGGGTTGGGACAAAAGGTATTTAGTTGGGACATCCAATTATTCCCCAACAATCATTGATTCAGGTAACTGCATCCCAGAGGCGTTCTGCCCAGTGAGGCTTGTGAGCTTTTAAAAACCCTTTCAAAAGCCCATTAGGTTGGGGGTAACACAGGGTGTGAAATCCCCTCCTGACTCCTTCCTTGGCCCACTCCTGCCCCTTGGCAGCAGTGACATGACTGCCCTGGTCTGACTGAACAGACTGGGGGTGGCAGAAAGCGAAACCAGTTTGTCAGGGCCCGCCCTGGATGTTCTCCTGCTGCTCCTGGAAATGCCTGGGCTGGGACTAGGCCAGAAATGATTTCCACTCCCACTAATACTATTGTTTCCCCTCCAAATTTCCAAGGGCTCCAATGAAGTCAATTTTCCAGGCCTCCCAAAGGGTCTTTTTCTCTCTCAGCTGGAGGGGGGTCTCTTCCATGGGGTGCCGCTCTAACCGCAGGCAGCATTGTTCACAGGCCCAGAGCCAGGTGGGACAAGCTTCCCAGTGACAGGCCACCCCCTGGCATGTGCCTCCCTGTGGGAATCCTTGGATCCTGCCTGGCCACCTTTCACATGCAGCCATTCCAGGAGCCTGTCCCAATGTCCTCTGAGCTGGTCCTCTTTCTGCAGAGGGGCAATGCTGGCCAGTTCCTCTGAGCCGAGGGAGCTGGGCCTCGTTAGCTTGGAGAAGAGGAGACTGAGGGGTGGCCTTATTCAGGTTTAGAGATAAGCAAAGGGCAATGGGTGCAAGCTGGAGCAGAGTTCCATGTGAATAAAAGGAGAGACTTTCTCAGTGTGAGGGTGACAGAGCACTTGGACAGGCTGCCCAGAGAGATTGGGGAATCTCCTTCTCTGGAGACTTCAAACCCACCTGATTGTGTTCCTGTGCGGCTTAGTCTGGGTGATCCTGCTCTGGCAGGGAATATTGGGCTAGATGATCTTTTGAGGTTGCTTCCAGCTCCTAACATTCTGTGATTCTTGGACCTTGGATCCCCCTGCACGTCTCGGACCAACTCTGACCCCTCAGGTTTCACCAGGTGTTGGTGTTTGAACACCTCCTTCTTGGCCTCCACCCCGTTAATTCCCATGGGAGCTGGGACCAGCAGCTCCCAGGAAGCAGGTGCCTGTTTTGTGCCCATTGGAATTGGGGCAAGAGTACTCCCAGCTTCAGTGAGTTTGAGGCAGCCACGGGCCAGAGCTGCATCCCTCTCCAGCCCCAGCACTGCAAAACAAGGATGAGGTGCCTCGAGTGACTTGTCATACTCCTTCGCCTCCCCAAGGGGAAAGAGTCCCCTTCCTCTGCTTGCCTGGGTGTCCTGTCTCATGGGGAGACAAGGAAGGGTGATTCTTCTGCCCAGCTCTGGTTTGATCAGAAGAAAGGACTCTGCTGGACAGAAGGATTTCTCCGCAGACAAGAGAGAAAATGGCAGGGAGGACATGTCTTTCCAAGTTGGATCCCTGGAGCTTCAGGGATAGCACAGAGGAGCCCAGGAGTATGTGACGCATTCGCCTGCTCCTCTCCAGTGAGCTGGGCTGGGCTCCTGGGACAGTTCATGAGACAGAGTTCATGAAATATTGCAGCTCTGCAGAGAGACAGCTCACAGCAGGAGCAGCTCCTCTGCCAAGTACACAGGGCTGGGGACACTGCCTGGAGGCACTGAGGCTGAGAGAGCTGAAAGATGCTGAGAGCTCACTGAAGGAGGAATCTCCTCAACTTCTCCCTGGTATGTCTGTGGGTGCAGGGCAATGCAGGTTCTGTTCCTGGAGGGATCTCTGTGACATGGGGCAGTGTGTGGGGTCTGTCAGGAGGACAGTTTCTCTGTAGGACAAGAAAGTGCTGCAAGAAAGGGATGCCTGCCTGCCCCATCAGAGGGACAGGGCAGGACAGCTGTCTTCTGGGCATGGCTGCAGAGGGGTGCCCAGGTCTGTCCTTGTGAGCAGGGTCCCTGCACCCCAGGGGATGTGTGCTGGGGCAGGGACTCTGCTGCTGCTAGGGTCAGCACTCAGCCTGCCTGTTGGGCTATCCACAGCACTTCTGTGTTAAAGTAGTGACCAAGGGAAGGGCAACATAAGGTCCTTCTTCTGGAAAGTGCTGCATGGGTCAGCTTTGCTCCCAGCTTATCCTTCAGACATTTCAAAGAGAATACTTTTCCAAAGGCAGAGTCTTTGCTTTGACTTTTCCTCTCCTGTGGGCTGTGCTGACTGTGGTAGATGAGAACTTATTTCTCCCCTTGAGAATATGCAGCGAAAACTTGATTCTCATTAAGATGTTGGAGCCTGGGCTGAGCCCTGCACACATAGAGGTTCCCCAGGAGAGTGCCCTGATGCCAGGAGGGGTCTGCAGAGCAGAGGGCAGGTTGGATGAGGTCTGTGAGCACAGAGCAGGAGGTGACATGGGCAAAGAGAAGCAGGTGTAGGGACATCTCCAGGCAGCAGAGACGTTGTCAGCGAGGGAGACGGAGCTGCTCCCAGAAATGCCCTGGCAGTGGGGATTTGGTACCTCCCTGACATCCCCCATGGTGCAGACACTGTCCCACAGTAAACCCCTGGTATCTACCACCCAGCACAGACTCTGCACCGAGAGTTCCAGGGTTTCAGGCTGTCTTTTCCTTGGCAGCCCAACCCCCAGTGAGGAGAAACCCCTGAGTGCATCTCTGTCTGTCCCTGTCCTTCCAGCCTTGGCTGGAGCATTTCTTGCTGTTTCCCCACCTGTTCTTCCTGCCTTTGTTTCACTGTTACCTGGGGCTCTGGGCATGTCTGTTGGTGGAGCTGGCACTGAGATGACCCTGACTTCAGCTACCTCATCTGTTGGACTGAGGAATTCCAGGGGTCTCCTGCTGGGCTACAGGTTGCCTCCCACAATGGCACCGCTCTCCTAGGCACTCTGGTGACCCAGAGAGGATCCCCATGCAGAAGAAATCTCAGCACTGAGGCCATGGCAATGCTGCTCATCACCTCTGTATGGGCAGCTGCACTGAGTCCTGTGTGTTCCTGGCTGGGAGCGGGGAGCTGAGATCCTCCTTTTGGTAGGATGAGACCACAGGAGGGCTTTGGAGCTCTGCCCTGGGACACTGGATTCCTCAGCTGTCTGTGGGGTTCAGTCTCTTCCACAAGGAACACCAGGGTGTGATCACAGAGCGTCCAGCACCTGAGACCAGGGCTGATGGACAGAGCAGCTCTCCCCACTCTGCACTCAGGGGAAGGTTTCACTGGCACTGCAGCAGCAATGTCAGGGAGTTCTGACAGAAGAAACACTCCTCAGTTGCAGTGAGGAAAAAACCAAAGCTCCAAAGCACTGAGTTCTTGCGAACCCACAGCAAATCCTCCTCCCAGCACTGGCACACAGAAGCTGAGACAAAACACACCTCCCAGAAGGGACCTGCCAAAAGTTTTCCTGAATTCTGAGAGGCAATCTGAGGATATTCCCTAAGAGTTGGAAGAGGTTTTCCTGAAAGAAGAGTTCTTTAAATTTTCACTGCTTTGTTCTCCCCTGGCAGGTCTCCACACTTGACAGCAGCAGATGTCCAACAGCAGCTCCATCAGCCAGTTCCTCCTCCTGCCCTTTGCACACAGACGGGAGCTGCAGCTCCTGCACTTCTGGCTCTTCCTGGGCATCTACCTGGCTGCTCTCCTGGGCAATGGCCTCATCATCATCACCATAGCCTGTCACGACCACCTCCACACCCCCATGTACTTCTTCCTCCTCAACCTCTCTCTTACTGACCTTGTCTGCATCTCTACCACTGTTCCCAAATCCATGGACAATTCCTTGTGGGACACCAGGGCCATTTCCTACACAGGATGTGTGGCTCAACTCTTTTTCTTTGTATTTTTGATGTCAACAGAGCTCTGTCTTCTCACTGTCATGGCCTATGACCGCTACGTTGCCATCTGCCACCCCCTGCACTACGGGACCCTCCTGGGCAGCAGAGCTTGTGTCCACATGGCAGCAGCTGCCTGGGCCACTGGGTTTCTCTATTCTGTGCTGCACACAGCCAATACATTTTCACTGCCCCTCTGCCATGGCAATGCTGTTGACCAGTTCTTCTGTGAACTCCCCCAGATCCTCAAGCTCTCCTGCTCACATGCCTACCTCAGGGAAAATGGAGTCATTGTGGTTGGTATCTGTTTTGCTTTTGGGTGTTTTGTGTTCATTGTGGTGTCCTATGTGCAGATCTTCAGGGCTGTGCTGAGGATCCCCTTGAATCAGGGACGGCACAAAGCCTTTTCCACCTGCCTCCCTCACCTGGCTGTTGTCTCCCTGTTTCTCAGTACTGGTGTGTTCGCCAACCTGAAACCACCCTCCATGTCCACCCTGTTTTTGGATTTGGTAGTGTCATTTCTTTACTCGGTGTTTCCACCAGCAGTGAACCCCCTCATCTACAGCATGAGGAACCAGGAGCTCAAGGATGCCATGTGGAAACTGATGACTGGATTTTTTAAGCAGCAGTAAAGTGCTCATATCACTGACCATGTAACTGACATTATGAGCACTCCCTAATCTTTAGGTTTTTTTAGTTTGGGGTTTGGGGGGGTTTCCTTCTAGTTTCTCTAAGCTATAAGAACACCCTCCATGTTCATCCCTTTTCTAACGCAATGTCTCCAGTTCTTGTGTTACCCAGACACTAGATAATGACTAGCTGTGCTCTCTTTTCATTAAGTCTACTTTCCAAAACCATTTTTTTCTTTCTTTTTGCTTTTTTCCTTACATTTCTAAAAAAAATTAAAAGCCCATTTTTATCCTATGAATCTCTTGACTACTTGTCTGAAATGGCAATGATTTCCCACCATGATAGGATGGGAATTTTCACGTTTGGTACTGACGGCAGCTCACTAGGAATAAACAGAGTGCTGCTGTGGCAAACAACTCTGTGGTGCATCAGCATGGGGATCACCAGCAGACACAAAGTGTCACTATCCCACTTTAGCAGCACTTGTCAGGCCACGCCTGGAATACTGGGTGCAGTTTTGGTCACTGCTCTAGAAAAAAAAATGTTATGTCCAGTCTGGAGAAGGTCCAGAGAAGGGCCACAGGGGCCTGGGAAGCCTGCCATATGAAGAAAGGATTAGGGAGCTGGTTTTGTTCAGCCTTCAGAAAAAAAAGGCTTAGGAAATATCCCAAAAACAGGTCCCAGTACTGAAAGGCTGTCTACAAAGAAGGGAGAGACTCCTGTTTCTAGGAGGAATCACATGGAAGAGCTGAGGAATAATGGGTGCAAGTTCCTCCTGGAGACATTCCCAGATATTTATAAGATTCAGTGGGATAGGGTGTGGGGACAGCTGCTCTATGTGGTGCTTTTCTTGAGACTGCACACTTGCCGAAAATGGTTGGACCAAAGAATCCTTGAGTTCCTTTCAACCATGTAGTCCATGACTGTATGAGTCTTTTAATATTATTGCTGTCCTCCAAAAGCATTCTTGATGAGCTGAGCCATCCTATATTGACCCTCAGGCATCTACAACAGTGGTTCTGTTCCAAGACAAGGGGAAGCAGGCTGTGAGAAGATGAGGTTTCTTCCAGTGGCCCAGTGCAACGTCATTTAGAAAGGATCTCTTGTTTTATTTCTCATTTCTCACCTTCTTTAACACCTACTGCTGTCATTTTGTTAGAAGCACCACAAGTTGGAGAGCCATCAGCAAACACACATGAACTGTTAACATAATGGAGCTTCCCTTCAAACAGACCTTGAGAAACTCTGGGATTTGATGCACAGGAACATCAAGAAGGTTTCCAACCAGAAGAGATCTTCTCTTCCTGACTATATTTTGGCAGGGCTGGAATTAATTTTCACGTTGGCAGCCCCCATAGTTCTGTGGTTGGGATTTGTAAGCAAAAAAATTCGAACTAAACACGTTTGTTCCTTGCTGAGCAGGGCTTGCACAGCATCAAGGGCTTTTGTCTAATTCTGCTCCAGAAATGAGTCAACTGGGAGTGCACAAGTACCTGGAAAGGTACAGAACAAGCCCTGCTGACTGTAACTGACCAAAGGGATTATCCACACTGTATGACTGCAGGAGTGAGCCCACTGTTGTGTTACACTTGACTACAGAAGGTGGCCTGGTTTTGGGAAGAATAGAGTTGATTTTCTTTCTAACAGGGGGAATGCCCTGTTTGGGAGTTGGGATGAGAGCAGTGCTGAAAACACAGGGATGGTTTAGTTGTGTCCAAGCAGTCAGGAACTTTTCAGTTGTTCATGATGCTCTGCTAATGAGACAGCAGGGGGCACCCAGGGAGATGTGAGGAGACACAGCCAGGACAGGTGATCCAAACTGGCCATAGAGCATATTCCATGCCAATTACATCATGCTAAGCAGATGATGAGAGGCTGGTGGGAGAAGGAGGGTACCACTCCAGAACACGCAGTTTTAGGCACTCTCCAGGTTCAGGACAGCTCTGAGCTGTAGGGTCTGAGCTGTGTGGGTTGGTTAGAACCTGCATTATGCATCACCAGTTCTGTATATTTTACTACAAAGTCCTATTGTTGTTGTTTATCTCTCTCTGCTGTTCCAGTAAACTGTTCTTATCCCAATTCAAGAGGTTTGGGGTTTTTTTGTTTCCTTTTCCCTCCCTTCCCCCTACCACAATCTCCATCCACATCCTCTTAGAGAGGGAGCAGCTGTGTGGTGCTCGGCTCTGGGCTGAGGAGAAACCACAACAGGTTCCAGCACAACAGCGAATCTGCAGCTTTGAAGGTCAGAGGCTGGGAGACCCAGGGCGTCTTTAGCCTGGGCAATGGAGGCTGAGAGAAAGCCCACCTTGTGCTATGTGGAAAGAACATAAGAAAGTCCATGTGAAACTGTGACTTTGAAGGTCAGAGTGGACATGAGGATGAAGAAATGTCATTCTGGGGGTAGTGCTGTGGTGCTAAAAGTCACTCAGAGGAAGTGTGGATATGCTGGTGGCTTTGTGTTTCCAGGATCAGCTGGTGAGGAGGGACAGAAAGCAGTACAGGCTGGGACATTAGGGAGTGATATCAAAGTGGGGAACAGGGTTTGGTTGCCTGCAGTCTGTAGGGAAACTAGACAAGGCAGGGGGAAGTGTGGGATGGGCTGTGGTGCAGATGGCCAAGGGTGCCGGCCAGGCTGAAAGGGCCTGATAGGAATGAGGTCTTTACCCCTGGACTATGGCTGATGGCCCTGCCACAAAGATTTCAGAGGAGACACATTGTTCTCATGGCCACGGAGCATCATTGCCTCCTTGCAGCCACCCCAGGGAAAGCCTCCATTTGTCATACCCCTCTCCTTCCCTTGGCATCGCACTCCCCACATCCCAAAGAAGAGCCCTGAGACACAGGTGAGGGTCAGGATCTCCCTGCCCAGGGGCTGGGGGTCAGTGCTTGGCATTTCTGCTTCATCAGACCAAGCCAGGGTGTCCTCAGCATCAGAGCTGCCTGTGCCTTGCCTGTGTTTGTCTATAGTTGTCTATTCTAATGAGCCCATGGGGAGGTTTTGTCAGCAATAGCTGCCACTGGGGCTTGTTAATGCTTCAAGGTACTTTGGGCATTACTCCTGACTTGAACTTCTGGAGACATTCCTTCACTCTCCTCTTGGTATCTGAGGTCTGTGGACTCATAAGAAAAGACACCATGGGGTTCATTAATATCCAGAAGGCCCTTACAAACATGTCTCTTCAAGTAACGTTCATTATAAAACTCGACTTCTACAACTACTTGGATTTTAGTTGGGTCCTTAGTGATTCCTTGGATTTTAAAGGAATTTCCCAATGGAGGACATTTTTTCAGCCTGTCCAAGTCATTCTGCAGAGCCTTCCTGCCTTCCAGCAGATCAACACTCACACACTTTGATGTCATCTGCAAATTTACTGAGGGTCCAAGTGATCCCCTCAGCCAGATCATTAATGAAGATATTAAAGAGAACTGGCCCCAGCACTGACCTCTGGGGAACACCATGTTTTACCTGCTGCCAACTGGATTTAACTCCCTTCACCACAACTGTTTGGGTCTGGCTGTACAACCAGTTTCTAACCCAGCAAAGATTATACCCATCTGATCCATGGACAGCTAGTTTTTCCAGCAGGATGCTGTGGGAGACAGTGATGAAGTTGTCACTGAAGTCCAGGTAGACCACATCCACAGCCTTCCCCACATCCAAAGAGCAGGTCACCTTGTCACAGAAAAACATCAGTTTGCTCAAGCACGATCTGCCTTTCCTAAACCCAGTCTGACTGAGCCTGATCCCCTGGGTGCCCTGCATGTGCTGCATGATGGCACTCAAGATGATTTGTTCCATCACCTTCCCCAGCACCAACGTCAGCCTGACAGGCATTTTGTTCCCTGGGAACCTCCTACTGGCCCTTCTTGTAGATGGGTGTCACATGTGCCAGCCTCCAGTCAGGCAGAACCACCCTGGTCAGCCAGGACTTCTGGTAAAGAAGGGAAAGTGGCTTGGTGAGCACTTTTGCCAGCTCCCTCAGTACCCTCAGGTGTGTCCTATGCAGACCCATTGACTTGTACAGATCTAAGTGGCTGAGCAGGTCACTTACCAATTCCCCTGGGACTATGGGAGCTTCGGTCCCATTCACATCTCCATTTTTCCACACAGGGGTCTGGGTATCAGGACAGAACAGGTCTTACTGCTAAAGACTGAGGCAAAAAAGGCACTAAGTTCCTCAGCCTTTTCTTCACCCTCTATTACATTGGTCCCCCTGGGTTGAATAAACTTTGGAGATTCTCCCTGTCACTCCTTTTGTCATTAATATATTTATATAAATATTATTAATTATCAATAGCATGAAATATTAATATTACTCTTAATATTACTTAATCTTTAAAGAACTATTATTTATATCAGTAACTATGTAATGAATGTATTTATAGAATTATTAAGAAAAGGAGGGACAGGGAGAATCCAAAACCTTTACTGTAGGTTACAAAAAAAAAATTTACAAGGGCTGAAAAAGTCTCCTCTCCAGAAACCCTCCTAGGTAGCCCACTAGCAGCCCCAGTAACCTTGGGGGTCAGGGCTTTCCTAACCACTGGAATGGTCTGAAGAGTCCCTGGTGTCATTTTGTGGCTCTACTAGTGTCCCCCTTTAAAAATTCTAAACATACAGCAATAGCTCCCAAATAAATCTATGAAGGATGAATGATGTTCCTGGGCTGGAACCTCTCCAGGTAGCCCACTAGCAGCCCTGGTAGCCTTGGGGCAAAGAGCCTTCCTAGCCAAGACAATTGTCCTATAATATCAGACATCATTTTCTGTCTCTACCCGTGTCCACAGTCAAAAATGCCAAATGTCCAGCAATAGCTCCCAAACAAAAGGATTGAAAGCCTGAAAGTTCCCTGGGTAGCCCAAAAGCAGCCCCAGTAACTTTGGGGCTCAGAGCTTTCGTAGCTGAGGGAACAGTCCTAAGGGCCCCTGATGTAATTTTCAGGCTCTACCAGAGTCCAACTTTGACAATTCTAAATGTCCAGTAATAGCTCCCAAACAAAATGTGTGTGGGCTGAGACATGTTTCTGGCATGAAACCTCCCCAGGTAGCCCACTAGCAGCTCAGGTAACCTTGGGGCTCAGGGCTTTGCTAGGAGAGGGAGCAGTCCTAAGATTGCCTGACTTCATTTTCCAGCTCTACAAGCGTCCACCTTTGAAACTGAGAAATGTCCAGTAACAGCTCCCAAACAGATTGGTGACAGGGCTGAAAAAGGTTTGTGGCCTGAAACCTCCCCAGGTAGTAGAGTAGCAGTACAGCAAACCTTGAGGCTCAGGGCATTCCTAGCCAAGGCAACGGTCCTTAGAGTGCCTGATGTCATTTTTCCATCTACCAGCAATCACCTTTGAAAGTGCTAAACCTCCAGCAACAGGTCTCTAACAAGAGGAGCGAGGGCTGAAAGATTTTCCTGGCATGAACCCTCATCAGTGTTCAGATGTGAAGCACAAGGAACCTTGGTGCTCAGGTCGTTCCTTGCAAGGGGAACTCTCCTAACATTGCCTGACGCCTCCTCAGGCTCTACCAGCATCCAACTTCGAAACTCCTAAACTTCCAGCAACAGCTCCCAAACAAAAGAGGAAGAGTTTAAAGATAATATTGACCTGAATGCTCCTCAGGGAGTGGACAAGCAGCCCCAGTAACCTTTAGGATCAGGGCATTCCTAGCCAAGGGAGGGGTCCTAAGATTGCCTGATGTTGTTTTTGGGCTCCACCAGCGTCCATAGTTGAAACTCCTAAATGTCCAGCAATAGCTCCTAAGGAAAAGGGGTGAGGGCTGAAAGATGTTCCTGGCTTGAAATCTCCCTGGTTAGCCCACTAGCAGCCCCAGAAATCTTGGGGCTCAGGTCTCTCCTTACCAAGACAATGTTCTAACAGTGCCTGACGTCATTTTCAGGCTCTCCCAGCGTCCAACTTTGAAAGATTTGTACATCCAGAAATGGTTCCCCAAAAAAAGGGGTGAGGACAAAACACAATCCTGGCCTGAAATCTCCGTAGATAACCTACTAGCAGCATGAGTAACCTTAAGGCTCAGAACATTAGTACCCAAAGAAATGACCCTAATATTGCCAGACGTCATTGCACAGCTGTACAGACCTCCACATTCAAAACTGGTAACCTGCACCAGTAACTCCAAAACAAAAGGTGTGAGAGATGAGATATACTCCTGGCCTGAAACCTCCCCAGGCATCCCACAAAACACCCCAAAGCCAAACAGATACTGAATACAAAAAGACCAGTCTCCCTGGGGTAGGCATCTGAGCATGCAAGGCTGAGGATCTAGGGGGGTTCACAGAACTGGTCAACAGCATTGCCCTTGCAGAGGGGTAGGGATCATTAATTGGCCATGGGCAGCACAGCACTGAGAAACCCACTGCAACTCCCATGTGTCTGCAAAGAGCAGGAGGAGGAAGTGGGGAATGAAGCTGCCCTTGGACATTCTCTGCCTCTTTGCATGAAGCCCTGTGCAAGGAGAAAAGCGCAGTGAGAACTTGGGGCACTCTTCACTGAGCAAAACGTTCTCATTGCAGACCCAAGGACTCCCTCTCCCTGTTTTCTTAGACATTGGAAAGATCCTTTTTGGGAGGTGCATTTCCTGCTGGCTGAGGGTACCATTGGCTGAATGGGGCTCTGATGGGAGCTCTCCAGGTGTCAGTTTGTCCTGGTAGCAGAAAGTCTGTCTTTTTTGATCTATATGATCTTTTCTGGGTGGTGGTTTCCACTTCCCCCAACTGCAGAGCAGAGCTTTGTAGATTTGTTTTTCCTGATTTTGTTCCTGTGAAACACCGAGAAATGCCCAAATGCTCACCTAAACCCTTCCTTTCAGAGGGGGAAAGAGTCCCCTCCCTGTCCCAGCTTTGGGGGTCCTGTCTCATGGGGAGACAAGGAAAGTTAATTCATCCTGCCCAGCTCTGGTTTGATCAGGAGAAAAGACTCTGCTGGACACAAGGATTTCTCCCCAGGAGAGGGAGGGAACATCAGAGATGAGATCATAGAGCAATGCCCATGAGGCCTGAGACACCAGGAGGGAGCCTAGAAGAACTGGTCTCCTCCTGTTGAGCTGGGCCAGGCTCCTGGGAGGGAGGGAGCTCATGGCAACCTGGCAGCACTGACAAGAAACAATTCTGCCCAGGAGCAGCTCCTCTGACAAGCACACAGGGCTGGGGGCACTGCCTGTAGGCACCAAGGGGAGACCTGTGAGGCTGAGAGAGCTGTTGGATGCTGCGAGCTCACTGGAAGAGAGAGGTAGAAGACATTGCTTAGAATTTTCTGCTATTGTGGAGTCGGAGGGAAGTGGGAGCTGAGGTTTTATTGATAATTTGAAGAAGGGAGTGCAAACTCTTGTCATTCGGACTTATCAGAGCATCTCCTGAGCCCTGCACACACAGAGGTTTCTCGGGGCAGTACCCTGATGCCAGGAGGGGTCTGCAGAGCAGAGCTGAGCACAAGGAAGATGAGCACAAGGATGAGGTCTGTGAGCAAAGAGTGTGAGGTGACATGGGCAAGAGGAGCAGCTTCATGGACAGCTGCAGGCAGCAGAGACATTGTCAGGGATGGAGAAGGAGCTGCTCCCACAAATGTCATGATAGTGGGGATTTGGTGACTCCCTGACATCCCCTGCAGTGCAGACCATTTCCCACAACCACCCTGTGGTTTCTGCCAGCCGCCATAGAATCTGACAACAAAGTTCCAGGGTTTCAGGATGAGCCCTTTCCTTTGTAGCCAGAGCCCTAGTGAAGAGAACCCCCTGAGTGCCTGTTTGTCTGTCCATGTCCTATCAGCCTTGGCTGCAGCATTTTTTGCATTTTCACCTCCTGTCCTTGCTGGCTTTGTCTCACCATTACCTGGGTCTCTGGGCACAACCATTGATGGGGCTGGCACTGAGCTGACCCTCACTGCAGGGGTCCCATCTGTAGGATTGAGGACTTACCGGGGGCTCCTGCTGGGCTGCAGACTGCCTCCCACAATGAGAAGCCCCATGCAGGAGTCATCTCAGTGCTGAGGCCATGGCAATGTAGCTCATCACCTGTGTGTGGGCAGCTGCACTGAGCCCTGTGTGTCCCTGGCTGGGAGAAGGGAGCTGAGATTCTCCTTGGGTAGGATGAGACTGCAGGAGGGCTGTGGAGCTCTGACCTAGGAGACTGGATTCCTCAGCTCTCTGTGGGGTCCAGTTTCATCTATGGGGAACACCAGGGAGTTATCACAGAGCATCCAGCACCAGGCAGCTGAGACCAGGGCTGATGGACAGAGCAGCTCTCCCCACTCTGCACTCAGGGGAAGGTTTCACTGGCACTGCAGCAGCAATGTCAGGCAGTTCTGACAGAAGGAACTCTCCTCGGGTAGAGTCAGGAGAAAACCAAAGCTCCAAAGCTCTGCTTTGGCCACAAGTGAAACTGGAGTGACAGTGCTGAAAAGCTCATTCCTCTCCACAGGGGCTTTAGTCTGAGATCACACCATCCTTCTATTTACTGACTGCTGGCAGGCAGGACTGAGTACTCCAGAGCCCACAGCTGACCCTCCTCCCAGCAGTGGCACGCTCAAGCCAGCACAAAGCAGACCTCCCAAAAGGGACCTGCCAAATGTCTTCCTGAATCCAGAGTGTCAATCTGACGGTATTCCCTAAGAATTGCAAAAGGTTTTACTCAAAAAGTTCCCCAACTTCTTCCTATGTTTTTTCCTCCTCTGACAGGTCTCCACACGTGATGGCAGCAGATGTCCAACAGCAGCTCCATCAGCCAGTTCCTCCTCCTGCCCTTTGCAGACACACGGGAGCTGCAGCTCCTGCACTTCTGGCTCTTCCTGGGTATGTACCTCGCTGCTCTC
This sequence comes from Gallinula chloropus, assembly GCF_964237585.1. Lineage (NCBI taxonomy): Eukaryota > Metazoa > Chordata > Aves > Gruiformes > Rallidae > Gallinula > Gallinula chloropus. Next base: position 14,337,753 of record NC_140103.1, on the reverse strand, counting down.
CTGGGCAATGGCCTCATCATCATCACCATAGCCTGTGACCACCGCCTCCACACCCCCATGTACTTCTTCCTCCTCAACCTCTCTCTTACTGACCTTGCCTACATCTCCACCACTGTTCCCAAATCCATGGCCAATTCCTTGTGGGACACCAGGGCCATTTCCTACACAGGATGTGTGGCTCAACTCTTTTTCTTTGTATTTTTGATCTCCACAGTGGACTTTCTTCTCACTGTCATGGCCTATGACCGCTACATTGCCATCTGCCTCCCCCTGCACTACGGGACCCTCCTGGGCAGCAGAGCTTGTGTCCACATGGCAGCAGCTGCCTGGGCCAGTGGGTTTCTCCATGCCGTGCTGCACACAGCCAATACATTTTCACTGCCCCTCTGCCATGGCAATGCTGTTGACCAGTTCTTCTGTGAAATCCCACAGATCCTCAAGCTCTCCTGCTCAGATACCTTCCTCAGGGAAATTGGACTCATTGTGGTCAGTGTCTGTTTAGCTTTTGGGTGTTTTGTGTTCATTGTGGTGTCCTATGTGCAGATCTTCAGGGCTGTGCTGAGAATCCCCTCAGAGCAGGGACGGCACAAAGCCTTTTCCACCTGCCTCCCTCACCTGGCTGTGCTTTCCCTGCTTATCAGCACTGGCATTTTTGCTAACCTGAAGCCCCCCTCCACCTCCTCCCGAAGTCCGGACCTGGTAGTGTCATTTCTTTACTCGGTGTTTCCACCAGCAGTGAACCCCCTCATCTACAGCATGAGGAACCAGGAGCTCAAGCATGCTGTGTGGAAACTTGTGAATGTTTGTTTTTAGTTGTACATCGACTGATCGTTTCCTTCTGTGTATCACTGGCCCTTTCATTCACATTAGCACCTGTCTGTATTTAGTAGGTGTTTTAGTTGGTGGTTGTTGGTTTTGGTTTTTTTCCTTTTATTTTTCTAAGCTATAGTAACATGTTGCACGTTCATCCCATTCCTAATGCAATATCTCCTGCCCTTGTGAGACTGTGCAGTAACGAGCTGTGGTCTTTTTCCTTCAGGTCTGACTGGAATGGTGCACAATTGTTTCTTTCTTTTTTTGTTTCATCAGCTGAATTACTTGACTCTTGGTCTGAAATGGCAATGCTTCCTCACCATGACACAATGGGAATTACCTGGAAGTGTATCACAGAATAGTAGAATCATTTTGCTTGGAAAAGACCATTAAAATCATCGATTCCAACCACTGCCTCACCGTGCCTAGTCCACCTCTACGGCATGTCCTCAAGCACAACCTCTACACACCTTTTAAATACCACCAGGGATGGTGACTCCACCACTTCCCTGTGCATCCTTTTCCAATACCTGACTACCCTTTCAGTAAAGATATTCTTCCTTATATCTAACCTAAATCTCACCTGGTGCAGTTTCAAGCCTTTCCCTCTTGTCCTTTCAATTGTTATCTGAGGTAACAGACTGACCCCCATGTCTCTACACTCTCCTTGCAGGTAGTTGCAGAGACCGATGAGGTCTTCCCTTTAAGGCCTCCTTTTCTTAAGAGTAAAAAGCCCCAGTTCCCTCAGCGACTCCTCACAGGACATGTGCTCCAAACCCTTCACCAGATTCATTGCCCTTCTCTGGACATGCTCCAATATCTCAACATCTTCTTGTAGTGAGGGGGTCAAAGCTGGTCCCAGTACTCGAGGTGTTGCCTCACCAGAGCTGAGTATAATGGAACTGTCACTTCCCTGCTCCTGCTGGTCACACTATTCTGGATGGTGGTGTAGCTCCCTGGCATCCAAGAGGGAAGAGTGCCAGGTAGATTCCACACTACTGAAGGCGGTCCCCCTGCCCAGCCCTAGCCAGGTAAATGGGAGTGACCCAAACCCTGTGGAGGTCTGGAAGGCAGTCCCTACTCGCTGCCGTAGGCACTCCCCCCGCCTACCTACCCCGCTCCCCCAGGTCCCCATATGCAACAGGTTTGGAGCCCTGGAAGTTGAAGAGGAGGTATGTGAGGAGATGAATACAGTCCCTCTACCTCAGAGGAAGCGAAAGCCCAGAGCGAGGCGAGTATCTGCACGCCTTGTGACTGCCTCAGCAAAGCAAGAAGAAAGAAGGGTAGTTGTGGTTGGGGATTCCCTCCTCAGTGGGACGGAGGGCCCCATATGTAGACCAGACCCTACACGTAGGGAGGTGTGCTGCCTTCCTGGAGCCAGGGTCAGGGATATTACCAGAAGGCTCCCAGGGCTGGTGAGTCACTCTGATTATTACCCACTGTTGATAGTTCAAGCAGGCGGGGATGCAATCACAAAGTGTAGCCTGTGCACTATCAAGAGTGAATTTCGTGACCTAGGGCGCTTTGTTGGGGGGACGGGTGCCCAAATAATATTTTCTTCTATCCCCACTTGTGGGAGGTGGGGTTCAGAGTGGGTCAGGAGAACACATGAATTGAATCAGTGGTTGAAAGGCTGGTGCCTGCACAAGAAGTTTGGGTTTTTTGACCAGGGGATGGTGTACTCTGCTCCGGACATGAGTACTGCTAATGGGGCTCGCCTGTCCCATAGAGGAAAGCGGATCCTAACTCAGGAGATGGCAGGGCTCATTGATAGGGCTTTAAACTAGTTAGGAAGGGGGAAGGGGATATTACAAAGGCTGCTGGGGTAAGGCAGGTGCTTTGGGAGTCACAGCACGAGTTGATGGAGGAAATAGATAAATGCCAACAACACAATGGCAGACTTGGGGATGTTGCTCCACATGAGAGTAGGGATAACTCTGTGGATTACCCCGTGAACTCCTCAGTGGAGCCGCTTTTGCCCATCCCCTATCGAAAAACTCGCTGTGAGCTATTGGGGATATCTGCATCTGCTGCCCCACTAAAATGCCTTTATACAAACGCACGTAGCATGGGGAACAAACAAGAAGAATTGGAGATCTTTGTGCGGTCACAGGGCCACGATCTCATTGCAATCACTGAGACGTGGTGGGACAGCCTGGATGACTGGCACGCTACCATGGATGGCTACGTGCTTTTTAGGAAAGATAGGCTAGGGAGACGAGGTGGAGGAGTTGCTCTTTATGTTAGAGAGCACCTAGAGTGTATTGACCTCCAGCTGGGTAGGGACGAACCACTTGTCGAGAGCTTGTGGCTAAGAATTAAAAGGCAGGCCAGTATGTGTGATGTAGTCGTGGGCGTGTACTACAGGCCCCCTGATCAAGAGGAGTGGGTTGACAGTGCATTTTTCAAGCAATTGGAAGTAGCCTCAAGATCGCAGGCGCTGGTCATTATGGGGGATTTCAATTACCCAGATATTTGCTGGGCAAGCAATACGGCCAGTCGTATGCAGTCCAGGCAATTTCTGCGGCATATGGAAGACAACTTCCTGATACAGATGGTGCAGGAACCTACGAGGAGAGGGCGGGTGCTGGACCTTGTTTTCACTAACAAGGATGGGCTCGTGAGGGAGGTGAAGGTCGGGGGCAGCTTAGGACAAAGTGACCATGAAATGATCGAGTTCAAGATCCTGAGTGGAAGAGGCAAGCCAAAAAGTAGGATAGCTACCCTGAATTTTGGAAGAGCTAACTTTGATCTCCTCCGAAATCAAATAGGGGCTATCCCGTGGGCTGCTCTGTTTGAAGGAATGGGAGCCTGCAAGAGCTGGCTAACATTCAAACAGCACTTCTTCCAAGCACAGTATAGGTGCATCCCTTTGAGTAAGAAATCGGGAAGGAGAGGTAGAAGACCTGCGTGGATAAGCAGGGAGCTTTTAAGTAAACTCAAAGGGAAGCAGAAGACCTATAAACTGTGGAAACAGGGTCTGGGATCATGGGATGAATATAAGGATGTTGCCAGGGCCTGCAGGGATGCAACTAGGAGGGCTAAAGCCTGCTTAGAAATTAAGCTGGCAAGGGACATAAAGGATAATAAAAAGAGTTTTTTCAAGTATGTGAATAGTAAAAGGATAACCAGGGATAATGTAGGTCCCTTGTTAAATGAGGCGGGTATCTTGGTAACGGGAGATGATGAGAAGGTGGAGATACTGAATGCCGCCTTTGCCTCGGTCTTTACTCCAAAGGCTTCTCGGGACCCACAGATACCAGACGAAAGTAGCAGTGGTTGGGGAATGAACGGCTCACCTCTAGTTGAGGTAGGGGTAGTCCAGGAGCGACTCAAAGGATTGGATGCACACAAATCCATGGGTCCAGATGGGATACACCCACGTGTGCTGAGAGAACTGGCGGAGGTGATTGCGGAGCCACTCTCTATCATCTTCAATAGGTCCTGGACTACAGGAGAAGTGCCTGAAGATTGGAGAATAGCCAATGTGACTCCAGTCTTTAAAAAAGGCAAGAAGGAGGATCCCAGTAACTACAGGCCAGTCAGCCTCACTTCTGTCCCTGGAAAGGTGATGGAACAGTTTGTTTTGGATGCCATCTCCAAACAACTGGAAGAGAAGAAGGTTATGAGGAGTAGTCAGCATGGATTCACCAAAGGGAAATTGTGCTCGACCAATCTCATAGCCTTCTATGATGTCATCACCAACTGGGTGGACGGAGGGAGAGCAGTGGATGTCGTCTACCTTGACTTCAGCAAAGCTTTCGATACTGTCTCCCACGACATCTTGATAGAGAAGCTGAGGGAACAAGGGTTAGATGAGTGGACAGTGAGGTGGGTCGAGAACTGGCTGTCGGACCGGGCTCAGAGGGTCGTGATCAGTGGAGTAGAATCTGAATGGAGGCCTGTGACTAGCGGTGTTCCCCAGGGCTCGGTGTTGGGTCCAGTCCTGTTTAATATCTTCATTGACGATCTTGATGAGGGTATAGCATCCACCCTCAGCAAGTACGCTGATGATACAAAGCTGGGAGGATTGGCTGACACGCAGGAACACTGCGCTGCCATCCAGCGAGACCTTGACAGGCTGGAGAGCTGGGCTGGGAGAAACCAGATGAGGTTCAACAAGAGCAAGTGTAAAGTCTTGCACCTGGGGAGGAACAACCGACTGTATCAGTACAGGCTGGGGGATGACCTGCTGGAAAGGAGCTCTGTGGAGAAGGACCTGGGGGTCCTGGTTGATGACAGGTTGGCTATGAGCCAGCAGTGTGCACTGGTGGCGAAGAGAGCCAATGGGATCCTGGGATGCATCAGGAAGAGTATGTCCAGCAGGTCGAAGGAAGTGATCCTCCCCCTCTACTCTGTGTTGGTCAGGCCCCACCTGGAGTACTGTGTCCAGTTCTGGGCTCCCATGGTATAAAAAAGACAGGGATCTCCTGGAGAGAGTCCAGAGAAGGGCAACTAAGATGATTAGGGGCCTGGAACATCTCCCATATGAGGAAAGGCTGAGTAAGCTGGGTCTGTTCAGCCTGGAGAAAAGAAGGCTTAGGGGAGACCTAATTAGTGTTTATAAATATCTTAGACTTGGGACGCAGGGGGATTTGGCCAGCCCCTTTTCAGTGGTCTGTGGGGACAGGACTAGGGGCAATGGCTGTAAGCTGGAGCATAGGAAGTTCCGCACCACCATGCGGAAGAACTTTTTCACAGTGAGGGTGACGGAGCAGTGGAATAGGCTGCCCAGGGAGGTGGTTGAGTCTCCTTCTCTGGAGATATTCAAGTCTCGTCTGGATGCCTATCTGTGTAATATGAGATAGGGAGCCTGCTTTGGCAGGGGGGTTGGACCCGATGATCTCTTGAGGTCCCTTCCAACCCCTAAGATTCTGTGATTCTGTGATTCTGTGATTCTGTGATACAGGCCAGGATGCTGTTGGCTTTTTTGGCCCCCTGGGCACGCTGCAAGCTCATGTTCAGATAGCTGTCCACTAACACCCCCAAGATCATTTTCTTCCAGGGACTTCTCCAGCCACTCTGACCCAGGCCTGTAAGACTGCCTGGGTTTATTGTGACCAAAGTGCAGGACCAGGCACTTGGCCTTGTTGAACCCCATACAGTTGGCTTCTGCCTTTCAATCCAGCCTGTCCAGGTCGCTCTGCAGAGCCTTCCTGCCTCCCATCAGATCGACACTCCCACAAAATCTGATGTCATCTGCCAACTTACTGAGGGTGCACTCGATCCCTTTGTCCAGATCATTAATAAAGATGTTAGAGAGGACGGGCCCCAGCACTGAGCCCTGGGGAACACCAGTCGTGACCTGCCACCAGTTGAAATTACAGCACTTCACCACAAGTCTTTGGGCCTGGCCATCCAACCAGTTCCCAACCTAGCAAAGAGTATACCCATCTAATCCACGAGCAGCTAATTTCTCCAGAGGGATGCTGTGGGAGACAGTGTTGAAGGGATTAATGAAGTCCAGGTAAACCACATCCACAGCATTCCCCTTATCCACTGTCATGGTTTCACCCCGGCTGAGAGCCGAGATCCACGCAGCTGCCTGCTCCTTAAAGGAAAAGAGCAGGGAAAAGGGAAGTGGGGTGTGTGTGTGTGTGTGTGTGTGTGGTGTGTGTGAGAGGTAAGGGAAGGGAAAAGGAAGGGGCAAATAACCCCAAAACCAAGAAATTAAGAGGCCCGTGGGTTGGGATAAGGATAGTTTACTAAGATAACAGAAAGATACAATATAACAATGCTGACAGGACTTTAGAGCAAAAATATATGAAGCTGTTGATAGAACTTCTCCATTCTTCTGCATTACCCACCAAGTACAACCAGGTCCTTGAGCAAAAGCAATCCCAGACATGGGTTTACCTTTGCCTGAAGCAGGGATGACCCAAACCGTCTTCCCTAATATACTTTTCATATGCACTACTGGGACTCTGTCTCCTTCTGCAGTACGTGGAAATTTTGACTGGGCAGGACCAGCTCGATTGGTGGATCCCCTAGAGTTAACTAGCCACCTGGCTTTGGCTAAATGTGTATCCCAATGTTTGAATGTTCCACCACCCATCGCTTTCAGGGTAGTCTTTAAGAGCCCATTATATCGTTCAATGTTCCCAGAGGCTGGTGCATGATAAGGAATGTGGTACACCCACTCAATGCCATGCTCTTTGGCCCAGGTGTCTATAAGAACGTTTCGGAAATGAGTCCCGTTGTCTGACTCGATTCTTTCTGGGGTGCCGTGTCGCCATAGGACTTGCCTTTCCAGGCCCAGGATTGTATTCCGGGCAGTGGCATGGGGTACAGGATATGTTCCCAGCCAGCCGGTGGTTGCCTCCACCATCGTAAGCACGTAGCGCTTGCCATGGCGGGTGCGTGGGAGGGTGATGTAATCAATCTGCCAGGTCTCCCCATATTTATATTTCATCCACCGTCCTCCTTACCAAAGGAGCTTCAACCGCTTCGCTTGCTTGATTGCGGCACACGTCTCACACTCAAGGATAACTTGTGCAATAACATCCATGGTTAAGTCCACCCCTCGATCTCGAGCCCATCTATATGTTGCATCTCTCCCCTGATGACCTGAGGAATCATGAGCCCATCGAGCTAGGAATAATTCAGCCTTACGTTGCCAGTCTAGATCTACCTGAGCCACTTCAATCCTAGCAGCCTTATCTACCTGATGGTTGTTTTGATGTTCCTCCATGGCCCGACTCTTAGGTACATGGGCATCAACATGATGTACCTTTACAACAAGCTTATCTAACCGGGCAGCAATATCTTGCGATAAGACAGCAGCCCATATGGGTTTGCCTCTACGCTGCCAGTTGTTCTTTTTCCACTGCTGCAACCAACCCCACAGGGCATTGGCTACCATCCATGAATCAGTATAAAGGTAGAGCATTGGCCACTTTTCTCTCTCAGCAATGTCCAGGGCTAACTGGATGGCCTTCACCTCAGTGAACTGGCTTGATACACCTTTTCCTTCAGTGGCTTCTGCTACTCGTCTTGTAGGACTCCATACAGCAGCTTTCCATCTTCGATGCTTTCCCACAAGGCGACAGGAGCCATCAGCGAAAAGGGATTATCGCTTCTCATTCTCTGGCAGTTTGTTGTAAGGTGGGGCTTCTTCAGCACATGTCACCTCCTCATCCTCTGGTGACATCCCAAAATCTTTGCTGTCAGGCCAGTCTGTGATCACTTCCACAATTCCTGGGCGATTAGGGTTTCCTATTCGAGCCCGCTGAGTAATCAGTGCAACCCACTTGCTCCACGTAGCATCAGTGGCATGGTGTGTAGAAGGGACCTTCCCTTTGAACATCCAGCCCAGCACCGGCAGTCGGGGTGCCAGGAGGAGCTGGGCTTCAGTTCCAATCACCTCTGAAGCGGCTCGAACCTTTTCATAGGCGGCCAGTATTTCCTTTTCTGTTGGAGTATAATTGGCCTCAGAGCCTTTGTAGGCCCGACTCCAAAACCCCAGCGGTCGACCTCGAGTCTCCCCTTGTGCTTTCTGCCAGAGACTCCAGGTAGGGCCATTCTCCCCAGCTGCAGTGTAAAGCACATTTTTAACATCTGTCCCTGTCCAGACAGGCCCAAGGGCCACTGCATGGACTATCTCGCGTTTGATCTGCTCAAAGGCTTGTTGCTGCTCAGGGCCCCATTGGAAATCATTCTTCTTCCGAGTTCCGTGGTAACGTGGGCTCACAATGAGACTGTAGTTTGGGACATGCATTCGCCAAAACCCTTTAACATCTAAGAAAGCTTGTGTTTCCTTTTTGTTGCTTGGTGGAGACATAGCTGCTATTTTATTGATAATGTCCATTGGGATCTGACGACGCCCATCCTGCCATTTTATTCCTAAAACTGGATTTCTTGTGTAGGCCCCTTGACTTTACTTTGCTTTATAGCAAAACCAGCTTCTAAAAGGATTTGAATTATCCTTTTTCCTTTCTCAAATACTTCCTCTGCTGTATTGCCCCATACAATGATGTCATCAATATACTGCAGGTGCTCTGGGGCTTCACCCTTTTCCAGTGTAGTCTGAATTAGTCCATGGCAGATGGTGGGGCTGTGTTTCCACCCCTGGGGTAGATGATTCCACGTGTATTGGATGCCCCTCCAGGTGAAAGCAAACTGTGGCCTGCACTCTGGCACCAGTGGTATTGAGAAGAAAGCATTTGCAATGTCAATTGTGGCATACCACTTGGCTGCCTTTGACTCCAGTTCATACTGCAGTTCCAGCATGTCCGGTACAGCAGCACTCATACCTGGAGTGACTTCATTTAGGCCACAATAATCTACTGTCAGCCTCCACTCTCCATCAGACTTCCGCACTGGCCATATGGGACTGTTAAAGGGTGAGCTGGTTCGGCTGATCACTCCTTGACTCTCCAGTTGACGAATCAGCTTATGGATGGGGATCAGGGAATCCCGGTTAGTACGGTATTGTCTCCTGTGCACTGTCGTTGTAGTAATTGGCACTTGTTGTTCTTCGACCTTCAACAACCCCACCACAGAAGGATCCTCCGAGAGCCCAGGCAAGGCACACAATTGTTCAGTTTCTTCTGTCTCCAAAGCAGCTATTCCAAAAGCCCATCGGTACCATTTTGGGTCTTTAAAATACCCTCTAAGGAGATAATCTATACGTAAGATGCACGGAGCTTCTGGGCCAGTCACAATTGGGTGTTTCTCCCAGTCCTTCCCAGTTAAGCTCACTTCAGCCTCTAACACAGTCAATTGTTGGGATCCCCCTGTCACTCCAGAAATGCTAACAGGTTCTGTCCCAACATGATTCGATGGCATTACCGTACACTGGGCACCAGTATCCACCAGAGCCTTGTACTCTTGTGGGTCTGACGTGCCAGGCCATCCGATCCACACAGTCCAATAAACATGGTTATCCCTCTCCTCCACCTGGCTGGAGGCAGGGCCCCTCTATTGTTGCTGACTATGTTGGCTGTTCACTGGTGCAACGTTCTTCCTGGCAGAACCACGTTGTGCGATTCTTTTGCCTCGCAGCTCATTTACTCGTGCTTGAAGGGCTGAGGTGGGCTGCATACCCCACTTCATCATGTCCTCACCATGGTCACGCAGGTAAAACCACAGCGTCTCTCGCGGTGTGTACCTTCTATACACTCCCTTTTGGAGTGATGGACGCTTTCTCCCAATAGCTGCAACATCGTTCCATATGGGTTGGCAGTTGGACACATTGTTGTCAAGTCATTTGACCAGTTTCTCTACCGCTGCGATGACAGAGAGAAACATTGCCTTGATAATTCCCGAGTTGGCCGGACACCTCATATACGGTTGGTGGATCTGTATCATCCCAGTCCATTGATGCCAGTGAATTGGTGTGCCCTGCTGGTGCACTTCGTACAACTTTACGCCACATATCTGGGGTGCATAGGACGTCATCAGGATCAGAGGGAAGCTGTGAGTTGTCCAGATCATAATAAATTACCTCCCGTACAGCTAATTCTCTCAGGTGCTGGATAACTGCCTCTATGCTGTTACACTTGGGTGATTGACATGTAATATGTTCCTTTATGGGATACCTTTCCTTCACACTTGACAGTAGTCGCCTCCAGAGTCTGAGGATTTCCGTCTTTTTCCCAATTGCCTTGTCAATACCTCCTTCCCTACCTAGGGATCCCAACTGCTTGGCCTCCCTGCCATCTAATTCCAGACTATTGGCCCCGTGATACCAGCATCAGAGCAACCAAGTGATGTGCTCACTTGGGTGGCAGCTGAAATCTTTTTGAACCTCACACAGCTCACTCAGGGTCAGGGATCGTGTGACAACAACCTCTGGCCCCGCCTTATCCTGAGATGCTCGAGATGGCCCCGCCTCATCCTCATCACCATCATCCTTCACTACACAAACCCATTTCTTTTTGTGTTTCCTCTTTTGTACGGGAGCAACAGACACTGGTGTGGGTTGATGTTTTGGATTATTGGCAGTGTCTGCTGTAGGAATTGCAGTTGCTGCAGCGTCAGTTGGACAGGTTGCAACAGCCACATTTCCAGTCACAGGGGTTGCAGTGGCCTCAGTGCTAGTCACAGGGGTTGCAGTGGCCTCAGTACCGGTCATAGGGGCTGCAGCAGCTGCAGTCTGTGCTGGTCTGTTTTCTTTCCTTTCCCCCTGACAGTGCTGCCTGCTATTAAGCAGTGTTTGGTAAATAGTGGCCAGGACCCAGCACAGTGCAGTAAGTTGTGCATCTCTGGGAAACCTACAGCAATTTCTTTTCAGATATGCAGTCACATTAGCAGGGTCCTGTAGATGTTCAGGAGTGAAGTTCCAAACCATTGGGCGTGAGAAAGTGCCTAGGTACTTGCCCATACTCTGCCACATGTCCTGCCACTCATGATTACCTGGCCTCAGACAAAGCTCTTGAGTGGTATTCATAAACATGTGCTTAATATTTAACAAAAACTGAACCATTTGCACCAAACCTACCAACAGCATTTTTTAGGACAAAAAGCATTTTATATCTAGAAATCAAATGGTGTTTTTGTAGGGAAAAAAGAGCTGTTTTTAGAGTAAATTGGTGTTTTATAGAAAAGAAGCATGGTGCTTTTACACAACCACCGCTTTATTCTGTATGACAAAAATTTGGTTTTATAGAATAAAAGTGCTGGTTTACAGGGTTTTTAGGGTTTTTTTTTCCTCCCCAAAATAAAACGGAGTTTTCCAGGCTGAAATGGCTTCGTGTTCCTCCAAGGACCGACTGCATAATCTTCCCAAGGATTTCCACTCCCCTAGGGCTTCTAGTAGAAGCATGGCAATACACGTGGCATCACTAGATGCAAAGGATAACTGTCTAACACCTTGGCTTTTTTGATACCTAGCTAAAGCACAGAGGCTTTAACAACAATATTTTTACAGTGCATATGTAGCCATTTTCCTACCAAGCTTCACTTAATATTTATCGTTTTTATCTACATGCTAGAAAACTGAAAACTATTTACATACCAGTACAACAGATAGAGCCGCTGTAAAAACCAGGATCATTGTTTTCAGTGACAGTCACTTTCCCCCTTCAGCACCTTGCATCCCACAAAGCTAACTCCAGTCAGAAAACCCATTCCAGTTCATTCAGCACCTTTATATCTTCTGCAGCCACTGATAAACAACTCAGATCAGAAGACCAACAGCTGCTCCTCCAGCTGCTTTTAATCCTTCAGCAGGTAGGGCACTCCCCTTTCCCAAGGGACTGTGGGAAGGGCAGTGGGTGGGGCCAGGGGTATATAAACCACTGGTCTTGCACTAGGCAGCTTATTCTGCTGCTGGCTTTCTCTAATGTTAGTGCTCTGGCTTTCATTTAGCAGATGCAGCTTGGTAGTCAGCTTGGCTTATTGAGAACGTGTTTGAGGTAAGAGCTTAAGGAGTAGTCTGTGTTAAACAGTGTGTGTGTGTTAGAGAGTGTACTCATAGATGGGTTTAAGGTTTAGTTTTGGTTTCTTAATTGATTTATTATTGTGTTTTTAAGGGTTTGTAAGGTAACTCTACATAGTTATTTATTGGTCTGTGGTTCTAAGTGTGTGGCATTTTACTGATGTTCTTGACTGGACGGAGGATAGAACCTCATCTTTTATTAACCACTTTTCCCCTATTGTGTGTAAATTATGAGCATTGCTTCTTATAACAGGCCTGACTTACAAATCATCTAGCTAGGGTCAGGTAAAGCCTATAGGGTTTCAGCTTTTCCCAATACAGTAACAGGGATCAAATGGGCTACCTTTTCTCAGTTCCAGGAGAGGTCATGGCTTTCCTGGCGGTTTCCAAAGCACTGTGGTTTTTTCTAGCTTGTTTGGAGGTCACAGCAGGCCCCTCATGGACTGTAAGTATTAGCCCTTTATTTCACGGGCCTGTAGCAGAGCCCAGAGTTTGGTAGAAGACCAAATATAGCATTTGTCCCCAAAACACAAGGTATGCCTTGCAAATGCAGTTTCTGGGGCAGTGTGCCAACTGGGGAGGGGGGAGCAAGGGAGATAAATAATGAGTGGACTTGAGCCTGGGAGGAAGGGAGGCTTCCTGCAGGGATCTTAGGAACTGGTAAACTGTCGGTCTGCATCCGGGTGACTCGCTCAATGCTCTTTGCAGATGCAGAGGGATGAGCAGAGTGCCATAAGAAAGCAGGTCAGCATATGTTACACAAGGTAAGATGTGACTGGTGGCTGTATGACTAGCTTATCCATTTCAGTCTGTAACTTTTTTGTTTGAAGTCTCAAAGTGCCAAGCAAAGCCAGATGTCAGCACTGGTAGTGACCTCAGCCAGGTGAATTGAGACTAGCAGCCTAAATCAGTGATCACTTCTTCAGGGTCAACTGTGTCTGTGAAGTTCTAACTGTCTCTCTTGATTTACAGGTGATACCTGAAGCTTGACACAGCAAAGTGTCCCAGTAAGCAGACATCCAGTAGACATTTTACCCTGTCAAGAAAGGATTCTGCATCTCCAGACTCCTCAAAGCTATGTAGAAGGAGGCAGAGAAGGGGCAAGAATGGGAGGGGTGTGGGGGAGGCTCTGTAAGGCTGCACAGGGAGGAGCAGGTCACTTGTCAGTACAACGCCAGTCTGTGCCAGGCAGGGCAGCTCCAGCTCATATCTGTCTGTATGCTTGTTGTTTGGTGTGTCTTCTCTGTCTTAGTCCTTCTCTGGGTGTCAGCCTCCTCTTTGTGCTCAGAGGGGCACAGCGTGCCTCTCAGGCATAGTCTCTAGGGTCTTGAATGCCCATGCTTGCTCATCAGCATAGCGACCACAGGGCTCTTCTTGATTTGCCTGGCAAGGTCACAGCACGGTTTGTCCTTGCATCTTGGAAGTTTCCAGTTGGTCCTCTCTTGCGGCATCATCACCAGCTCTGCCAGGAGCTCTGCTCTCCAGTCACCTGTTTTCACATTTGAGGCTTTTTCCTTGCATCTTTCCATCATTAGGTATTGAAGGCAGTCATCTTGTGCATCTGTTGTCACAATTTTGACAGCAAGTCCTTCCAACGAGCTGTTCAAGTCCCCTCACTTCTGGGGTTGCCATAGAGCTCCCTCCTGTCTGCTCTTGGTGGTGTTGTTTGACAGTGTTGTCTGTCAGGAGCCCTTCTTGCTGACAGTTTTTGGCCCTCTTGGAGTCACATTGTCCACAGGGTTCTGCATTGTGTCATTCTGTGTGCATGTTTGGCTTGGAGCTGCTCTGCGCAGGGCTGTGGAGTTGGGGTGATGTGGCATAGCAGTAAGAGTCCAGGGTTACCGTGCAGGATTCTGCCTGGGAGGCTTTGGTAGAGGTGGTACTGTCAGCAGGGTGTGCAGATCATCCTTTCCATCCTGTTCCTGGGAGATGATGGGAGCTGCCTGGGTGGGGCCCTTCAGCATTGGAAAAAGCAGATGGGATTTTGCAGGGGTGTAAGGCTGCAGGGCTCCAAGGTATGCCTGCTGGTTTTTTATCTGTTTGTGTTTTAATGGCTGCCTGCAGTTAGACTCCAGATAGGGTTCCTAAATGGAAGCAAGAGGTCTGCAATGTTGCAGCAATGAGTTGGCATCAGGGTGACTTGCTTGGGGCCAGATGCCATGCATACCAATGCAGCAACAGAGGAGTCAAGGGGAAGACCCCAAGGAGGTAAGTCAGCTGGTGGCGTCAGCGTGATGAAATGGTCAGCGGCTCTGTGCCACCTTTAAGACTTGTGTGTGGCTGTTTCTCTTTTGAAGGTGCAAAGTGTGGAGGAAAGGGGGCCGTTTCCAGGGAAGGCCACTCGGGCCAGGTTAGTCATTCCTAGTGGGCCAGTGTTGCATTGCAGGTGAGCGTTATAGGCTGTTGTGGTTTTACCCTGGCTGAGAGCTGAGATCCATGCAGCTGCCTGCTCTTTAAAGGAAAAGAGCAGGGGGAGCAGAGGGGTCAGGGGGGTGTTAGGGAAGGGAAAAGGAAGGGGCAAATAACCCCAGAACCAAGAAACCCAAACCCCGTGGGTTGGGATAAGGATAGTTTACTAAAATAGTAGAAAGATAAAATATAACAATGCTAACAGGACTTCAGAGAAAAAAATATATGAAGCTGTTGATACACAATGCAGTTTCTCACTGAACCCACAGCTCAGGCCGTGCCACCCAGAGCCATCCCGGAACCCGACCGTCCCCCAAAAACCACATGTCCTGGAGCTGCCCCTGCTCCTCCTCCCATCAGCCCCCCTTTATACTGAGCATGATGTAATTGGCATAGAATACTCTTTGGCCTGTTTGGGTCACCTGTCCTGGCTTCGCCCCTCCTTTCTCATGAATAGAGAAATATGAAGAGCTGAGAAAGTCCTTGACTGTCTGACAGCAACTAAACCCATCAGGGTGTTATCAGTGCTGCTTTCATTTTAACTCTCAAACACAGCATTTCATCCGCTGCTACAAACAAAGTTAACTCCATCCTGACCGAAACAAGGACAGCCACTTAGAAGAATCTGTAAATCAAGTGATGCCGGAGATACGGCTTGCCATCTGGAGGCAAAGATCAGAGCTGCCAAAGTTGCCCGAGAGTGACATCATGCGGGGAAACCTGTAGCGGCAGCACTGGTGAAAGGGCCTAATGTCAAGCCCGTGGTCCAGGCTGTCTTGATTCGCTGTGGTTTTTTTTCAATAGATGAATCCATTAATATAAATTTTCCTTGTAAGAACTAAACTATCAATGAAGGATCTTGTGCTCATAGTAAAGGCTTCCTTCTGCCTTGGTCTTCACCTCATTAATGGAAAAACTCTTGTCCTTGTTGCTCAGAACCAAATATTTCTACAGACTCTGTGTGGCCCAGCATGATGCCTTTTGCTAGCTGCCTGTTTGATTTGGGTTTATCCTAGGTTATTCTGTTCTCTTCATTGCTCCCAAGAATGCCATTCATCCTTTCATTTACAAAATTTTCAGAACAAGCCATGCTTCTCCTACCTTACAAATCCTCTTTCACTTTACAATTACTCTGGAACTCAGACAATTCCCTTCCCTTCCCTTTTTGCTTTTGGGTTTTTTTGAGGGTTTTATGGTGTTGGGGTTTTTTGGGGGGGTGAGAGGGTGGGGGGTGTGGTGGTGTTGTGAAGAGCAACAAAATCACATCTGTTGTCTCCATTGATGCACTCAGATGTATTGATTTATCTACTCTTTGAACTGAAGAGGGACATTAACACTCCTGAATAACAGGAGCAGTTCCAGTTTGAACTCTTTCATCTTATGCTATGCATGCTGTTTACCAGTGACAACACTGAGTAAGTGCATTGTAATTCTGACATTCCACAAAACTACAGCTCTAGTACTGTTTCTTGTCCAGGTTGGTATATAAAGTACCATGAAATCCTGAAACACCAATCCTCTTGCTCTGGTCTAAAACCTTGAAGTGAGTCAGCTCTAAAGTTTTTTATTGGATTCAGTTCAGCAAACACACCCAAAGCACTTTCTTAGGGTCAGGCTGTACTGTAGTTTGCGTTCTGATAGGGATGAAAGGGCTTTTTGTACCAATCCCTGCCTGCTTGCGTGGAAAGTGGAACAATTTAACTTAGTGGCATTATAGTCCTTCCTTGAGTGAATGAGTGAGTTTGTAAATCACAAGAGGGGTGGTCATTAGCACAAGTAAGATAAAGCTATGTAGCTGGGCTATAAGATGTGCAAACTCTATTCTTCTAGATCCCTGGATAATCTACACATTAACCAATATTCCAAAACAAAAATAAAGCGTAATGCATTGGAGATATCCAGCAGAAGGTGGGAGTGATCTTCATTGGAAGATGGAAATAACTGACTTAATTGGTTATTAACTTATGAATTCAAGTGACTTTTAAAGCTGAGAAGTGGAGCACATGAAATATTTTTTTCTAAAAGTTTGATAACTTTGTTTTGTGCATTTTCATGATTATATGGATATCAGAGCAGTTAACTTTGCATCTTTAAGCATACTGTCAGGAGGATACCATACTGTCTGCTTGCCCAATTTCATTCCTAGAAAGGACAGAATAATTTTTGCTGAAGTTGTCAAAAAATCAAAACATGATTTAAGTGAGGCAACATCCTAACCACTAGGTCTTTGGGTGGCAATTGTCAGAACCTGACTAGCAGCTTTAGCATACGAGATATCATTATATTCAGTCTCTGAGTGTTTCAGGATATTCCAAGTAACACAGCTACATCTGTAGAATAGTGCTTACTTGCTAAGTTAGTGTAAACAAGCAAGATCAGTTGAGAGCAATGGGAATTATGTTGAGCTGCATCTTCTCCAACTAGGCAGAAAATGTTTGCTTTCAGGTTGACTTTCTCAGTTGCTTTGCCCTGCTATTAAAGTAATTATTGTCTGACCCTTGTCAGACCCAGAAGGGGTTACAGATAGGGGTGATCACTTAACCTGCCTAGCAAGGAACTGTCATGAGGATCACTAGCCCTCATCCTTATTGGGGACTTCAATTTACCAGATGTCTCCTGGATGTACAGTACAGCAGGGAGGAAGCAGTCTATCAGATTCCTGGAGTGTTTGGAAGACAACTTCCTGACCCAGCTGGTGACTGAACCCACCAGGGATGGTGCTCTGATGGACTTGTTGTTTGAAAACAGTGAAGACCTAGTGGGGGATGTGAAGGTTGGAGGACGCCTGGGGCATAATGATCATGAGCTGACAGAATTCTTAGTACTGGGAGAAGTAAGAAAGGGAAACACCAGAACAAGCACCTTAGGCTTCTGTAGGGCTGACTTTGATCTGTTCAGGAAGCTGCTCAATAAGATTCCATGGGAGGCAGCCCTGGAGGGCAAAGGAGCCCAAGAGGGTTGGTTGCTCCTCAAGAAGGAAATCTTGGCAGCACAAGAACAGGCTGTCCCGGTCTGTTGGAAGAGGAGTCAGTGAGGAAGGAAGCCAGCTTGGCTGAGGAGGGAGATCCAGGAAAATCTTTGGGAAAAGAGGGAAAAATATGAGCTTTGGAAGAAGGGGGAGGTGTCTTGGGCTGACTATAGGAATTTAGTGAGATCATGTAGGGAGAAAGTCAGAAGGGCTAAAGCTGAACTGGAAATCAGACTGGCCAGTTCTGTAAAAGAGAATAGAAAGTCCTTCTCTAGGTACATTAACAGTAAGAGGAGGATCAAAGAGAATCTCCATCCCTTATTGGATACTGAGGGAACACTAGTGACAAGGGATAAGGACAAGGCTGAGGTCCTTAATTCCTTCTTTACCACAGCCTGTAGTAGTAAAGATGGTTACTCCCTGAGTACTCATCCTCAGGAACTGGCTGACAGAGAGGGGAAGAATAGCATAATTCCCATGGTTAAGGAGGAGATGATTAGTCATCTACTTGGCCAGTTAGACACTAACAAGTCAATGGGACCTGATGGGATTCACCTGAGGGTGCTGAGAGAGCTGGCAGATGTGCTTGCCAAACCCCTTTCCATCATCTACCAGAAATCCTGGCAGACTGGGAAAATTCCGCTTGACTGGAGGCTGGCAGATGTGACACCCATAGACAAGAAGGGGCAGAAGGAGGATCCAGGGAACTCCAGGCCTGTCAGCCTGACCTCACTCCTGGGGAAGATCATGGAGAGGGTCATCCTGGGAGCTGTCATGCAGCTCGTGTGATGGCCAGGGGATCAGGCCCAGTCAACATGGGTTTACAAAAGGTAGATCCTGTCAAACTAACCTGATCACCTTCTATGACAAGGTGAATGGCTTAATGGACAAGGGGAAGGCTGTGGCTGTGTATACCTGGACTTCAGGAAAGCCTTTGACATGGTTTCTCAGAGCATTCTGACTAAGAAACTGGCTGCCACTGGCCTGGACAGGTGAACCCTCAACTGGGTTAAAACCTGGCTGGGCAGACAGAGCCAAAGGGTGGTGGTGAATGGAGCCAAATCCAGCTGGAGGCTGGTCACGAGTGGTGTCCCCCAGGGCTCAGTCCTGGGTCCAGTCTTGTTCAACATCTTTACCAATGACCTGGATGAAGGGATTGGATGCTCCTTCAGTAAGTTTGCAGATGACACTAAACTAGGAGGAAGTGTTGATCTGCCTGAGGGTAGGGAGGCTCTTCAGAGGGATCTGAACAGGCTGGACCGATGGGCTGAGACCAATGGGATGAAGTTTAACATGGCTAAGTGTAGAGTGCTGCACATGGGACATAACAACCCCCTGCAGTGCTACAGGCTGGGGGAGACTGGCTGGAGAGCTGTCAGGAAGAGAAGGACCTGGGGGTGTTGGGTGACTGCAGGCTGAGTATGAGTCTAGCAGTGTGCCCAGGTGGCCAGGAAGGCTAATGGCATCTTGATTGTATCAAAAACAGTGTGGTCAGTAGGTCTGGGGAGGTGATTTTGCCCCTGTACTCAGCATTGGTGAGGCCACACCTCGAGTGCTGTGTCCAGTTCTGGGCTCCCCACCATCAGAAGGACATTGATGTCCTTGAGCAAGTGCAGGGAAGGGCAACCAGGCTGGGGAAGGGGCTGGAGGGCAAATCCTGTGAGGAACGGATGAGGGAGCTGGGGATGTTTAGGCTGAGGGGAGACCTTATCACCACCTACAACTACCTGAAGGGAGGTTGTAGAGAGGTGGGCGATGGTCTCTTCAACCAGGTGACAGAAGATAGAAGAAGGGGCGATGGCCTCAAGCTGTGCCAGGGCAGGATTAGATTGGATATTAGAAAAAAAAAAAATTACTGAAAGGGTTGTTGGGCTGGAACAGGCTGCTCAGGGAGGGGGTTGAGTCACCTTCCCTGGATGTGTTCAAAAAAAGGGTAGATGAGTTGCTTAGGGATATAGTTTAACTTAGGATGGGAATGGTTGGACTCAAAGATCTTCAAAGGTCTCTTCCAACCTGGTAATTCTGTCATTCTGTGACTTCATTTAAGACCTTCCTCTCCCAACCCACATTCCTGCCCCAGTTTTACCCAGGTAAGAAAGTCAAGTCTTGGGTATAGGCAGCATTCATACAAAATAACAAGAACCTTGTGATTAAAGCAGAGCCTCAGAGTCAGGAAGCTTGAGTTTATGTCTGGTTTTCTTCTGTATATTCTGTGTGACTTTGAAAAACAAAGAATCGATATCAGAGAAAAATGGCCATGAGTTTTCACTGCTGCAGTATTGTAAAATACCTTCAAAACTGCAAGTAGTCTTGAAAATATAAATGTTAATTGCCCTTCCTGTGGTTCCCCTACCACAATACACCAAGCAGGTTGAGTGGTTACAGTCTTTGTTCACAACTAAATCATTGTGAGTTCCTGAGTATTCTAGGATTTAAAATATTTTTTTGCCTTTACAGGAAACATTGCACATTCAAAAGAGCAGTGAAGACTCAGAGGTGAATGTCAGCCCTCATCACACTAATCTCCAAGGACAATGGCTGTCGTTGGATACAACACTTAGATGATGCATATTATAAAGTCAGTATCTTGTGCATGTAGACCAAAGGCTCTCATCTGGGCTTCTTTCCAGATAGAGCACAAGCCAGTGTACACCTCTCTGGCCAAGTCATTAGTGCTCTCATAAAAGGAACAGTCCTGTGAACCAGTACACTTTTTCCAGAACTCTTTTTAATCTCACTTCTATTTTAGGTTAAACTGGATCAAAAAGATCAATTCTGAAACTCCCTAGTGCCCACTGAGAGCTTGAACCACTCAGCCACAGAACCAGGCTCCTTCCTGTGAAAGTGGTAAGACAAAGTTTAAAATTGGTGTTGGTAATTCGGGTACTTGTGGGACCAGACAAATAACAAGTAAGAGCTTTCTTTATTACATTTTAAAAGTGAATATTTAAATCCCTTATCCAATCTGAGTTTTGCTTCCTGGTATTTTTTCATCTGTAGCATGAAAATCCTCATTTATTAGCACTGGCTAACCACAGCATAAACCTCAGCAACCCGAAATGCTGCCTTGGAACTTGGAACAGGGAGCAGAGCACCACCTAGTGACAAAGGATAAAATTACTCATTTGTTACTAAATGTTTTATTGGATAATGTTTAAAATTCAGAGAAAAAAAAACTAATACAAATAAAATATCTAAGTTAACAGTTAAAATCTTTTACAATCCTAAGTTATTGTCTGTCAAATATAAGGTAACTTTTCCTGTACTAATCGAAGGAATACAAGAGTTACGATTACTGATTCCAGTCTTTTCACATGAACTTCAGTTGCTTGGAATATAGATTTTATTAACTATTAGTGATTCGTTCCACTTGCTGTTTTCCTTTATACACAGTAAGAATGTAACACAAAGCTTAAGGAGAATAATTCAAAAAGGCCAGAACAACATTGAAAGCTAGTATTAGTATGTGATGACAGCAAGCCATCAAATTCCAATATTAGCCTTCATCATTGGCACTGTTCTTTTAGAAGGTTTTTAAAAAATCAGATAATGACACAGAACCCAGACACACTACTCTGTGTCTAGGTTAAAGCTATTATCAATTTTGGTTATTTTTCTTGATAAAAACAAAATACTGAACTCTTATAGAAAAAAGTTACATTTCACTTGAAACAAATGCAAATTTCTCATTTGTATGTCAGAGGAAAATGGTTTTTCCATGTTTTTAAAGTGCTATAGTGCCAAGTGTTGCTTAAGGAACTCATTTAGCGGTGGACTTGTCAGTACTAGGTTAATGGTTGGATGTGATGATCCTAAAGGTCTTTTCCAACCTAAACTGTTCAAAAAAAGTGATGGAGAATTCATATTCTCTATTTAGGTTCTCTATTTAGGTTTTTATAGACAACAAATTACTTTTGCAACTTGTATTACATGTTAGAATCTTATTCTGATTTTCAAATTATGATAACTGTCTACAAACTGATAAATAATGAGCATTAAAAGGCACAATGCTGATAAAGAACTATGAGTTGACTGGAAACTAAATGGTGTAATAAATCCTTTGTAAGACACAGAGTTTTTAGCAATCTTTCCTGATACGTTTTCTCAGAAGCACTTACTGGGTGAAGGGAGGTGTAAATTTAAATCAGTATTTTACCAAGCTCTGTTAAATCAATTCAAAAGTAAATTTCAGAAACATTTCACAAGTTAACTTTTTAAAAATATAGATATATTTATTTCCAGTTAGCTTAGAATGACTGTGAAATTCTCTAGGGCAGAGATTTATTATTAGTTTAAAAATCCCAGTTTCAGATATTACCAATTTACTTCCATCGATACCAGGTTGTCACCAGAGTTGCTTTCTGCATCTGCACTCAAAAAAGTGGAACAAGTTCTTTGTAAGCCACACCAGCCTATTGCTCTGCCTCTTGTACAAGAGGTCCCAGTTCTTAAACAGCTTCCCAAAACGGCTTCAGTTCCACTCAGTTTTATTGTAGTTGTGGTCGCTTCTTAGAGAGGACTCCTTTTCCCAGCGACTGTCGGGAAGGGAACAAAAAGGCACTTTTAAGATCTTTTCCATTTGTAATATTAACCTTCCCTAGATTATGGAGTTGAACTTAGTTCACATGTAAATAAAAATACAGCAGGGAGGGCACTGAGAAAGCAGGTCATTGGAAGTGGCGAGTAACTTCTGCCTTCACTGGTCATGCAAGTCTCAAGCACCCGTGCAATTCGGTCTGGCGATTCCTCTGCGTGCAAAACTCACTGGACATCGGCGAGAGGTAATTACAGTCTAACATGACGTGCTGGTGTAACGTAACTGTACGACAGCTGGAAAGGATCTCTGACTGCCTGTACACTGATAATACGGCCTGAATAGCGAGCTGGTATCACTGTCGTTGGCCTTGCACAATGAAGCAGCCCGTGTTTTGTACAAATCAGCTGCTGGGGAGAAAGGCTCTGAAGCGGGAGTCTCTGTTGAGGGACCCCTTTCTGCAAGCAGCAACCCCCGGGCATAGATCCAAGAGGGCAACTAATCTTAAAGCACCAAAAATCAAAAGGAGAGAGGCAGCGGGTGCACCCATCAGCGGCCATCAGCACCCATCAACAGCCATTGCTCTGCACGGAGCGGTGACTCATCGGGGGTGGAGCTAGGGGCGACAGCAATTATCCCTCACTATACAAGAGGGTCCTCTGGGAGCGCCAGCGACCAGGAGTGGTGTGACCAGGACAGGCAAACAGGGCTTGGCATGTCAGAAGGCCGTGGCAGGGCGAGCAGGCAGGGCGAGCCCACCCTTCTGGCTCACAGGGTAAACTGAGCGGACCGGCTAGTGCTCACAGGGTACACAGGTGGAGCCAAGGGATTCCTGTTTGCTCTGCGTTCAGACTGTCGAACCATGGTCTCCACCAGGCAGAGAGGTTCCCCCTACAAATCTGGGGCAACCCTGACGGAGGGCCTGCCTAGAGATGCTGCGGTTCAGGTCCCAGGCTGCAGGCAATGCTGGAGTCTGCAGTTGCCAGAGAAAAGAGGCAAGCACCTAACCTGTGTGAGGTGTGAGCAGGTCGATGATCTGCTTGCTTTGGTAGTAAAACTAAAGGAGGAGAATGAAAGACTGAGAGCAATCAGGGATTGTGAGCTAGAGATTGACTGGTGGAGTAGCTCCCTGGCATCCCAAAAAGATGAGAGTCGGGAAGACACCTCGCACCTGAAGATGGTCTCCTCTCTCTGCCCTAGCCTGGTAAATGGGAGGGACCCAAACCCCGAGGGTGCCTGGAAGACAGTCCCAACTTGTCGTTGTAGGCACTCCCCCTGCCTACCTTCCCCACTCCCCCAGGTTTCCCTAAGCAACAGGTTCGGGGCCCTAGTAGTTGAGAAGTTATGTGAGGAGGTGAATGGAGCCCCTCTGCCTCAGAGAAAGCGGAAGCCTAGAGTGAGGCGACCATCCGCACGCCTTGAGACAGCCTCTGTTGGGCAAGAGAGAAAGGTAGTTGTAGGGGATTCCCTTCTTAGAGGGACAGAAGGCCCTATATGTAGACCAGATCCTACATGCAGGGAGGTGTGTTGCCTCCCTGGAGCCCGGATAAGGGACATCACCAGAAGGCTACCAGGGATGGTAAGATCAACTGACTATTTTCCATTACTGATAGTTCAAGCAAGCAGGGATGCGATCACAAAGTGTAGCCTGCAAGCTGTCAAAAGGGAATTCTGGGACCTGGGACACTTAATTGAGGGGGGAGGAGCCCAAATAATATTCTCTTCTATCCCCACTTGTGGGAGGAGGGGCTCAGAGCAGGACAAGAGAACCCACGAGTTGAATGTGTGGCTGAAAGGCTGGTGCCCGCACAAGAACTTTGGGTTTGTTGATCAGGGGATGGTGTATTCTGCTCCTGGCATGATGACTGCTGAGGGGGCTCACCTGTCCCATAAAGGAAAGTGGATCCTTGCCCAGGAGATGGCAGGGCTCATCGATCAGGCTTTAAACTAGTTAGGAAGGGGGAAGGGGATACCACAAAGGCTGCTGGGGTTAGGCAAGTACTTCGGGAGTCACAGCGGGAGCTGATGGTGGAAAAAGGTAAATACCAAAAGCACAATGGTGGACTTTGTGACGTTTTTCCACGTGGCAGTAGGGAAAATTCTGTGGATTGCCCTGGTTACTCCTCAGTGGAGCCACTTTTGCCAATCCCCTGTCAGAAAACTCACTGTGGGCTGTTGAGGGTACCTACATCTGCTGCCCCAATAAAATGCCTTTATACAAATGCACGTAGCATGGGGAACAAACAAGAAGAATTAGAGATCCTTGTGCGGTCGCAGGGCCACGATCTCATTGCAATCACAGAGACGTGGTGGAACAACCTGGATGACTGGCATGCTGTCCTGGATGGCTATGTGCATTTTAGGAAAGACAGGCTAGGGAGGCGAGGTGGGGGACTTGCTCTTTATGTGAGAGAGCACCTAGAATGTATTGACCTCCACCTGGGGAAGGATGAACCATCCATCGAGTTCTTGTGGGTTAAAATCAAGGGGCAAACTGCTATGTGTGACATTGTTGTGGGAGTGTGCTATAGGCCCCCTGATCAAGAGGAGCAGGTTGATAATGCATTCTATAAGCAGTTAGAAACAGCCTCAAGATCCCGGGCACTGATCCTTATGGGGGACTTCAACTATCCAGATATTTGCTGGGCAAGCAACACGGCCAGTCGTGTGCAGTCCAGACAATTTCTGCGGTGTGTTGAAGACAATTTCCTGTTACAGATGGTGCAGGAGCCTACAAGGGGCTGGTGCTGGACCTTGTTTTAAATGACAAGGACGGGCTCATTAGGGAAGTGAAGGTCGGGGGCAGCTTAGGACAAAGTGACCATGAAATGGTCGAGTTCAAGATCCTGGGCGGAAGAAACAAGCCAAAAAGTAGGATAGCAACCCTGAATTTTGGAAGAGCTAACTTTGATCTCCTCCGCAACTTAATAGGGGCTATCCCGTGGGCTACGCTGTTTGAAGGAATGGGAGCCTGTGAGAGCTGGCTATTATTCAAACAGTGCTTCTTCCAAGCAGAGGAACGATGCATCCCTTTGAGTAATGAATTGGGAAAGAGAGGCAGAAGACCTGCGTGGATGAACACAGAGCTATTGAGTAAACTCAAAGGGAAGCAGAAGATCTATGAATTGTGGAAACAGGGTCTGAGCACCTGGGGAGAATGCAGGAATGTGGTCAGGGCCTGTAGGGATGCAACTAGGAAGGCTAAAGCCCTCTTGGAAATGAAGCTGGCAAGGGACATAAAGGATAATAAAAAGGGTTTTTTTTAGATATGTTAATAGTAAGAGGATGGCCAGGGATAATGTAGGACCCTTGCTGAATGAGGAGGGTTTCCTGGTAACGGGGGATGCTGAGAAGGTGGAGATACTGAATGCTGCCTTTGCTTCGGTCTTCACTTCAAAGGCCCCTCGGGACCCACAGATCCTGTATGAAAGTTGGAGTGTTGGGGAAACGAAGAATTTCCCTCTGGTTGAAGTAGGGGAGGTCCAGGAGCGGCTCAAAGGGATTAATGCACAGAAATCCATGGGCCCTGATGGGTTTCATCCACGTGTGCTGAGGGAGCTGGAGGAGGTGATTGCTGAGCCGCTCTCTATCATCTTCAACAGGTCTTGGAGGACAGGAGAAGTGCCTGGGGCCTGGAGGATAGCCAATGTCACTCCAGTCTTTAACAAGGGCAAGAAAGAGGAACCTAGTAACTATAGGCCAGTCAGCCTCACTTCTGCCCCAGGAAAGGTAATGGAACAGCTTGTTCTGGATGCCATCTCCAAGCAATTGGAAGAGAAGAAGGACATGAGGAGCAGTCAGCATGGATTCACCAAGGGGAAATCGTGCTTGACCAATCTCATAGCCTTCTATGATGTCATCACTGGCTGGGTGGATGGAGGGAGAGCAGTGGATGTCATCTACCTTGACTTCAGCAGGGCCTTTGATACTGTCTCCCATGAAACCCTGATAGCAAAGCTGAGGGAACAAGGGATAGATGAGTGGGCAGTGAGGTGGGTTGAGAATTGGCTGTCGGACCGAGCCCAGAGGGTTGTGATTCGAGGAGCAGAATCTGACTGGAGGCCTGTTACTAGCGGTGTTCCCCAGGGCTCGGTGTTGGGTCCAGTCCTGTTTGATATCTTCATTGACGACCTTGATGAGGGAATAGCACCCACCCTCAGCAAGTACCCGATGATACAAAGCTGGGAGGAGTGGCTGACACGCAGGACGCTGCGCTGCCATCCAGCGAGACCTGGACAGGCTGGAGAGCTGGGCAGGGAGAAACCAGATGAAGTTCAACAAAAGCAAGTGTAAAGTCTTGCACCTGGGAAGGAACAACCGTTTGTATCAGTACAGGCTGGGGGATGACCTGCTGGAGAAGAGCTCAGTGGAGAAGGACCTGGGGGTCCTGGTAGATGACAGGTTGGCCATGAGCCAGCAGTGTGCCCTGGTGGCTAAGAGAGCCAATGGGATCCTGGGGTGCATCGGGAGGAGTATAGCCAGCAGGTCAAAGGAGGTGATCCTCCCCCTCTACTCTGCCCTGGTCAGGCCCCACCTGGAGTATTGTGTCCAGTTCTGGGCTCCTTGGTTTAAAAAGGACAGGGATCTCCTGGAGAGAGTCCAGAGAAGGGCCACGAAGATGATTAGGGGCCTGGAACATCTCCCCTACGAGGATAGGCTGAGTAAGCTGGGACTCTTCAGCCTTGAGAAGAGAAGACTAAGGGGGGACCTAATTAAAGTTTATAATTATCTTAAGCAGGAGATTCAGGGGGAATCAGCCAGCCCCTTTTCAGTGGTCTGTGGAGATAGGACAAGGGGCAATGGCTGCAAGTTGGAGCACAGGAAGTTCCGCACCAACATGGGGAAGAACTTTTTCCCAGTGAGGGTGAGGGAGCCCTGGGACAGGCTGCCCAGGGAGGTGGTGGAGTCTCCATCTCTGGAGATATTCAAGACCCGTCTGGACGCCTATCTGAGTGATATGTCCTAGGGAGCTGCTTTGGCAGGGGGGTTGGACCAGATGATGTCTTGAGGTCCCTTCCAACCCCTACAATTCTATGATTCTATGATCCTATGATTCCATATTAATTACATCATGCTCAGTATATAAAAGGGGGGCTGGTGGGAGGAGGAGGAGGCAGCTCCAGGACGTGCATTTTTGTGCACGGCCAGAGTTGTGTGATTCAATGAGAAACTGCATTTGTGTATCACCTGTTTCATATATTTTGCTTCAAAGTCCTGTTATCATTGTTATATCTCTCTTTCTGCTATTCTAGTAAACTATCCTTACCCAACCTGCGAGGTTTTGTTTCCTTTTACTTGGGTTTTTTCCCTTTCCCTTCCCTCTCCCTCCCCCCCAACTTGTCCCCCCACCCTCTTCCTTTTAAAGAACAAGTGACTGTGTGGTGCTCAGCTCTCAGCTGGGGCAAAACCACATCTACTAAAATCCAAAACAAATCTATTCTTAAAAACATGAAAATTCTTATATTAAAGTTATATTAATTGTCTCTTAAGCGACATCTACATCAATTTATTCAGCATGGTTACATTTCATTGAATCAACAGGGCCAGCCATACAATGAAGAAGATCAGTTGGTTGCTGCTTAGAAACATCCAGTCATCAGTTTCCACATGGCATCCTTGAGCTCCTGGAACATCAGCCTTAGATGAGGGGGTTGACTGCTGGTGGAACCACTGATTAAAGAAATACCTCTACCAGGTTAAGTGGTCTGTGGAGACTGGACAAAGGCCAATGGCTTCAAGTTGGAGAATAGGAGTTTCAACACCTAAATGGAGAAGAAATATTCACAGTGAGGGTGACAGAGCCCTGGGACAGGCTGACGAGGGGGGTTGTGCAATCTCCTTCTCTGGGGGTATTAAAGACCTGTCTGGACACTGACCTGTGCGATCTGTCCTGGGGAGCTGCTTTGGCAGGGGGGTTGGATTCGATGATCTCTGGAGGTCTCCTCCAACCTCAATTCTGTGAATCAGTGAATCTATAAATAGGGAGGAGATTGAGAGGGGATCTTCAGGTAGGCAAACATGTCAGTGCTGACAGACAAGGAGTCCACTCCCAAGTAAGGAAGGCATGTGGAAAAGGCTTTGTGCCATCCCTACTCCGAGGGGATCCTCAGCACAGCCCTGAAGATCTGCACATAGGACACCACAATGAGCACAAAACAGCCAAAACCTAAAGAAGCTCTGACCACAATTTCCCTGAGCGAGGCCCGTAAGCAAGAAAGCTTGAGGATATGGGGGATTTCACAGAAGAACTGCTCAGCAGCATTGCCCTGGCAGAGGGGGAGTGAAAAGATATTTGCTGTGACAATATATTTAATAAGGAAAAAAAATTATCTGCTGCTTTATTCTGTCTGAGATAAGAGTGAGAAAGTGTAAGGAACTTTGCAGACAACAAGATCACTGATGTAGGGGGAGAAGGTCCTCCAAGCCCGGCAGTAGATATTCCCTTGCAGCCAATGGAGAAGACCATGGTGAATGAGGCTATTCCTCATCAGCCCATGCTGGATGATGTGGAACAGTGATTCTACATGCAGCCTGTAGACATCCCCATGCTCAGGCAGGTGCAGACACCTGAAGGAGGCTGTGACCTCATAGGAAGTCTGTGCTGGAGCAGGTTTGCTGGCAGGGCTGTGGAGGACCCAGGCTGGAGCAGTCTGTTGCTGAAGGACGGCAGCCCATTCAAGTGACCCACCCTGGGGCAGTTGGTGATGATCTGAAGCTATGTGGGAAGGACTTGGAGGGGTTCATGGAGGACTGTCTCCTGTGGGTGGGACGCAATGCTGGAGCAAGGGGAGACTGTGAGGAGTCCTCCCCTGAGGAGGAAGGAGCGGCCGAGACAATGTGTGATGAACTGACCCCAATGCCCATTTCCCCATCCTCCTGTGCTGCTCAATTAGAGGAAGGAGAGAATTAGAGAGTGAAGGAGACCCTGGGAAAAACAGGGAGGGATGGTGGGGGGGGTGTTTTAATTTTTTTTTTCTTTCTTTCTCATTCCTCTGCTCTCTTTGATTGGGTAATGAATTAGATGGGTTTATTGAGAGTAACTCAGGAGAGTGACCGCTGCATGATCTCTCCCTGTCCTTATCCTGACCTTTTGTTACATCTTCTCTCCCCTATGCAGCTGAAGAGGGGGAGTGATAGAGCAGCTTTGGTGAGCACCTGGGTCAATCCAATTCTAAAAGAGGTTGAAGAGGAAGTACATGGGCATGTGGAGTCAAGGGTCATAGGCTACAATAATGATCATTAAACTCCTGCCCAGGAGACCAGCCAGGTAGATGCCCAGGAAGAGCCAGAAGTGCAGGAGCTGCAGCTCCCGTGTGTCTGCAAAGGGCAGAAGGAGGAACTGCCTGATGGAGCTGCTGTTGGACATCTGCTGACTCTCTGTAAGGAAAAGTGTTTTCAGAAGTAAAAGACAGGAATCAGGAGAGATTTATAACAAGGAAAACTGCAATCTTCATTTTTCTGACAAATACCCAGGTGTGTATGAGGAGCAGAAGCCTCTCCCATGGGCTCCCAAAGAGACATTCCTGGTCTTTAGTTATAGGTACAGGTGCATAGGGGTGACACACAGTTTCCATCAGATCAACCCACTCTCATGGACAACAGGATCTTGGAAACTTGCCTCTGCCCACAGTAATTCCCATGGGAGCTGGGACCAGCAGCTCCATGGCAGAAGGTTTTGATTTTTGTGCCACTGAAATTGTGGCAAGAGGAATCCCAGCTGCAATGGGTTTGTGGCAGTCATAGGTCAGAGCTGCGTCCCCTTCCAGCCCCAGGGCTGCAAAGCAAGGATGAGGGGTCTGGAGTGACGCTCACGGGGGGAAAGAGTCACCTTCCTGTCCCTGCCTGGGGTTCCTGTCTCATGGGGAGACATAGAAAGGTGATTCTTCTGCCCAGCTCTGGTTTGGTCAGGAGAAACAACTCTGCTGGACAGAAGGATTTCTCCCCAGCCAAGGGAGGGAAAGGCAGTAAAGACTTAGTGTCTTTCCAAGTTAGTTACTTGGAGCTCCAGGGACACCTCACAGGAGACTCTGGGGAATGGAGTATGTGACGTATTCGCCTGCTCCTCTGCTGGGAGCTGGGCTGGGCTCCTGGGATGGAGGGAGCTCACTGCAACCCAGCAGCCCTGACAAGAGACAGCTCTGCCCAGGAGCAGCTCCTCTGCCAAGGACACAGGGCTGGGGACACTGCCTGTAGGCACCGAGGGGAGACCTGTGAGGCTGAGAGAGCTGATGGATGCTGAGAGCTCACTGCAGGAGAAATCTCCACAGCACTCTGCCTGGTATGTCTGTGGGTGCAGGGCAATGCAGGTTCTGTTCCTGGAGGGATCTCCTCAAGCTGGGACATGGGGCAGTGTGTGGGGTCTGTCAGGAGGACAGGTTCTCTCTAGGACCAGAAAGTGCTGCCTGGAAGGGATGCCCTTGTGCCCCATCAGAGGGACAGGGCAGGACAGCTGTCTTCTCCTGGGCATGGCTGCAGAGGTGTGAAGCAGTGTGTGCACCACGGGGTACCCAGGGCTTTCCCTGCGCCACAAGGGCTCTGTGCTCGGGTAAGGACCCTGCTCCTACCAGGGTCAGCACTCACCCTGCCTGATGGGCTTCCATCCATGCTGGTGCACAAAGAAGCTCTGGGTGGAAAGTGTGACCCATGGAAGTGTAGGGTCCTTCTGCTGTCAAAGTGTGCTGCATCGGCCAGGTTTACTCCCAGCTCCAGTGGATCTCTGGCAACTTCCCAGACACTTTTCAAGAACACCAAGGACGTAATTTCTACTCCAGGTAAAGAGACTTTGCTTTGATTTTTCCGCTCTTGTGGACTGGGTGGGAAGTGGGAGCTGAGCTTTTCTTGATAACTCTACAGAAGGCAGTGCAAACTCACTGGTCATTAGGACTTGTCAGAGCATGTCCAGTGCCCTGATGCGAGGAGGGGTCTCCAGAGCAGAGTTGAGCACAGAACAGGTTGAATGAGATCTGTGAGCACAGAGCAGGAGGTGACATGGACAGAGAGAAGCTGTTCCAGGGACAGGTCCAGGCAGCAGAGTCATTGTCAGGGAGGGAGAGGTAGCTGCTCCCAGAAATGCCATGGAAGTGGGGATTTGGTAAATCTCTGATATCCCCTGCAGTGCCAACACTATGTTCTATAGGGAACACCAGGGTGTGATCACAGAGTGTCCAGCACAGGGCAGCTGAGACCAGGGCTGGTGGACAGAGCAGCTCTCCCCACTTTGCGCTCAGGGGAAAGTTTCACTGGTACTGCAGCAGCAATGTCAGGGAGTTCTGACAGAAGAAACACTCCTCAGTTGCAGTCAGGAGAAAACCAAAGCTCCAAAGCTCTGCTCTGCCCTCGGCTGAAACTGGAGTGACAGTGCTGAAAAGCTCATTCCTATTCACAAGGGATTTAGTCTGAGATCACACCATCCTTCTATTTAGTGACTGCTGACAGGCAGGACTGAGTTCTTGACAGCTCACAGCTGACCCTCCTCCCAGCACTGGCATGCAATACAAAGCAGAGCTCCCAAAAGGGACCTGCTAAAATTTCTCCTGAATACAGAGAGTCAATCTCAGGGTATTCAATAAAAATTGGAAAAGATTTTCCTCAAAGAAGAGTTCCTGAATTCTCACTGTGCCTTCTCCTCCTTGGACAGGTCTCCACACTTGATGGCAGCAGATGTCCAACAGCAGCTCCATCAGCCAGTTCCTCCTCCTGCCCTTTGCAGACACATGGGAGCTGCAGCTCTTGCACTTCTGCCTCTTCCTGGGCATCTACCTGGCTGCTCTCCTGGGCAATGGGCTCATCATCATCACCATAGCCTGTGACCACCACCTCCACACCCCCATGTACTTCTTCCTCCTCAACCTCTCTCTCACTGACCTTGGCTGCATCTCCACCACTGTTCCCAAATCCATGGACAATTCCTTGTGGGACACCAGGGCCATTTCCTACACAGGATGTGTGGCTCAACTCTTTTTCTTTGTATTTTCGATCTCCACAGAGCTCTGTCTTCTCACTGTCATGGCCTATGACCGCTACGTTGCCATCTGCCACCCCCTGCACTACGGGACCCTCCTGGGCAGCAGAGCTTGTGTCCACATGGCAGCAGCTGCCTGGGCCAGTGGGTTTCTCTATTCTGTGCTGCACACTGCCAATACATTTTCCCTCTCCCTCTGCCATGGCAATGCTGTTGACCAGTTCTTCTGTGAAATCCCCCAGATCCTCAAGCTCTCCTGCTCAGATGCCTACCTCAGGGAAATTGGAGTCATCATGGTCGGTGCCTGTTTAGCTTTTGGGTGTTTTATGTTCATTGTGGTGTCCTATGTGCAGATCTTCAGGGTTGTGCTGAGGATCCCCTTGAATCAGGGACAGCACAAAGCCTTTTCCACCTGCCTCCCTCACCTGGCCGTGGTCTCCCTGTTTCTCAGCACTGCCGGTTTTTCCTACCTGAAGACCCCCTCCATCTCCTCCCTATTTCTCGACCTGGTAGTGTCATTTCTTTACTCGGTGTTTCCACCAGCAGTGAACCCCCTCATCTACAGCATGAGGAACCAGGAGCTCAAGGATGCCATGTGGAAACTGATGACTGGATGTTTCTAAGCAGCAATAAACTGCTCATCTTCTTCTTTATATCACTGGCCATGGAACTCACATTGGGAACAGTCTGTACTTAGTAGATTTTTAGTTGTGGGGCTTTTTTTGGATTCTGTTTTCCATAAGTCTCAAAATCGTGGTTCACCTTCATCCCATTCCCACTGCTCTATCTCCCAGTCTTCTGTTACCTAGACGCTGAGTAATGATGAGCTGTGCTCTTGTTGCATCATGTCTGCCTCCAAGGGGTCAAAATATTCCTCCCTTACAAAAACAATTTAGCAGCACATTTTCATCAGCTGAATCACTTGACTACTTAGGAACTTCCAGAAATCTACCTATGGCAGCAGAAGAGATAATGACCTTCCCCTGTACCTGCATAACTGCTGGTCGTTTCCTTTCATCTGCCTTGTCATTCCGGTGTTTCCACCTCTCCTGATGACACAGCCATGCTTAAGGACATGTTTTCAGCAGACTAGGCGGACATGTGCACTTCAGTTTGCTCACAGGTTTCCACCTCTACTTGCTCTCTGGTGATTCAGAAGCTGATAAAATGTTTGTTGTCTGCTTTGAGCTACAGAGAGTTGGAAAATGTCCCATCTTTAAGAATTCTAGTGTACTGCTCTGTCAAGAGGTCAGTGTGTTAATAATTGACCTTTCTATGTATCTCATTGAAACTATTCTGGGAGAGAATCTCCTCTGAAAGCTGACCCCCTTCACACGCTGCTTGGCTGTAACAGGCAGCTGAGGAGAGAGATTTCATGGGTATTAAACTGTGTCATGTGTAACTGCTGTTTGTTGTCAGAGAAATCTGTCTGTGCCTGTGAGCACAGATGATGCCAGGAAAAGTGTTGGGAGTCCCAGGATGCCAGTGAGGGAACTGCTGGGCTTCGGGAAGAGCAAAGTTCTCCATGCAGGGTTGGATCTGAAGAGACTGCTTTTCCTGCCTGTCCAGATCTCCTCAGGAGACCTCTGGACCAGCATCCATTGCAGCATGCTGCTGAACTTTCTTCCATGATCCCTTTTGGTTTATATCAATAAACACATTTTTGCCTCTCTCTTAAGAGTGAAGTGCATCCCTCCTATCTATCCCTTCTGTGACAGTTGGGGAATGGCCTGTTGGAGAGTGACAGGGTACCTTGGGTTCTGGCAGACAGTAGGATGACCATGAGCCAGCAATGTGCCCTCCTGGGTAAGAGGGACAATGGCATCCTGGGGTGTATTGGAAGGGGTGCTGTTACTAGGTCAAGAGAGGTCTTTCTCCCCCTCTTCTCTGCCCTGGTAAGACTTCACCTGGAATGTTTGGTCCAGTTCTGGGCCCCTCAGTTCAAGAAGGACAGAAAACTCCTTGAAAGAATCACAGAATCACAGGGTTGGAAAAGACCTTTAAGATCATCAAGTCCAACCATTCCCATTCCCAGCTAAACCAGATCTCTAAGTACCTCATCTACCCTTTTTTTGAACACATCCAGGGATGGTGACTCAACCTCCTCCCTGGGCAGCCTGTTCCAGCCCTGACAACTCTTTCAGTAAATTTTTTTTTTCTACTATCCAATCTAACCCTGCCCTGGCACAGCTTCATGCCATTGCCCCTTGTCCTATCTTCTGTCACCTGGCTGAAGAGACCATCGCCCACCTCGCTACAACCTCCCTTCAGGTAGTTGTAGGTAGTGTTAAGGTCTCCCCTCAGCCTCCTCTTCTCCAGGCTAAAAAGCTCCTGCTCTCTTAGCTGCTCCTCATAGGATTTGCCCTCCAGCCCCTTGCCCAGCCTGGTTGCCCTTCTCTGCACTTGCTCAAGGACCTCAATGTCCTTCTGATGGTGAGGAGCCCAGAACTGGACCCAGCACTCGAGGTGCAGCCTCATCAACGCTGAGTACAGGGGCACAATCGCCTCCCCAAACCTACTGGACACACTGTTCTTGATACAAGCCAGGATGCCATTGGCTTTCCTGGCCGCCTGGGCACACTGGTGGCTCATATTCAGCCTGCAGTCACCCAACACCCCCAGGTCCCCCTTGTTCTTGTGTCGATAATTGGGATGGTGCTTTTACACACCTTCCTCAGGAGTTGGCATTATTAGGTTCAGTAGTGATGGATGCCTGTGTAGTCTTTAGTTACTCCTGTTGTACAAACCAAAAAGGCCAGAATGTTAATGCTACTTTAAATGGGGTAATTATGTTTCTCCTAATGTCTCTGTTCTGTCTCTATTCCAGTAACCCTTCCTGCAGGTGTATTCTTAATATGTGGGGACCGTGCTTGGGGAGGTTTTCCCTCACGCCTTAATGGTGACCTTGTTTGATTCAAATACTTAAACAACTAATTAACAAATCCCTTAATTCGGCTGTTTTGCTTGTGCAAGAAGAAAAAGAGGGAATCGTGGGAGCCTGGCTGGCCGATCAAGGCCACAGCTACTTGGCTTGCAAAACAGCCTTAAGAATTCACTAACAAGGGGCTGAAAATCCTGGGAATGAGAACCTGTAATGAGATCTCATGGTACTTTGAAATTCCATTGTGGTGAGAGAGACCTGGTATGGAGCAGATGACCTTTTCCCCCTCTATGCTGGCCCCTTGTTATGTAACCCTCAGATGTATATAAGCAGCTACCAGCTTGAATAAAGTGAAGTGATTGCTTTTAACCATACTGGAGTGCAGTCTGTTCCTAGTGACGCTCTGAACTTCCAAAGCCCCTGGATATAAATTATTTCCCAAAATCTGGATTTTGGACAGGGGAACTCGCAACATCCCTCTATGACAAAATCCTCTGGCCTCATAATCCCTCTATGACACAATCCCCTGCCCACACAATCCATCTGTGACACAAACCCCTCGCCACACAATCCCTCTATGAAACTATCCCCTGACCTCACAATCCATCTATAACACAATCCCCCTGGCATCACAATCCATCTATGAAACAATCCCCTGGCCTCACATTCCCTCTATGACACAATCCCCTGGCCTCACAGTCCTTCTATGAAACAATTCCCTGGACAGATTGTTATCGACAAACGAGACACTCACGCAGGGAGTGTGATTAGCAGCAGTTTATTCAGAGAGAAAGAAACAGCGCTGGGCGGGAGGAGACCTAAGTCTCACCACTCCGCGCCGTAGAGGGGTAGGATACAAGTATTTATACTCTTTAATAAACAAAGCAATCTATTTTCCAGTTATCTATTAATTCTTGTGATTAGCCAAGCAAAGTTTCTTATTCATTTTTGTGATTAGCGAAGCAAAGTTCATATATTGTTTTTCTTCGTCTTCTTGTACAATCATTAAACAGACCTCTTCATTCTTCCTTATCGATGACCCTGGTGTAAGATGTATTTCGCACATGGTTTCCTTTCACACTAGTGTGGTCACAAACTATTTTATAGGATGTTTTCCAAATCCGCCTCGTCTTCTTTCTCTTCCTCTGATCGCTCATTCCATTTCATAAGCATAATACAAAATAAGCTTAATATTAACTTCAAACTATTTTACCTTTGTTTTAACTCGTACAAGCATAAAAAGAATCATTCCCTCCTCCTGCAAGCAGAAAAGCTTCTAAAGCATTCCGTTTATGATCATTCATCCAAACCTCGTACTATTTCAACTATTATCGGAGGAATCAGCAAACGTTCACTTGTCCCTTAGTTGGCCCCTCTCCCATATTTGCTCATCTTTAACAGCAAGCTCATACATTGGCTACTTAATTTCTATGGTTTCCACTTCTAAGTTACCTATAACTCAATTCCATGTCTCGTTAGCAACTAACAATATTCGTTACACAATCATTCTTACAAAATCAGAACATTACAACTTGTTTCAAGGTACATGTGGTTTACTGAACAAAGGCTCATCTATCACAATCCCCCCTTTTTCTTTTTATCACCATTTTGTTCAGTAAACCATTATAACTTTCGGTGGCTTAGTATAAGAGTTTAGTCAACTGGGGAAAGAGTTAAACCATGATTCATACGAGCCTTGTTGAGATTCTCTTTCTCGTCATCTCTTTTCCAACCCTTCCCTAAGTTTAGCCACAGTATCTCTAACAATGTCGGTATGATCTGCATAAATACAGCATTCTTTTCCTAAGACTACACAAAGTCCCCCTTGTTTTTTTAAAAATAGGAGATCTAAACCTCTCCTGTTCTGTAACACCACCTCATATCGTGATCTTAGGGATTTTTCCATTAACATTAACTTTAAGGACCTTTGAATCCTCCCACCTAACAAGGGTCCTTGGCATGGTCTAATTAATTGCTCCCAGATACATACAATAATTAAAATAATCAGCCAGGATGGGTGGTGGTATTCTGATTTCCTACAAGGTTTTTCTTGATCCCATTTATTGCCCTCTAGCCCCCCTTTTTCTTTTCCTAGGTGCGTGTGTTCCTGAGGCAGTGTTAAACCGGGATTTGCACTAGGGCAGCTCCTCTGAGGCTTGCGCGTTCCTCTAATCTCGGGGTTCCGTCCTCCACAGTTTTTACACCTCTGCCTCGCCCGTCGGCTCGGTTGCTTCGAGTCACGGGGTGTTCCATCTTCCCGGCAGCAGGGGTATTCTTCAGGAGGCGCCGAGATTTTTCTCTTAGCGCACCTTTGTTTGAATTTCTCCCAGTTATTCGTTTTACTCTGGGGAGCTGCACCATACTCCACTTAGGTCTCTCCGGCAACACACCTGGACAATAGTTATTGAAAGAGGAACAGGCTCGTTTGGGTGGAAACATTAATATTCTGGTAACCTATATATATTCCACCACTGTGGTGACCATTTTTCAATTTCCCCTTAAGCTGTTTTATACTCAAATATTTCTTGTGTCAATTTCAATTTTTGTGTGTAATTATTCCCATAAATTCCCCTAGGAGGGGTTCCTTCCTAACAATGAGACCACCACCGTCCTTGGCAGATTTTACAAATAAAACACATAAAAGGATAACAATTACAACGTTTGACTCCACACTTAACTGTAAAGTTTTTACACACTTATAGTTATAAGTTTTTCCTTCATCACTTATCTGTATAAGAACATCGGTGTTTAAGATCTCTTTAGGGTCATTCTGAGACTTCCAGGGGAATTGGTGACCTTCCAGGATGGCTCTTGCAATGTTGAATCCGAAATAGGTCCCTTCACTTGACTGGCGTGTGTCCATCCACACTCAGCAGTCCTAATGGCTGTATCTGTTGTAAGTAAGACAAGAAAAGGTCCCTCCCTTTTGAGGTGTTAAAGAAGTTTCTTTCCAAGTCTTTATCAGGACTTTGTCACCCGGTTGTATCTTGCGTATCACCATATCCAAGGGGGAGGCGTTGTGCCAATATTCCTTTTCTTATTAACTCCTTTCTTCCTGCCATTAGTTGTGTCTTGTAAGCCTCTACTAGGGAATCGCGGATGATTCCCCAGGTTACTCATGTCATACGACATCCCATATAACATTTCAAAGGGAGAAACACCCACATCAGTTCTCGGCTGTGTTTAGATATTTAATAGAGCCAATGGTAAACACCTAATCCAGGTCATCCCTGTTTCCAATTTTAATCTTGTTAATTGTTTTTTAATTTCTCCATTCATTCTTTCAACTCTGCCAGAACTTTGTGGGTGCCATGGTGTGTGGTGTTGCCACTCAATTCCAAATCTACAGTTTCAACAATCCCAAAATCAATTTGTGTATTAGAAAAGGGTCTATGGGCCAGGATTCTTCCTCCTGCTTTTTCCATGTGTATCTTGTGTTTCCCTCCAGCCAGTGCAAGCAGCTTCCATGCTTGCTTGGTGAACCAGCCAGGGGAAGCAGCTGAGCTGCATACTAAGTCAGCACACCACCACGCAGCTGTAACTCTGTGATCTCCCTGGCCAAGTCCACCCCGCAGATACACTGGCACCAGCAAGATGCCAGCACAGGGGAGGGGCACAGTGCTTGGGAGGAGGAAAACTATTGTTGTAGGCAGCAGTACTGTTAAAAATACTAGTTAAAATATTTTGTGAAACTACAGGATTCAGCTGCTTTATTTTTCTTAGATATTGTCTATTGACCCTTTGACACGTTATACATCCCCTTAAAATTTGCTTAGCCAGATCATATAAACCAATGCACATATACTTAATTACAAATTGGTCAATTAAGGCTTAAGTGCCCCAGTGTGTACCACTGTGTATTCTTTGTAAAATTTTGAGGGCCATTGTTTTAGGAAAAACCTCTCGGCTGTCAGGTAATTCTCAGGTTCCTGAACTATTCTTTTATATTCCCATCTTTATTAGTTTTTCTTACTCCTGTGGTATGAATTTCGGTACCTGTGGATTTAGTTCTTTCTGCCTCTTATCCGATATATCTGTGTCCCTAGTCTCCAGAATTAGTAAAGCAGCTCTTTTAGCTTCTTGGTCAGCTAAACTATTTGCTCTTATTTGCGGGGTTAACCCTTTCTGGTGTCCCCTCAAGCGTACCACTGCAATTTTCTTAAGGCCCCTTATGGCTTGTAAGCTCTTGATGGATTAGTCTTTTCCTTGTAAATTTGTTAACCCTCTCTATTCCCAAATCTTCTAAATGTATAAGCTATTCCAAAAGCATATTTTGAGTCTGTGAATATGGTTCAAGATATAAAAATTGGGCCGGATTCTGCAGAGAGGTAGTTTCTAGACACAATGTTGGAGAAGCAATTAATATCCATTTGTCCGCTTTTTTTGTTGTAATACTCCCCTGATGTTATGTGGGAGATTACTTTCAACTCTCCTCCAAAGGTAATTTTGAGAGCTTCCTCCACCAATAGTGCCGTGGCTACTATTATTTGCAGACAAATGGGCCATCCCCTGCTAGTCGGGTCTAATAGTTTGATAGGCTATAGGTTTTTGCTTCCTGCCCACTCCTGAGCCAATACCCCGTATGCAACACCTCCCTCTGTATTAACAAATAAGAAAAAGGGTCTCCGCAAGTCGGGTAAACTGAGCATGGGGACATTTGTCAATTCCCTCTTAAGTGTTTCCAATTTTTCTCCGTCCTCTGGAGTCCACTTTAGCAACCCATCATGAGCTAATTTAGCATATAAAAATTTTGCTTTTCCACTAAAATTCTCAACCCATTGTCTACAATGCCCAAAAAGTCCCAATAATTGTTACACTTGTCGTTTATTTCTGGGCAGAGGCATAGAGAGTATTCCATTAACCCTTTCACGATCCAATTTCTTAGTTCCTTTACTGAGTCTGTGTCCTAGGTACTTAGCTACTTCTTCTACAGACTGTAATTTTTGTTTAAACACCTTTAAACCCTGTAAACCTAAAAAGTTTAAAAGTTTAATACTCTCCCATCTAATTGTTTCCTCATCTTCTCCGACCAACAACAAGTCGTCCACATACTGGACGAGGGTTACTCCTTGGCCCGGCTCATATTCCCGTAAAAGTCGTTAGTTTTTTAATTTCTGGTTTCAATCCCTTCCTACCCTCCTCAGGTAGTGGGCATTGTTTAATTTGTACCGGGACCTCAGGGTCCTTAATCACAATCACAAAAGGTTTAATATTTAATCTTCCCGTGGTCTCTGGGGTATACCATACCTCAGGGTTCATTTGCTTTTCGTCTTCAACTTTAAGGGAGCATAATTTAACTCCTAATTGGTTTTATTTATTTATTTATTTATTTCCAAAGAAATTCCTAGTTTACCCATTAAGTCTCATCTCAGTAAATTATAGTCGGCTTCAGGCACCAGCAACAATGATTCTAAGCCAATTTTGGAGTTGCTTTCAAATAATATTTCCTTGACCACGGGTACCGCAAAGGGTTCCCCTTTTGCGCCAATTACCTGTACTGTCTCCAAGGAAATTTTACATCCCCGTGGGTAAACTTTGGATGGTGGATCTTTCCGTCCCTGAGTCCACGAGGAACTCAATTTCTTACTGCTGGGGACATACTTTCAGTTTTACCAGGGGCTCTGTCTTACTCCTTATCCCCAGCAAATAAAGTTCTTGACACCCCTAGTCTTCTTTAAACATTTTCTCATCCCCCCATTGCCACTTCTCGTAAGGGGTTCTCTTTCACTTAAAGTGTATAAATTTGCCCTTGTTTCAGAAATTATCCAAAGGGCTGCATTCTAAACTAAAGGGTTCCTTTACATTTACACTCAAATTTAGAGCTTGACATACCCAATCCTCAAAGGAACCAAATCGGGGCCAAAAAATATTTTTGCCAATTTCTTTTTCTCCCCATAGATTTACACAATAATGCATCATTTTCTCCTTAGATTTTCCTTTTCTCGTAGAAGATTCTCCCCAATGACGTATCATCAGTCCTAACGGACTTTCCGGGGGAACCTTGGAATCGGGGGTTAGTTTAGTTTTACTGTTCCCCTGGCCCATTTTTAAAAATACCTCCGAACGGAAACGCAATGACTTACCAGTACCTTCGGTAAAAACCGGAACCGTAGGGCCACTGTACTGGAAGTCCGAAAGCCCACAACGTCTGGTGAGCTTCTTCGTTCGGTATTCTTCGTGCACGGAAATCAGATTTTTCTTTCTTTCTCTCTGCCGTTCGGAAAATCTGGGACTGATCACCAAAAAACCTCCCTCGGGC
This sequence comes from Gallinula chloropus, assembly GCF_964237585.1. Taxonomy (NCBI): domain Eukaryota; kingdom Metazoa; phylum Chordata; class Aves; order Gruiformes; family Rallidae; genus Gallinula; species Gallinula chloropus. Next base: position 14,296,548 of record NC_140103.1, on the reverse strand, counting down.
CACTCAAAATAGAGTGGGGCGCCTCCCGTAGAAGTATCTGGTGATCAATTACCGGATCCGAGTCACGGCACCAAAATTGTTATCGACAAACGAGACACTCACGCAGGGAGTGTGATTAGCAGCAGTTTATTCAGAGAGAAAGAAACAGCGCTGGGCGGGAGGAGACCTAAGTCTCACCACTCCGCGCCGTAGAGGGGTAGGATACAAGTATTTATACTCTTTAATAAACAAAGCAATCTATTTTCCAGTTATCTATTAATTCTTGTGATTAGCCAAGCAAAGTTTCTTATTCATTTTTGTGATTAGCGAAGCAAAGTTCATATATTGTTTTTCTTCGTCTTCTTGTACAATCATTAAACAGACCTCTTCATTCTTCCTTATCGATGACCCTGGTGTAAGATGTATTTCGCACATGGTTTCCTTTCACACTAGTGTGGTCACAAACTATTTTATAGGATGTTTTCCAAATCCGCCTCGTCTTCTTTCTCTTCCTCTGATCGCTCATTCCATTTCATAAGCATAATACAAAATAAGCTTAATATTAACTTCAAACTATTTTACCTTTGTTTTAACTCGTACAAGCATAAAAAGAATCATTCCCTCCTCCTGCAAGCAGAAAAGCTTCTAAAGCATTCCGTTTATGATCATTCATCCAAACCTCGTACTATTTCAACTATTATCGGAGGAATCAGCAAACGTTCACTTGTCCCTTAGTTGGCCCCTCTCCCATATTTGCTCATCTTTAACAGCAAGCTCATACATTGGCTACTTAATTTCTATGGTTTCCACTTCTAAGTTACCTATAACTCAATTCCATGTCTCGTTAGCAACTAACAATATTCGTTACACAATCATTCCTACAAAATCAGAACATTACAACTTGTTTCAAGGTACATGTGGTTTACTGAACAAAGGCTCATCTATCACACAGATAATCCCTCTATGACACAATCCCATGGCTTCAAAATCTCTCTATGACATAATCCCCTGGCCTCACAATCCCTCTATCACACAATCCCCTGGTCTAACAATCTATTTATGACAAAATCATCTGGCCTCACAATACCCTGGCTTCACAATACCTTGATCTCACAATTCCCTGGTCTGAAAATCCTCTGGCCTCTACAAACCATCTAAGACACAATCCCCTGTCCTCAAACTCCATCTATGTCACTCTGCCCTGGCCTCACAATCTCTCTATGACGCAATCACCTGGCCTCACAAACCATGTATTAAAAAATCCCATTGCCTCACAATTGACTGGCCTCATAATCCACTGGCCTCACAAGCCCCTGGTCTGTTCAGATCCCTCTGAAGAGCCTCCCTACCCTCAGGCAGATCAACACTTCCTCCCAGCTTAGTGTCATCTGCAAACTCACTGAGGGAGCATCCAATCCCTTCATCCAGGTCATTGATAAAGATGTTGAACAGAACTGGAACCAGGACTGAGCCCTGGGGGTGCCACTCGTGACCGGCCTCCAGCTGGATTCGGTTCCATTCACCACCACCCTTTGGCTCTGCCTGCCCAGCCAGCTTTTAACCCAGCTGAGGGTTCACCTGTCCAGGCCAGTGGCAGCCAGTTTCTCAGTCAGAATGCTGCGAGAAACTGTGTCAAAGGCTTTCCTGAAGTCCAGGTAGACACATCCACAGCCTTCCCCTCGTCCATTAAGCCGATCACCTTGTCATAGAAAGAGATCAGCTTCTTCAAGTATGATCTGCCTTTCCTAAACCCACGTTGACTGGGCCTGATCCCCTGGCCATCACACGTGCTGCATGATAGCTCCCAAGATGACCCTCTCCATGATCTTATCCGGGACTGAGGTCAGGCTGACAGGCCTGTAGTTCCCTGGATCCTCCTTCCGCCCCTTCTTGTCTGTGGGTGTCACATCTGCCAGCCTCCAGTCGAGTGGAACTTCCCCAGTCTGCCAGGATTGCTGGGAGATGATGGAAAGGGGTTTGGCAAGCACATCTGCCAGCTCTCTCAGCACCCTCGGGCGAATCCCATCTGGCCCCATTGACTTGTGTGTATCTAACTGGCCAAGTAGGTCACTCATCATTTCCTCCTGAACCATGGGAACTTTGTTATTCTTCTCCTCCCTGTCAGTCAGTTCCTGAGGATGAGCACTCAGGGAATATCCATCCTTACTATTAAAGACTGAGGTAAAGAAGGAATGAAGGACCTCAGCCTTGTCCTTATCCTTTGTCACTAATGTTCCCTCTGCATCCAATAAGTGCTGGAGATTCTCCTTGACCCTCCTTTTACTGTTAAAATACCTAGAGAAGGACTTTTTATTGTCTTTTACAGAACTGGCCAGTCTGAGTTGCAGTTCAGCTTTAGCCCTTCTTACTTTTTCCCTACAAGATCTCTCTACATTCCTATAGTCGGCCACAGACACCTGCCCCTTCTTCCAAAGCTCATATTTTTTCCTCTTTTCCCGAAGATCTTCCTGGATCTCCCTACTCAGCCAAGCTGGCTTCCTTCCTCGCTGACTCCTCTTCGGACAGGCTGGGACAGCCTGTTCTTGTGCCACCTTTTTGAGGAGCAACCAACCCTCCTGGGCTCCTCTGCCCTCCAGGGCTGCCTCCCATGGAATCTTATCAAGCAGCTTTCTGAACAGCCCAAAGTCAGCCCTAAGGAAGTCCAAGGTGCTTGTTCTGGTGTCTCCCTTTCGTACTTCTCCCAGTACTAAGAATTCTATCAGCTCATGATCACTGTGCCCCAGGCGTCCTCCAACCTTCACATCCCCCACTAGCCCTTCTCTGTTTACAAACAAGTCCAGCAGGGCACCTTCCCAGAAGAGAAAAATACCAAGGGCAGGGGCATTAGGAGGGGGTTCCCCAGAACAGGAAAGCCCTGAGCCCCCCAAGGAAAGAGGGCCACCTGCGGGCTCCGCGGGGAGGTTTCTGGCAGGGTAGGTCTTCCAGTCCCAGCTCCTTTGGTTTGGGAGGTACGGTTGGACGTTTGGCACGTTGCCAAGGGACAGCCAGACTGGCCCAAGGGCAGAGGCATTAGGAGGGGTTTCCCCAGAACAGGAAAGCACTGAGACCCGAGGTCAGAGGAGCCACCTCCAGGCTCTGCAGGGAGGTTTTGAGCTGGGTATGTCTTTAAACCTTGGCTTCTTTGGTTTGGGAAATACCTCTATGCATTTGGCATGTTGCCAATGGACGCACAAACTGGCACAGAAGAGAAAATTCTCGAGGGCAGAGGCATTAGGAGGGGGATCCCTGGAACAGGAGATCCCTGATCCCCAGGGTCAGAGGGGCCGCCTCCAAGTTCTGCAGGGATGTTTCGGGCCGGGTATGTCTTTCATCCCCGGGTCTTTTGCTTTAGGAGCTACATCAGGCACTGTGCACATTGCCAATGGACGGCCGCTCTGGCTGAGAAGAGAAAAATCCCGAGGGCAGAGGGAACAGAAGGGGGTTCTGGTAAGAGGGAATGATCTGATCCCCAGGGTCAGAGGGGCTGCTTGCAGGCTGTACGAGGAGGTTTCAGGCCAGGTGTGTCTTTCATCCCTGGCTTCTTTGGTTTGGGAACTATGGCTGGCCATTTGGCACGTTGCCAATGGATGGCAGCTCTGTCCCAGAGGGGAAAAATCCCAAGGGCAGAGGTGTTAGGAGAGGGTTTCCCAGAGCAGGAGAGCCCTGTAGTCAGAGGGGCTGCCTGCAGGCTCCGTGGGGAGGTTTCAGGCCGGGTGTGTCTTTGAGCCCCGGCTCCTTTGGTTTGGGAGCTATGGCTGGGCGATTGGCACATTGCCAATGGATGGTCACTCCTACCCAGACAGGAAAGATCCTGAGGGCAGGGGCGTTAGGAGGGTTGGTTCCTCGGAACAGGAAAGCCTCAGGCCCCGGTATCGGTGGGGCTGCCTGCGGGCTCCACAGTGAAGTTTTGCTGCTGAGATGGGTTTTGGAAGCAGCAGTTACAGTTTCCTGCCAGCCTAAACTATAAACAACGAGCAATTCAAGGCCAAAGTCGTGGCCTGAGAGATGGTCACAGTGCCTCTGAGAATCAAATAGAGGAGAAAACAACCCGGCAGCAGCTGCATTTTGCCACCGGAGAAGGAGCGAGAAGATGTAACGAGCTGTGCAGACACCAAGTCCGGAACAGGGAGGGGGAGGAGGCGGCCCAGGTTCCAGAGAGAAAGATTCCCCTGCAGCCTGTGGAGAAACCCATGGAAAAGGCCCAGACCCCCACCTGCAGCCCGTGGAGGGGCTCCATGCTGGGTGGAGCAGGTGGAGACATAGAGGAGATGCTGTGACCCTAAATTGGAACAAGCCCCTGCCAGCACTTGCAGCCAAGAGGAGAAACAGAGACACAGAGATGAGTGAGAGAGAGATTTGCACCGGAACAGGTTTGCTGGGGGAGGCTGGTGACCCCACAGAGGACTGGGACTGAGAGACATTGTGATTTATGACTGCACCCATAGGAGTGACCCACGACTGGGCAGCTGGTGAACAGATAAAGCCCTGGGGAAAGGATTTATGTTGGAGAAGTTCATGGAGGACAATCTCCTGTGGGTGAGACCCCGCGGTGCAGCAGGGGGAGGGTGTGGAATGAATGCCCCCACCCCCCCCACCCCCGAGCCGAAAGGGAAACCAACTTGCAAGGGACTGACCAAAGCCCCATCTCCTAGTCCCTGCCCCCCTGTGCTGCCATCGGGGGAGAAGAAGGGAGGGAAATCATGGCTAGAGTGAAGTCTGCTAAGAAGGGAGCAGGGAGGGAGGTTAGAGGTGTTTTAAGATCTGGAAAAGGAAAACAGCTCATGAAGAAGTAACCGAGAAGCCCATTTTCCCCAGTGCCTGCCCCCCTGTACTGCGAGCAGGGGGAAGAAGGGAGCAAGATCATGGCTAAAGGGAAGTCTGCTTAGAATGGAGGGGTGGGGGGAAGGAGCTACCGAGAACCTCATTTTCCCCAGTCCCTGCCACCCCTGTACTGCGAACAGGGGGGAAGAAGGGAGCAAAATCCTGACTAAAGTCTGCTAAGAAGGGAAAGGTGGGGGAAAGTGTTTTAAGATCTGGTTACGTTTGTTTTAAGATCTGGTCACGCTCCCAAATCCGTTTTTTTTCTTCACTGTTCTTTGTAGCTGTAGTGTAGTGTAATAAAGTAGAGTAGTTTCTCTCTTCTTCACTTTGTGTTGAGTCTGTTTTGCCCACGTCGATGACAGAGTGATCTCTTCCTGTCCTTATTTTGACTCCTGAGCATCTTAATAGGTATTTTCTCCCCTCTCCAACTAAGAAGGGGAGTAATAGACTGACTTTGGTGGGTGTCTGGCCTCCAGCCAGGGCTAAACCACAACAACATTAATAACAGAAGGAGGGCCAGGGACCATCTCCCACCTGTATTGAATGGGGGGAACCATTGTGGTGGAGGATGTAGAAAAAAGGCTGATGTACTTAATGCCTTCTTTGACTCAGTCTTCAGCAGTAAAACCAGTTGTCTCCTGATACACAGATAGATCCCTGATTGGAAAGATGGGGATGGGAAGGAGACCGAAGCTCCCATAATCTCAGGGTAATTCCTAAGTGACCTGCTCAGCTGCTTAGATCTGCACAAGTCAAAGGTTCCAGATGGGATACACCTGAGGGTACTGAGGGAGCTGCCAGAAGTGCTTGCCGAGAATCCTTCCCTTATTTACCAGCTATCAAGGATGACCAGGGTGGTTCCACCTGACTGGAAGCTGGTACATGTGACACCCATCTACAAGAATGGCCAGAAGAATGTCACGGGGAACTACAGGCCTGTCAACCTGACCTCGGTGCTGGGGAAGGTGATGGAACAAATCATCCTGAGTGCCATCATGCAACACATGCAGGACACGCTGGGGCAGTCTGTTGCTGAAGGAGGGCAGCCCACTAAAGTGACCAACCCTGGAGCAGTTGGTGATGATCTGAAGCCATGTGGGAAAGACTCACGTTGGAGGGGTTCATGGAGGACTGTCTGCTGTGGGTGGGACACAATGCTGGAGCAAGGGGAGACTGTGAGGAGTCGTCCCCTGAGGAGGAAGGAGCGGCCAAGACAATCTGTGATGAACTGACCACAATGCCCCTTCCAATTCCCGACCCCCATGCTGCCCAGTCGGAGAAAGAAGTGGGGAGTGAAGTGGACCCTGACAAAAACAGGGAGGGATGTGGGGCTGTGTTTTAAAGTTTGGTTCTTTTCCTTTTTCCTCATTGCTCTACTCTCTTTGGACTGGGTAATAAATTAGATGGGTTTCTTGAGAGTAACTCAGGAGAGTGACCGCTGCATGATCTCTCCCTGTATTTAACCTGACCCTCTGTTACATCTTCTCTCCCCTATTCAGCTGAGGAGGGGGAGTGATAGAGCAGCTTTAGTCAGCACCTGGGACAACCCAGCACACATTCAAAAAGAGGTTGAAGAGGAAGAATAAGTACATGGGGGTGTGGGGTCACTGCTCATAGGCTATAGTAATGATCATGACACTCTTGCCCACAGGAGCAGCCAGGTAGATGCACAGGAAGAGGCAGAAGTGCAAGAGCTGCAGCTCCTGTGTGTCTGCAAAGACCAGGAGGAGGACCTGGCTGATGGAGCTGCTGTTGGACATTTGCTGCCTCTGGCTATGGGAAAGTGTTGCAGAAGTAAAAGACAGAAGTCAGGAGAGATTTATACACAAGGAAAATTCAAATGCTCGGTATGTATGGGAGCTGAAACCTCTTCCATCGGCTCACAAAGAGTCATTGGTGGTCTTCAGTTTTGGGTACAGGCAAATGAGTGTGACATACATTCTCAGTCAGAAGTCCACTCTCATAGAGAAGGGGATCTGGCAACTTGCCTCCAGCTCGAGTAATTTCCATGGGAGCTGGGACCAGAAGCTCCCAGGCAGCAGGTGCCAGTTTTGTCGCCACTGGAACTGGGGTAAGAGAACTCCCAGCTCCAGCACCTTTGAAGAAGCCATAGGCCAGAGCTGTGTTCCCTTCCAGCACCAGGTGTGCAAAGCAAGGATGAGGGGTCTGGAACGACTGGCCTGACTCCCTTCTTTTCACAGGGGACAAGAGTTGCCTCCCTGTCCCTGCCTGGGGCTCCTGTATCATGGGAAGACAAGAAAAGGGGATTGTCCTGCCCAGCTCTGGTTTGATCAGCAGAAAGAACTCTGCTGGACACAAGGATTTCTCCCCAGCCAAGGGAGGGAACGTCAGAGAGGACTTCAGTATTTTTCCAAGTTAGTTCCTTGGAGCTCCAGGGACACCTTGCAGGAGCCTGTGGGGAATGCAGTGTGTGATGTATTCACCTGCTCCTCTGCTGGGAGCTGGGCTGGGCTTCTGGGACAGTGGGAGCTCATGAAACATTACAGCTCTGGCCAGGAGCAGCTCCTCTGCCAAGCACACAGGGCTGGGGACACTGCCTGGAGGCACCGAGGGGAGACCTGTGAGGCTGAGAGAGCTGACGGATGCTGAGAGCTCACTGGAGGAGAAATCTCCACAGCACTCTGCCTGGTATGTCTGTGGGTGCAGGGCAATGCAGGTTCTGTTCCTGGAGGGATCTCCTAAAGCTGGGACATGGGGCAGTGTGTGGGGTCTGTCAGGGGGACAGGTTCTCTACAGGACAAGGAAGTGCTGCCGGTCAGGGATGCCTTTCTGCCCCATCAGCTCTCTTTTCCTGGGCAGGGTTGCAGAGGTGTGAAGCAGTGTTTGCACCCAGGGGTGCCCAGGGCTGTCCTAGTGAGCAGGGTCTGCACTCAGCCTGGTTCATGGGCTTTCCACAGTGATAGAGACAGCACCTGTGGGTTTGAGGATTGACCCAGGGAAAGGCAGCGTAAGGTCCTCCTGCTGTAAGAAAGTGCTGAATGGGTCAGCTTTGCTCCCAGCTCCAGCTGATTTCTGAGAAATTCCAAAGGGATTTGGAAGACTAACATCATGGAAACATTTTCCTGATGCTTGCCTGATTATTCTGTCTTTACTTAGACTTCTCCTCTCCTGTGGGCTGTGCTGACTGTGGTAGATGAGAACTTATTACTCCACTCAAGAATGTGAAATGAAAACACAATTCTCATTGAGATGGAGCTTTTCCTGAGCCCTGCACTGGGGCAGTGCCCTGATGCCAGGAGGGGTCTGCAGAGCTGAGCACAGGGCAGGTTGGATGAGTTCTGTAAGCACAGGGCACGAGGTGAAATGGGCAGAGAGAAGCAGCTGCAGGGACAGCTCCAGGCAGCAAAGACATTGTGAGGGAGGGAGAAGGAGCTGCTTCCAGAAATGCCACCCAGCACAGACTATGACCCCAGGATTGTGTGGCTTACTAATGAATCTTTGGATTGGCTTCCCTAGAGAAGAGAAACCCCTGATTGTATTTCATCCTGTCCTTGTCGTTCCAGCTTTGTCTGAATAACTGGGGCAGAGGGTAGCTGAGACCAGAGCTGATGGACAGAGCAGCTCTCCCCACTCTGCACTCAGGGGAAGGTTCCACTGCCACTGCAGCAGCAATGTCAGGGAGTTCTGACAGAAGAAACACTCCTCAGGTACAGTCAGGAGACAACCAAAGCTCCAAAGCTCTGCTCTGCCCTCGGTTGAAACTGGAGTGACAGTGCTGAAAAGCTCTTTCCTATCCACAGGGGATTTCATGCCATCCTTCTATTTAGTGACTGCTGCAAGACAGGACTGATTTCTCCAGGGCCCACAGCTGACCCTTCTCCCAGCAGTGGCATGCTCTAGCCAGCACAAAACAGACCTGCCAAAAGGGACCTGCAAAACTCTTCCAAAATACAGTTTTTCCTCAGAGAAGAGTTCCCTAAATTCTCACTGCCTTTTCCTATTTGGACTGGCTTACATGCCAGCAAAAACATATGTCCAACAGCAGCTCCATCAGCCAGTTCCTCCTCCTGCCCTTTGCAGACACACGGGAGCTGCAGCTCCTGCACTTCTGGCTCTTCCTGGGCATCTACCTGGCTGCTCTCCTGGGCAATGGCCTCATCATCATCACCATAGCCTGTGACCACCACCTCCACACCCCCATGTACTTCTTCCTCCTCAACCTCTCTGTAACTGACCTTGGATTCATCTCCACCACTGTTCCCAAATCCACAGCAAATTCCTTTCAGAACACCAGGGCCATTTCCTACACAGGATGTCTGGCTCAACTCTTTTTCTTTATATTTTTTATCTCAACAGAGTTCTGTCTTCTGACTGTCATGGCCTATGACCGCTACGTTGCCATCTGCCACCCCCTGCACTACGGGACCCTCCTGGGCAGCAGAGCTTGTGTCCACATGGCAGCAGCTGCCTGGGCCAGTGGGTTTCTCAATGCTGTGATGCACACAGTCTGTACATTTTCACTGCCCCTGTGCCATGGCAATGCTCTTGACCAGTTCTTCTGTGAAATCCCCCAGATCCTTAAGCTCACCTGCTCAGATGCCTACCTCAGGGAAACTGGCTTCCTTGTGGTTACTGCCTGTTTAGCTTTTGGTTGTTTTGTGTTCATTGTGGTGTCCTATGTGCAGATCTTCAGGGCTGTGCTGAGGATCCCCTCGCAGCAGGGACAGCACAAAGCCTTTTCCACCTGCCTCCCTCACCTAGCTGTGGTCTCCCTGTTTGTCAGTACTGGTGTGTTTGTCAACCTGAAGCCATCCTCCATCTCCTCCCTATTTTGGGACCTGGCTTTGGCCTTTCTTTACTCGGTGGTTCCACCAGCAGTGAATCCTCTTATCTACAGCATGAGGAACCAGGAGCTCAAGGATGCCATGTGGAGACTGATGACTGGATGTTTCTAAGCAGCAACAAAGAGTTCATCTTCTGCATATTGCTGGCCTTTGAACTCCCATTAGGACCCATCTGTATTTTGTAGGGTTTTTTAGTGGTTGTTGTTTTATTTCGTTCTAGTTGGTCTAAGGTATTATAACATTGTCTATTTTCATCCCATTCATAAAGCAGTATCTCCAAGTCTTTTGTGACCCACAGACTGCATAATGACAATCTGTGCTCTCTTTGCATCATGTCTGCCTGCAAATGGCTAAAATTTTTCCTTCCTTTTTAAATTTTATTTGTTATATAAAATATTACAAGCACATTTTCATCAGTTTAATCACTTGTGATGTGGTTTAGCCCTGTCTGGATGGCAAAGACTCTCCAAAGGTGGCCTAATATTCCCCTTTTCAGTTGGACAGGAGAGAAAATATATGTTGAGAGGCTCAGGAGTAGAGATAAGGATGGGGAGAGATCATTCTGCAATCAGCATCATGGGCAAAACTGACCCAACACAGCATAAAGGAAAATACCTCTCTAATTGATGACACTGCCCTGCACACCCAGTGCAACCAGAGTCAGGTAATAAGCAGTGTGTCTAGACTTTGAATCACCTCCCCCCACCCCTCCCTTCTTAGCAGACTTCACTCTTGCAATGATTTTGTTCCTTTCTTACTCCTCATTGTGTCACAGGTGGGCTGGGATGGTTTCCTTCTTGGCTGGGGTTGGGGGGTGCAGGGCATTCCTCACACCCTTCCCCTGCTGCATCGTGGGATCCCACCCATGGGAGACAGACCTCCACAAACTTCTTCAACATGAGTCCTTTCCCATGGGGCTTTAGCTCTTCAGCAGCTGCTCTGCCAAGGATCACTGCTATGGGTGCAGTCATCAATCACAATGTCTCTCAGTCCCGGTCCTCCACGGGGCCACCAGCCTCCCCCCAGCAAACCTGTTCAGGCACAAATCTGTCCCTTGCTCATCTCTGTGTCTCTGTCTCTCTCCACGGGCTGCCAGTGCTGGCAGGTTCTTGCTACAACGTGGGTCACACTGTGTGTCTCCCCTGGTCCAGTGAGGGGCCTCTCCAGGGGCTGCAGGTGGGGTCTGGGCCTTTTCCATGGGCTTTGGGGGGACACCCGCTCCACCATGGGTTTCTCCACAGGCTGCAGGGGCATCTTTCTCTTTGGCATCTGGGGTGCCTCCTTCCCTCCTCCCTTCCCTGGCCTTGGTGTCTGCACAGCTCCTTACATCCTCTCACTCCGTCTGTCTGATGACTCAGAAATGCCAAGCACTGATCCCCACCCTTGAGAAGGGAGATCCTAATCCTACCTGTGTCTCAGGGCTCTTCTTTGGGATGTGGGGAGTGTGATGCCAAAAGAAGGACAGGGGTATGACACATGGTGGCCTCACCTAGGGTGGGTTGAAGGATGCAAGGATGCTACATGGCTGGAAGGACAAAATGTCTTCTCTGAGGCCTTTGTGGCCTGGCCATCAGCCTTTTACAAGGATAAAGACATCATTTCTATCAGGACCTTTCAATCAGCTCATCCAAACTTCCTCCAAGTAACTTTTAGCACCACAGCACTACCCCCAGGATGACATTTCTTTATTTTCACATCCATTCTGACCTTCAAAGTGGCACTTTTGGTGGACTGGCTTTTTAATGTTTTTTCCACACACAGAGGACATGCAGTAGCACAAAGAGGGCTTTCCTCAGCCTCCCCCTCCTCAGGCTAAAGAAGACTGGGTCTCTCAGCCTAAGCCTATCTTGGCAGACCTTTTCACCCAACTGACAGTTCCTCTCCATTCCTCCAGACTGGGGAGCCCCACATTGGGACTGACTGCTCCAGAGGTGACCACACTGTTGCGGAGTCCAGATGGACAAGAAGGGCCCTGGTCTGCCACACTTCTTCCAGTGCAGCCCAATGTGCTCATGGCAAGATTCCTGTTCATCACCTTTGACTGCTATGGCATCCCCTGGAATTCCAAAATTCTTCTCCTTGTGGCTGGTTCTCCACCCATCATGCCTGAGCCTGTCTTGAGATCTGGGTGTTGTGCTGGAACCTTTTGTCATGGTTTCACCCCAGCCGAGAGCTGAGCACCACACAGCTAGTCTCTCTCTAAGAGAGTGTTGGGGCGTGGGGGGGAAGTTTTAGGGCAGTGGAAAAGGGAGGGAAAAGGAAACCAAAAAACCTCAACCCCCAAACCAATTTACTGGGAAAGTACAGAGAGAAACAACAATAACAGGGCTGTTTAGCTGTTGCCTTGTGGTAAGGCATGGCGACCTGGTTCAGGAACGGCAACGGCACCACACTCTGGCAGCACGGTCCATTCAGGTCACAGACACCTATGTGGTGGACGGCAAATGGCGTTTATTGGAGAGGGGCGCGGGGCTTTATACCCCAGGGATCGGATGTCACTTCCGTCCGCTTACCTCACCGGCTACCTACTATTGGTTACCTAAAGAGAGGGGGGGGTCCTACCTTTCCGTACAGCCCGAAATCTTCCGACCGCCAGTCCCTATCTACCGACATTTCCCCCCTCCCTGTGCTCACTAAAACTACTCATAGTGCAAAGTGCAAAAGTGACACACAATGCTGATATATAAAAAGGTGATAGCTTATAACAGTGTTGGACTACAGTAGTGACAATATATAATAGTGATAATACATAATAGTGATAATAATAGTGATAATATGTTAGTAATAATATATAATAGTGGCAAGTTATAATATTGATAGCTTATAATAGTGATAGCTTATAATGTTAGTAGCATAAGGCACATTAAGTGAATGATAGTCAGAGGTAGCCTAGACAGTAGGGTGTACTAGGGACAACTACAGAACAGTAGGGGTAATGCTCAGTGGTTGCTTTCTTAAAGCATCTGTCTGTTTTCTACAAAGAGAATGTTAACCCTCTCTAGACGACTCTTGACAAATGCTGTGAGCTTGTTCAGTACGCAGGGTCCAAAAATCAGTGCTATTATGATCATTACAACTGGTCCCAACAAGGTAGATATTAAGGTGGTTAGCTATGGTGAGTAACTAAACCATGATCCCAACCATCCTTGTTGGGCCTCTCTTTCCTTTTTTCTCTGAGCTAACCTTTCTCTCAGTTGAGCCATCGAATCCCTGACTAATCCTGTGTGGTCAGCATAAAAGCAGCATTACTCTTTCAAGGCGGCACAAAGGCCTCCTTGTTGCATGAACAGGAGGTCTAGTCCTCGTCTGTTCTGCAAGACAACCTCTGAGAGTGAAGAGACAGATTTTTCTAGATGGGTCATAGATTCCTCGAGTCTTTGCAGATCTTCGTCGCTGGCAGTTTGTAGTCGAGCCAGGTCTTGGTGATGGTTCAGCATAGCGGTCGCTCCTGTAGCTGTGCCAGCTATTCCCAGGCCGAGCAGTGTTGCTATTGTCAGTGCTGCCAGTATTTCTCTCTTTTGGATCCTGTTGTCTGCATCTCCCTAGTAGTTGCTCATTTCTTCATCCGAATGATATAGGACCCTGGGAACAATCAAAACTTGTACACAAAAGTCAGTTGATGAGTTAAAACGCTTAATGGACACACAGGGGGTTAGACCTGTCTGATGACAGATCCACATCCCTGATGCGGATGGAACTGCCCATTTATGGGTTCTATCGATCGCAACCGTTTTTGCACAGACCGCGCTGTTCCAGCTCGCTAAGGTAGCATTACCAAAAAGTAGAAATTGGCAAGCTGTCCTCTCCTTGTTTGTCGTGATTTTGGAAACGCAAAACTGATCAGTTTTGGAATATGCAATGCAGTCAGTCCACAGTTTTCCCACCCCGTCACCCATTACTTAGCAAATAAAGCTTTAAGTGGGTCTCCATGCCCGGTCAAAACCAGCTGGAGTCTTCTTTTTGTCATGCGTCATCATAAATACCGGGTTCACTGGTTTCACGCATGCGTGAGCTTCCTTTTCTAGTACTTTCTGTGGGGAGGTGGTGAGGGAAAACTGTGCCTGCGTGTTTCCCAAAACACACAGTTAGGTGAACACGCAGTTGAGCAGCAGAGCCGTACAAAATGGCCGGCGTTAGAGAAGACGAGACCTCAAATCCCTTGCCTGAATCCCGGGATGCGTCTACAACTCCACGAGTGGTAAATTTTCCTTTCTACAGCACTATAGCCAGGCAGTAGGGGCAATGTCCTTGCTATGGCTCTAGTGGTATATTGTTCCCTTGCCATTAGACTTTCAGGTTGTCGCCTTCGGAACGAGTGCGGCTTTACCCATTGGAGCAACCAGACAGGTGGGTATTACTGAGACTAAAAGGTCTCTTCAAGCTCAGATAATTTAGAAAGAATCAAGATTTTCCTTTTCTGTTAATTGTTTTAATTCTAGGCAGACTACCCAGGCTTCTCATGAAAATGATCGGGAGATGTGGGAGCGACGCTTTAAAATTGAATGTTATATATTGTCAGGCCTTATTATTATTTTGATTATTTTTCTTTTTGCGGCTGGTTTCTATTGTTGTTATAGTTGTGCACAGCAGTAGAGTTTAATTTTTGTTCAGTTATACAGTTATGTGCACCAATAAAGTTTAGCTTTGTTCAGTTAATCAAGAGTTTTCTATCTGTGTCTCTATTAGACCTCAGGGGAAGAAAGTTGCTACACCACGTGACTAATAACTTTATAGTAAGCATAGAAGGGATAGGGTTATATAATCCTAACAGTTACTTGTTTTGTTGGTTTTAGAAACTTGATGTTTTATTCTGTCACGGTAACTGCTTGCATGCGGTTCACCACGTGTTGGATCCATAGGATCAGACACGGTAGAAATATTTAATTTGCCATATACTCTCTCAAGATTGTTGATTCAGGAGATCTGTAGCATTGGCAGTTTTGTTGGAAATTATTTCCAAAACTGCTTGCAAGCGAATTATGCAGTTCAGGTTGTAAATTGGTTCCCATGCCCCTATTACCAATTCATTAGGCTTCCACGTGGCCAGCCTGTAATGCTTTGTTCTTTTGGGAGGCCACTCATTTTTCCCCCTAATTTTGTGTTCCACCTATTTCAATCTCGACAGATCTTTTACAACTGCCTTGTAACTCCAGCTGCTGAGTTGAGGCTTGTATTTCCTCTAATACCAATTCCTGTTATTTTCCATTTTCTTTGCTACGTAACCAGCCTTGCTCTCAGTTAGCTAATCCGTGAACGCTGCAAACCGACCCATCAGATAAGCGACAGTGCAAGATGCGAGTTGCTACATTCCATTGGCTTCCCTCTACCCCCATAAATGAGGGCAGGGATAAACACAGCTGATAAGGCAGGCATCCTCACTGTGACTTCTTTCTTCTCCCTGGAAAGAAAATAAACAAATTCGCTTCTCGGTGAGAAGGGAAAAAACAGCAAGGGGGGGAAAGGGGCGGGGAACAGTGAGCCCTTAATGTTAAAGGCAGCAACAAGGCAATTTCTTATAAAACTATGCAGATAGCATCTTCTTTTCTAAGTGTGGAGATAAACTGTAGTGTCTACCAAAAATGTTACTGGTATTAACTTAGGTTCTACAAAACAAGTAATCAGTAAATCACGTCAGTGGTTTCCAGTGAGTTTTCTGATATATATATACACCCTTCGCCCCCCACTCACTTACAAGGGGACGAAGGAGCTAGCCTCCCATCAGCTTGGGGGACGCGGTTAAATACAATAAAAGAGCACTAGGAACAGGATTTTCGACCTTGATTTGTGGATTTTTTGCTTGTCTTTGTACTAACTTTTCCAATTTATCTGTTGGCACCCCATCATGAGTTCTCGGGGAATGCCTTTTCGCCATCCCGTGGTCCACAGACGATTATGTTTGTTTTCTATACCTTCCATAATTATTTCCCTTTTGCTTCTCTTTCTGATAACAAAATTCCATCTCCTACTGACAGGGACACTCTCAACACATAGTGTGACTCCTGTCCACACAAACAGCTTAAATTTGCCACTTGCTTTGTCTGTCTCCAGCTGCTCTCTTTGCAGAGACACAGAACCACCGATCAGAACTCACACTCGCTTCACAGTCAGACTGCATCTCAGTCAAACACTTAAATCATTCAAACAACACATGGTACCGGGCACAAAGATTTCTTGCATATGCAAAGCATAACAATGGTTACGAAAAGGTTTTTCTCTCTCTCGCAGTTACGCTGCAGCTCAGTCACTCACCACTCACACCAGAGTTAACTCATTTCACTCACACAAATAGTTCATCAAATTTAAATCAATTTCCAAAACTCAGTTCCTTTTAGCAATATCTGAAGTCGATACCAATAAATCAATGTCACCAGAAAAGGACTCCCTGTTGGGGAATGGAACCCCGGTCTCCTGTGTGACAGGCAGGAGTTCTCTTGCTTAGCAGCAACTGTTTGTTTACTTCTACTGACTGCTGTAGGGGCAGCCATTCTATACAACTCAAAGGGGCAATGCATCCTGAGAGGGTCCAACTTAAGTATCAAATTTCCCCTATTCACTCTCAGGACCTCACACCTTTCTGTTCTCCGAGAATCCTGCCGACTACACTATTAAAATGTCACGATCCGCACCCAGATAAATGGCTTTGGCAGATGTTAAACCCCCTTGCATTCCAACCGACCTCAGATTGCTCTGGGTGGCTGGGGGCGGCTGGGCTTAACCCCTGAGTGATGTCCAATTAGGTGCTTTATCATGAGGAGGTCTTCACAATTCTCGGGAACAGAATTAAGACTCAAAACTGAGTCAAGGTTTAAGTTACTTTATTTAGCCTGCAACATGCGCACACTAACAATGATACTTATTCATTAGGTTACCTTATACCCCTGTACATATTCCTAACTCATCCCACTTCATATTAAAATGTGCCCCAAGAAGTGATTTCCATCAACTCCTCCCCATTGCGCCTGTGCACTGCTGTTTGGTGGTGGTTGTTGAGGGTCGTGGGGATGAAGTCGGATGGCTCCTCT
This sequence comes from Gallinula chloropus, assembly GCF_964237585.1. Lineage (NCBI taxonomy): Eukaryota > Metazoa > Chordata > Aves > Gruiformes > Rallidae > Gallinula > Gallinula chloropus. The sequence continues at coordinate 14,279,921 of NC_140103.1, read as the reverse complement.
TCATCACCGCAAGTAACCTTCTGTCTTGCGCAGACTCAGTTACCCCTTGACTCTGATCCAAACTACAAGTTTGGATTTAGCAGGTTTTGTATACCTTCAAGGACAAAGGGGAGCTTGAACTAGTTAAAGTGAAATGCTTTGCCTGCATTCGTGGCCAATTAGAGACAAGCAAGGAATTCATGAACAGATAAGGAGGAGGGGGGTACTGGAACTCATCAAAGAAGTCATTTTATTTCCACAGAGCACATAGTCCTTGAGTGTGTAATTTACTTAAGATACGGTGTTAGACCTAAACTTACGTCCCTTTTGATGTTTCTTCTTTATCAGTGAGGCAGAGGCCTTCAAGCGAGGCATTGTTTATGTGAGGTTACAGCTAGGGCACTTCAAGCTATCCTGTTAGCAAGTCTTCCTTAACCCTTTACAAGCATCTTAATGCAATATTTCAGCAATGTTGAGACATAAGTCCTCTGGTACAGGCATTCGTTGAGGGACACGGTATGTCACACCACCCCGTGGCTCAACATTGCCATCTTATTGATGGTACTCCGTGATAGATAGAGGATAGAGATAAAGTAATGAGAAAGGAAAAGTGTGTGCACAATAGCTCAATACCTACAATCAAAACATTCAAACAATTAACAATTTTCAAATTGCATTTGCAATAGTCAGTAAGAACTCTTAACATTAGATAGACATTAATTAACAATTTGAATTTGTCCAATTCCAAAAATCCAAATCACATCACATTGCTGTCCCTTGTAGTTCAGGGGCTGGAGGAAAACAAAACAATGATACTTTACATGAACTTTTACGAGGCATATCACCCTTTTGATCTTTGGGCTTGGCAGGCTTATCACTGTCTGGGGGCCGCAAAGTTTGTGTGGCCGCCCCGATTCCCAATTTTTGGGATGACCGACAAACATTCTTTCGCCTCCCTCCAAGTGTCCTGCTCTTGTATCGCTTTTCGGAGTGCCTGCACGACTCTCCTCCACGATTTCAGATTTTTCCCACTGCCGGAGGACATAGTTTCCTCGGCTAAAACTTTAGTACATTTAACCCACACCTTAGGATGGAGAATACCAACCGGCTGGTCAATGACCCCGATTTTTCGAAAGTCTCGCAACGGCGAGAGTAAAATCTTTAACCTTACACTCAATACCCCACTGCACACTCAATACCAATACGACCTTCACAAGGGCTTCCATCCTCCTTGCGGGTCTGAGGGCGTCCCCTCCGCCGGGCTGGTCCTGCTGCCCGGCCGCCGTTCACCTGACGCAGGCGAGTTTCCCGGGTGTCGGCACCATTTGTTGCCTTTTGTTTAGGCACGGCGACCTGGTTCAGGAACGGCAACGGCACCACACTCTGGCAGCACGGTCCATCAGCCCACAGACACCAATGTGGTGGACGGCAAATGGCGTTTATTAGAGAGGGGCGCGGGGCTTTATACCCCAGGGATCAGATGTCACTTCCGTCCGCTTACCTCACTGGCTACCTACTATTGGTTACCTAAAGAGGGGGGGGGGGGTCCTACCTTTACGTACAGCCCAAAATCTTCCGACCGCCAGGCCCTATCTACCGACAGTGTCCGCTGACACTGCTCCCAGCAATTCCAGCTCTTGGGGTTCTTCTGTCACTTGTGGCAAGTGGGCAAAAAACCCCATCCCGATTGTCCGTGCAGGACTGGGGGGTTGCACACAGGTTGGGCTCTTTGATGGGGTTTGGCCACGTGTCCACAGGCAGACCAATGAGACTGAGCTCTGAAAACAGGTTCTCCTGTCATGCTCTTGCCAGACAAATGGAATCCTGACCCGTAATATTGGCCAGGGTGATGCACACATTACTCTTCTACTGTGCTGGCATCACGAATGCACTAACCCCAGTCCATATTATGACCCGGTTTCTCACGCCCCTCGTGTCCTGTCACCCTGGTTTCTCATGCCCCCAGTTTCCTGGGACCCAGGTTTCCCATGTCACTGTTTTCCCAGGTCACTGAATTCACAGGACCCAGGTTTGCCGGCACCCTGGTTACCATGAGCCCCTGGTTTCTTGGGCCCTGGTTTCCTGGGCCACTGGTTCTCCGGGGCACTGATTTTCCTGGATGCCATTTTCCTGCACCTCCAGTTTCCTGGCACGCTGGTTTACCGTGTTCACAGTTTCCTGCGCTCCCCAGTTCCTATGCTACTGGTTTCCCATGCCCCAAATTTCCCCACCCCTTTTTTCCACTCACTCCAGTTTCCCACACCCTTAGTTTCCCAGCACCCTGGTTTCTCATGCCACAAATTACTCAGGACCCAGGTTTCTTAGGCCCCTGGTTTCCCAGGGCACTGATTTTCCAGGACACCGGTTTCCCGAGCCCCCAGTTGCCTGGTACTCCCTCCGGTTTCCCAGCACTCAGGTTTTCTGTGTGCCCATTTTGCGGGCACCCTGATACCCCGGCATACCAGTTTCCTGGCACCCCGCTTGCCTGGCAACCCGGTTTCCCACATACTTAGTTTCCTACGCCCCCAGGTTCCCGCACCACTGCTTTCCCACGCTCCCAGTTTCTCAGGACCCAGGCTTCCCACACCCCTGGTTTCCCGGGTCACTGAATTTACAGGACCCAGATTTCTTAGCACCCCGGTTTCCACAACACCTGGTTCTTTTGCCCTGCTTTCCTGTGCCGCTGGGTACTGATTTTCCAGGACGCTGGTTTCCTGCCTCCCCAGTTTCCCTGAACCCCGGTTTCCCGCACTCCCAGTTTCCTGTGGACCCTGTTCCTGTGCCACTAGTTTCCCAAGTCCACAGTTTCCCATGCCTCTTTTATCCAGTCACGCTGGTTTCCCTGCACCCCAGTTTAAATGAGCCCCTGGTTTCCTGGCACCACCAGTTGCCTGGCACACTGGTTTCTAGTCACCCCGGTTTCCCACACACCCATTTTGCTGGCAGCCCGGGTTCCTGGAACACTGGTGTCTCCCCACCCAGGTTTCCAGTGCCCCCAGTTTCCTGGAACACTGCTTTCCCAGGACTCTGTTTTTTCCATGCCCCCAGTTTCCTAGCACACTGGGCTCTCAACACCCTGGTTTCCTGCACCCCCAGTTTCCTGGAAATCCATTTTCCCGTGCACTTAGTTTCTCACGCCCCCTGGTTCCTGCACCACTGTTTTCCTGCTCCACTAGTTTCCCATCACCATGGCTTCTCATGCCCCAATTTCCCAGGACCCAGGTTTTCCACACCCCTGGTTTCCCATGTCACTGAATTTACAGGACCCAGTTTTCCTAGCACCCTGGTTTCCACAACCACTGGTTTCTAGGGCACTGGTTTCTTGGGCCACTGGTTTCCCAGGGCAGTGTTTTTCCAGGATTCCGGTTTCCTGGTCCACCTGTTGCCTGGCACCCTAGTTTCCCAGCACCACATTTTCCTTCACCCCCAGTTTCCCACATCACTGGTTTCCTGCGTGCCCCATTTGCTGGCACCCCAGTTTCCTGGCACACTGGTGTCTCCCCACTCTGGTTTCCCACTCCCCCAATTTTCTGACACCTCAGTTTCCGAGCAACCTGGTATCCAGGCAACCCAGATTCTTGTGGCCCCTGTTGCTGGTTCCTGTGCCTCCAGTTTCATAGCACCCCGGTTTCTCGGCAACACAGTTTCCCATGCCCTTAGTTTCCCAGCACCCTTGTTTCTCATACCCCTGGTTTCCCAGGACCCAGGTTTCCCATGCACCCCGGTTTTCCAGGTCACTGAATTTACAGGACTCTGGTTTCCTGCCACCCTGGTTTCCATGAGCACCTGGTTTCTTGGGCCCTGGTTTCCCGTCACCCTGGTTTCCATGAGCGCCTGGTTTCTTGGGCCCTGCTTTGCTGGCATCCCGGTTTCCTGCTTGCCCAGTTTACCGGCACCTTAGTTTCCCTGAACACCGAGGTCTCCCCAACCCGATTTCATGGGCCACCAGCTTCCTGGCACACCATTTCCCCAGAACACTGGTTTCTTGCACCCCTAGTTGCCTAGCACACTGGGGTCTCACCACTCTGGTTCCTGTGCCCCCAGTTTCCTAGCACCCCAGTTTTCTGGCAGCCCTGTTCCCATTGCCACTAGTTTCCCAGTATCCTGTTTTGTCAGCAGCCCAGTTTATGGCTCCCCAGTTTCCTAGTACCCTGGTTTCTTGGCACCACGGTTTCCCATGCTCCCAGTTTTCTGCACCCCTATTTTCCCACATCACTGGTTTTCTGCACGCCCAGTATATCAGCACCCCAGTTTCCCAACACACTGGTGTCTCCTCACCCTGGATTGCCATGCCCCCAGTTTCCTGGCAACCCGGTTTCCTGTACCCCTAGTTTTCCATCACTCTGGTTTCTCATGCCCCCAGTTTCCCAAACCCCAGATTTCCCACCTCCCTGGTTTCCCGTGTCACTGAATTTACAGGACCCTGGTATCCCCAGCACCCCTGTTTCCACGAGCCTCTGGTTTCTTGGGCCCCGTTTTCCTCGGCCACTCGTTTCCCAGAGCACTGATTTTCCAGGATGCCTGTTTGCTGCTCCCCCATTTGCCCAGCATCCTGGTTTCAAGTGCTCCCGTTTTCATTCATCACCCCTCCTCCCCCCCGGCTTCCCGTGCCACTGGTTTCTTACGCCCCTAGTTTCCTGCACCCATTTTTTCCATTCACACTGTTTTCCCGGCACCCCAGATTCCATGAGCACTCAGTATTTTGGGTCCTGGTTTCCTGCGCCGCTGGTTTCCTGGGACACTGATTTTGCCAGTTTCCCCTCAACCCCAGTAGCCTGGAATGCTGGTTTCCCCAAACCCTGGTTTACTGTGCATCCTCTTTGCCAGCACCCTGATTTCCTGGCGCACCGGGGTCTCTTCACCCTGGTTTCTCGCGCCACCAGTTTCCTGGCACACCAATTTCCTGGCAGCCTGGTTTCCTGTACCCCCAGTTTCCCAGCACCCCAGTTTCCCAGCACCACTGTTTCTATGAGCCCCTGGTTTCTTGGGCCTTGGTTTCCTGGGCTACTGGTTATCAGGGCCACTGGTTTCTCAGGATGCCTGTTTACTGCGCCCCCATTTTCCCTGAAGCCTGGATTCCACACTCCTGGTTTCCTGTGCCCCTGTTCCTGTGTCACTGGTTTCCCACGCCCCCAGTTTCCCACACCCCTTTTTTCCATTCACGCTGGTTTCTCAGCATCCCGGTTTCCTGTGTCCCTAGTTTCCCACTCCCCCATGTTCCTGTGCCACTGGTTTCTTGCACCCCCGGTTTCCCAGGTCACTGAATTCACAGGACCCCAGTTTCCCAGCACCCTGTTTTTTGCGATCCCCTGGTTTCTTGGACTCTGGTTTCCTGGGCCGCTCATTCCCTGGGGCACTGATTTTTCAGAATGACAGTTCCCTGCACTCCCACTTGCCCTGCACCTTGGTTTCCAGGCACCCTGGTTTCTTGCAAACCCAGTTTTCCAGTCCCCGGGTTCACAGGACACTGGGGTATCCCCACTCCAGTTTCCCGTGCCCTGAGTCTCCTGGCACCCTGGTTTGCCTGCAACCAGATTTCTCACACCCAAAGTTTCCCACACTCCCAAGTTCCTGCTTCATTGGTGTCCTGCACCCCTAGTTTCACATCACCCTGGTATTTCGTGTCCCCAGTTCCTCAGGACCCGGTTTTCCAACACTTCTGGTTTCCCAGGTCATTGAATTTTCAGGACCCTGGTTTCCCGGCACCAAGGTTTCCATGAGCTCCTGGTTTCTTGGTCCCTGGTTTCCTGGGCCACTGGTTTCCGGAGTACTGATTTTCTTGGAGGCTGGTTTCCTGTGCCCTCAGTTGCCCAGCACCCTGGTGTCACCTGTTTTCTATAGCTGTGCTGCTTAGATGGCTTCTGCAAGAGGACTCCCTGATAGAGATGACTCACGCTGCGGAAGTTTGTGGAGGACTCTCCTGTGGGTGGAACCCCACAGTGCCACAGGAGAAGGGTGTGTGTAAGGGATTCCACCTTCCCAGCTAAGACGGAAGACAACTTAGGAGGAACGGACTGAAAACCCCCATTCCCCATTCCCTGCCCCTCCCTGCACCGTGATGGGGGGGAAGAAGGGAGAGAATTTATGATTAAAGTGAAGTGTGCAAAGAGGTGGGGGGTGGGGGGGAAGTAGAAGTGTTAAGATCTGGGGAAGGAAAGCAGCTTGTGAGGAAACTCTGGAACCCCACTCCCCATTCCCTGCCCCTCCCTGTGCCATGTTGGGAGGGGGAAGAAGGGAGTAAAATCATGAATGAAGTTTAAGTCTGCTAAGAAGGGAGGGTTGGGGGGGGAGGGTGCTTTAAGAAGTGGATGTGCTTCTTATTACCCAACTCTGGTTCACTGGGTGTGTAGTTGTAGTAGTAATAAATGAGTTTTCTTCCCTTTATTCTGTGCTGAGTCTGTTTTGCCCATTGCACTAATTGGAAAGGGATCCCTCTGTCCTTATCTTGAATCCTAAGCCTCCCAATATATATGTTTTCTCCTTTTTTGGCTGAAAAGGGGTGTGAGTGAGTGGCTTGCGTGGGCGTTTGGCCTCTAGCCAGAGTCAAACCACCACAGTCCTTTTTGGCGCCCAATGTGGGGCTCGAGGAATTTGAGATAAGGACACTAATTGGCTGAGGGAATGAGCAGAACAGACTGAACAGAGCTGGGTAGTGTAATAATTGTAGAGAATTTCTGTTGGGATGGGGATTTAAAGAACAATTCTCATATATGTGTTTCACAGAGGCGAGTGGTGGAGTGTGGCAGTTTTGAGTAGCTGGGTGCTGGGAGAGGATGGGGGCTGCAGAAAATGGCTGCTGTAAGGAGCAGCCAGAAGCTCTCTGCAGGCCCCAAAGAGTAAACATCATCCGATTCAAGGCCAGAATTGCTGCTGACCAAGGCTGAGACAACTGGCGATGGTCACAGCGCCTCTGGGAATCACATACAGGAGAAAGAAAAACACAAGCAGCTGCATTTGCCACTGGAGAAGGGAGCAAAATCCTGACTAAAGTGAAGTTTGCTAGAAGGGAGGGGTGGGGGAGGGTGCTTTAAGATCTGGTCACACTTCTCATTACCCGACTCTGGTGTCACTGTCTGTGCAGTGCAGTGTAATAAATGAGAGAGTTTTCTTTCCTTCACTCTGTGTTGAGTCTGTTTTGCCGTGTCGTTGATCACAGGATGATCTCTCCCTGTGCTTATCTTGACTCCTGAGCCTCTCAATATGTATTTTCTCCCCTGTCCAACTAAGAAGGGGAGTGATAGACTGACTATGGTGGGCATCTGGCCTCCAGCCAGGCCTAAACCACCACACAGACTAATCTCACGGAACTGGGACCTGACTGCTTCCTTGCACCCCCTCAGGCTGCTGGGAGCTGTGCTACCCTTGTACCACACTCCGCATCACACACCCCATGTGACACTGGCCCAGGAGGAGCCCTGAGGCAGAGTGGGGGACAGAATCCCACTTCTGTGGGGCTGGCTCTTCTGCTTGATAAAATACATCAAGGCTTTACTCAGCATCAGATCCACCTGCACACTGCCTCAGTCTACCTTTAATCACAGACTGCAATTTTCTGCTCTACACATCCATGGGCAGGCTTTGTCAGTAATTGGCCTCAGTGGGGCCAATTAACACTTTAATTAACAATTGAGCTGTTTCTCCTGACTTTAACTCTTGGAGAGACTGCTTCAATCTCCTCACAGGATCTGCAGTTCATGGAATCACCACCAAATACACCACAGAGTCATTAATATTGAAAAATCCCTAACGAGCTATGTGTCTTCCCTTCATTTTCTTCAGGGTTTCAAGACTTGTACAGCTAATTGGAGAAGTTTCAGGACTCTAATTAAAGTGGAAGATTTCAATGAGCACTTAATTAAAAAAAAAAAGGAGGATTTAGTATTTTCAGGCTTTTTAGTTTTTCAATTTACAGAAGTGACAGGAGCTTTCTCCAGCTGATAGTGAACCAGAGGTACTCCTAAAGACGTGTGGAAAGGTCACAACAGCTGTCTCCCTGAGTTGTCACACTGCTTAGATGTCCTTCCTCTACACCTCCCCAACCCCACCATGTCTCCAAGGGATGCTTGGGAGTTGCTCTCTTTTCCTCCATCAGGCTTCTGCACTGAGTCTGCAGCTGAATGTTGCAGCCTCTTTGCCACAATTCCCACCCTGTTTACCCTGAGGACTGGCTGGGAATAGAAACAGAATTCTGCCTCATTTGGAAAAAATAATATTAAAAACATAAAACACTTTCCCCAACTATGAGTAAAAAACTGTAAGAGGGTGGAGTAAATCCCAAAAGCAAAGGGCAGGGCACATGGCCAGAGAGTCTGCTGAACAGGGGCCTTGAGACACAGTCCATTTCCTCAGGGCAGGTGGAAATACCCGAAAGGCAAGTTTCAGTGCACAGTGTGACAGTGTCCTGACACCCCAAGGACTCAGGAGGATGTTTATTCCTCCTCCTACTTTTAATGCATATCCCCAGAGCTCCTAACTTAGTCTGATTTGGGAAAAACAAAAGTTGTTTGCTTGGAAATATTCAGTCAGTGAAAATGTGCTTGTATCTTTTTAAATGTGAAGAAAATGAAATTGGAGTTTTTTGGGGGAACATTTTACTGTCAAATGAAAATGTTTGTTGATGCTGAAAATACTAGTGAGCCAGGATTGAGAAAGAAATGGACTTGTGCTGTATCCTGTGCTAGCTGACATCATCACATTAGCAAAACTCTGTCTAGAAGACAGTGTCTCCTTAAAGTCCCTCTGCAACTGTCCAGAAGTTGATAGGCAAGAATAAAGTGATGATAGTGGCTGCACACTAACAAGCTTCCAGGGCAAAGTCACTGAGTGTGGAGGCCCATAGCAGGAATGAAGATTCCTGGAAGTTTAGTAGAAGCTGCTCAGGGCTGTGGGTGATGAAACTCCTCCAAAACTTTGACACGTGCCTCCCTACATGCTGATTGGAGCCAGAAATCAGAGGGAGCAACTTCAGGACGACAAAGTGAGAAGATACAGACGTTATGTGTCATGGAGCCACTTGGATGTGTCCTGTCACACCACAGGGCCCAGTGGTCGTCCCATGCCCAGTGAAATGGGGAGGCTTTTGGTCATCACCAGCTGAGATTACTCTCTGGTCACCATGAGGATGGAAACTCACAGAGTGCCTACATGCCCTGTCTCTTCTAATCTGGCACTGCCCAGATCACCCTCAATCTTTTCCTGTATCCTAATCCTGCCACCTAACCTGGAGCTCTCCTCTGTCACCCTACTCTAAATGCCAACACCATAGTTGAAACCCTCACCAGATGCCTGAAGCTTAACCAATCCCTAATGCTGGAGCCACCCTCCCCACATCTTCAACCCTTCTCCAAAATGTAGCTCATGATTCCCAAAGAGCTACAATGAGGTCAGGGATTGTGATGGACAGGCCAGGGAGATGAGGTCTGGGGCAAGAGGAAGATGAAGATCAAGGTGGCATTTCTGGAGAGTTGCTGGTGATGATACTTCTGCTGGAGGAAGCTGGTTGATGAGGAGTAACATTGTGAGGTGCTTGAGATGCCTGAGAGCTTCACCCAAGAGTGAAGGGACCGTGGGGAAGGACAGGGAAGAAGCATGTGAAAGGGACAGTACTTGATCCCTACTCTTGACATGCTAGCCTTGATCTTGGCCCTTCCTTCTAGCCCTAACCCAATCCCCTAAACCACAAAGCTGGGCAGCCCTGAAATCAATTCCAAGAAGCTCTAAGCAGAATCACAAACCCTCACCCTGAGCCTCACCATGATCCCAGAACATAAAGGGGCACCTCTGACCCTTAGCCCTACCCTGAGCACAAAACAGAAACTCTCACCAGAGTTTTGAGTTTCCAAACTGAACCCAAACTGCTACCACAGCTTGTAACCCCCAAGCCCTAACAGCATCCCTCAAAGGCCCCAAGCTTCCACTTACCTTCTCAGCCTCACTCTGAGCTCTTTTTCCCCCCAGGAGGCAGAGGGAATGCAGAGACTGTGAGGTCATTGAACCCTTGGAGGAGAAACGTGAGGTGGCATCTATCTTTGAACAGCTTGTAGGACACAAGGGGAGTGATGGGTGGGGAAGGGGCTTTTATTTCATCTGGGTCTCAGAATCTGAATGGTGAGAAGAGGCAGGTGGTTCTGAAGGGGACTGTGAAGTCATTGCTGTGTGAGTACCTGACAGGCCAGAAGCAGGCACATGGCTTGGATGATGATTGTGATGTCACACCTGTCTCTGCAGGTGACAGGCCAGAGAAAGCTCACAGCTGGGTCTTGTGAGGTCACTTCTGCCTGAGGAAGTGGAAAGGCCAGCAGGCACTTGGCTTGAATGTTCATGAGGACATCACTTGTGCCTCAATAACTGACAGACCAATGGCAGGATCTTCACTTGGATGATGATTGTGACATCCTTGCTCCACAGAGCGCAAGAGCTCTCAATCCCCAGACGTAAGAGATCTGGAAAGGAAGGCAAGAGACAGGCATGGATGCTGGTCCAACTAAAGGGCAAGAAGGAAGAGCACAGGCAGTGGATGGAGGGCCTGGGATCTTGGGATCTTGGTACCTGAGATCACCTGAGGAACCTGAACATACTGTGGACCTGACCAGAAGCACCTCAGAGTCCTGAGGGAATTGGCTGATACAATTTCCAAACCACTCTCCAAGAGATCTGAAAAGTCATGGCCATCAGGGGCAGTCCCCAGCGACTGGGAGAAGGGAAACATCGCACCCATTTTTAAGATGGGTCAAATGAAGGACCCTGGGAACTGGCAACCTGTGTGCCTCACCTCTGTGCCCTGCAACATCATGGGACACATCCTCTCTGAAGCAGCAGGGCCCATCTTGCCAATCTGAGTGGCACAGCTGACATGCCTGAGGGACAGGGTGCCATTCAGAGTGGGACAAACTCAGGAAGTGGCCCCATGTGAACTCACCAAGGCCAAGTGCAAGGTCCTGTGCTGCACCCCACCTGGGTGGGGGCAGCGCCTGGTATTAAAACAGGGTGAATGATGAAGAGACTGAGAGCAGCTCTGTGCAGAAGCACTTGGGGGTGCTGGTGGATGACAAACTGGACACGAGCTGGCAATGTGCACTGGCAGCCCAGAAAGCCAACTCTATGCCAGGCTACATGAAAAGGCCAGACTGCTGAGGGAGGTGATTCTGTCCCACTACTTTGCCCTGGAGAGACCCCACTGGGAATACTGCGTTCAGCTCTGGAGTCCTCAGCACAGGAAAGCCATGGAGAGGTTCAGAGGCAGGCCACAGAAATGATTAGAGGGGTGGAATACCTCTCCTGTGAAGAAAGGCTGAGAGTGTTGGTGGTTTTCAGCCTGGAGAAGTCTCCAGGGAAACCTTCCTTCAGCCTTTTCTTACTTCAAGGGAAGTTATAAGAAAGATGGGGACAGACGTTTCCGTAGGGTCTGTAGCAAGAAGACAAAGGGTCATGGTCTTAAGCTAAAAGAGATTCAGACTAGACCTAAGGATGAACTTTCTTAGGATGAGGGACTGACACCCTTGGTCTTCCACTGCCCCTTGACATGGAAACCTGAGCCAATGGATGTTTTTACTTTAACCTGAGGCGAATTACTTGTGGACTGCACTGTGTGCTTTGAGTTGATCTGTTGTTCATGAGGGGTGATACTGGTCTTGATTAGGATTTCTGTAGCCTAAACAAAGCTGGAGCTGAACCCTATCCACCAACAGTTTTAGAATGAAGGTTTCTTTGAAGACTCATATTCTCTCTGTCTTTACCTACAGTGCCAACATTACCCACTGCTTCAACTTATATTTTATACCTGCCACAGGATCAGTGCCAAGTGGGTCACATCACCAGGGCCAGGGACGAGCCTTTTCTGGAGGTTGTGTCCTCCAGCCCAGCACAGGTGAGCAGAGTTGACCTGGGCTGTTTAGGGCATTTTGTCAGTTGTCAGCCTACCTCATTTTCCACTTTCCTACTCCATACTCAGCTTGTCTACTTCTTTGGTTATGGGAGAGAGATGCACCTTTGTGCCCTTCTTCAAGACAGGAGGTGCACTTGCTTATTTTCAGTCCTTGGGAATCTCTCCCAGTCACCAGGACCTTTCAAGGATGAATTCCAACAGCCTTACAATGAGGTTAGACAGCCCCCTCAGTGCTCATGAGTTGATCCTCTCAGGTCCCATGGGCTTATGCATGTCCATTCTTTTTATCATAGTCCCTAACCTGTGGTTCCTGCACCAAGGTTTAAGTCTTCCCTAGCACAGGCTTTCCCTTTTGTCTAGGGTGTCTGGTATTCCTGGAAGGATGTCTCACCAATAAAGTCAGCATTGAAGAAGCCATTGAGTACCTTGGACCTTCCTGAGTCCTTTGCCAACAGGTTCCATCTAGCAGCAGGCCAATATTTCCCCTAGCCACCTTCTTGCTGCTGGCATCATTGTCAAAGCCTTTATTGATGCTCTTTATGTCCAGATTAAATTTCCAGGCTGAACCTGAGGGGGCCCTTGGCATTCCTAAAATTTCTGGATTCAGGAGGTTATTGGTGCCCTCCAGAATTTTCTGTCCTACTGTGCTGCCTCCAGGCTGATATCCAAGTGCCTGAAGTCCAAAATGATGGCCAAGGCCTGAGAATGTGAAACCTTCCTCAGTTGTTTGAGGAAGCCTTATTGGCTTCCTCTTCCTAACAAGGCTGCTCCATAGCAGACAGCAACCTCAACATCACCCGTTAGACAGATGTCCATTAATCCTGACACATCAGCTCTCACCTAGCAGGTCATAGAGATCTTCTCAAGGATGCTTGAGGATGCCTTCTGAAACATCACCATCTGGTGATGGCATAGATGATCTTCCGAATTCTCTTCCAACTCCTAACGTTCTGTGATTCTGTGATTCTGGGATTCCTACCCAAGGGAATGATGCTAAAAGCTCCTGACATAATTTTCAGGCTCTACCAGTGTCCACCTTAGAAACTGCTAAATGCCCAGCTACAGTTCCAAAACAAAAGGTTTGAGTGTTCAAAGATGTTCCTGGCCTGAAACCTCCCCAGTAGGCTGCTAGCAGCCCCAGTAACCTTTGGGCTGAGGGCTTTCATAGACAACGGAATGGTCTAAAAATTGCCTGATGTCTTTTTCCAGCTTCAACAGTGTTTAGTTTGGAAAACGTTAAAGAAAAAGCTTGAGGTGTGAAAGATGTTCCTGGCCTTAAATCTGCCTAGGTAGCTCAGTAGCAGCCCTAGTAACCCTGGGGTCAAGGCTTTCCTGAGAAAGAGAACGGTCCTAACAATGCTTGGTGACACTTCTGGGCTCGACCAGTATGTACCTTCCAACTCCTAAACAAAAAGCAAGAGATCCTTCACAAAAGCTGTGATGGAGGACAGATGTTCCTAGCCAGAAACCTTCCTAGGTAGCCCACTAGCAGCCCCAGTAGCCTTGGGGATCAGGGATTCCACAGACAATGGAATGGTCTTAACATGTCTGACATCAGTTTCAGGCACTTCCAATGTCCAACTTTGAAACTTCTAAACATCCAGCAATAAATCTGCCCCCAGAAAATCAAGGGCTGAAAGATATTCCTGCCCTGAAACCTCACCAAGAAGCCCACTGGCAGCCCCAGTAACATGGGGGTCAGGGCTTTGTAGCCATGGGAGTGGATGTAACTTTGCCTGACATAATATTCCAGCTTTAACAGTGTCTAACTTCAAAACTCCTGAATTTCCAGCAATAGCTCCTAACCAAAAGCCCTGAGGGATGAAAGATGTTCCTGGCCAGAAACCGCCCCAGGTAGCGCACTGGCAGCCCCAGTAATATTGGGCCTCAGGGCTTTCCTTGCAGGAGGTACTCATAAAATTACCTGACATCATTTTCAGACCAGCGTCCAACTTCAAACATACTAAATATAGGGTAATGGCACACAATAGTCTACTGGCCTCCACCTTAAAAACAGGTAAATGTTCAGCAATAACTCCCAAGCAAAAGGTGCAAGGGATGAACGATGTTCCTGTCCTGAAACCTCCCCAGGTCAGGGAAGCTTCAGTAACCTTGGGGATCAGGGGTTTTATAGCTACAGGAATGATCCTAATATTGCTTGACACAATTTTCAGGCTCTACCAGGATCCACCTACAAATAATTAAACATATTGTCAAGGTGTTCCTGGCATGAAACCTCTGCAGGTAGCACACTAGCAGTCCCATTAACCTCAGCTACCGACACAGTGAACTTCTGACATGTTGTAGGTTTGCCCCTGCTGAGAACTGGGCACCACACTACAATTCTTCTTTAAGAGGGAGTGGGGGCAGGGCTGGGGAGGGGGAGAGGGGAGGAGGAGAGGGGAGGAATAGAGGGAAGAAGAAAGGGAGGGAGAAGAAAAATCAATGAAGCCAAATCCTCCTTTGTTGGGATAAGAAGAGTTTACTGGGACAGCAGAGAGAAACAACAACAATAGGACTTTGTAGCAAAATATACAAAACTGGTGATTCTCACAGCACAGATGAGACCATATAGCTCAGAGCCGTCCTGAAAATGGACCGTCCCCAAAACCACGCTGCCAGGAGCTGCCTCCTCCTCCCCCCACCAATCCTCCCTTTATGCTGAGAATGACACAATTGAATGGAATCCCCTCTTTGGCCAGTTTGGGTAACCTGTCCTGGTTGTGTCCTCTCCCTTCTCCTTAGCAGGGAAATATGAAAAACGGAAAAGTCCTTGGATGTCTGGCAACAACTAGAAACATCAGAGTGTTGTGAGCACTGCTCTCATCCTAAATCCCAAACATGGCATTCCACCAGCTGCTGCAAAGAAAATGAACTCTATCCTGGCTGAAACCAGGACTTCTGACAGAGTAGTTCATTAGACTTCTGAAAGATGGGATATTTTCCAACACTCTGAAGCTCAAAGCACAAACTGGAGAGTTGAGTGGCATCTGAATGAACAAAGAGCATGCACAGGTGGAAACCTGTGAGGGACTGAAGTGCATACATCCAGCCAGTCTGCTGAAAAGATGACCTTAGGCATGGCTGAATCATCAGGAGAGGTGGAAACCCCTGAATGATGAGGGAGATGAAAGTATTTCTCCTGCTGCCATTGGTATCAACCCTGGAAATTCCCATTCTGTCATGGTGGGAAAGCATTGTCACTTCAGACAAAACTCAAGTGATACAGCTGATATGTGATTTTTTTATAAATGTAAGAAAAAAATGAAAGAAGGAAGAAAGAAAGAATTGTAGCCCTTTGGAGACAGACATGATGCAAAGAGAGCACAGCTCGTCATTACGCTGTGTGTGCGTCACACAAGACTGGGAGATGCTGCATTAGGAACGGGATGAAAGTGGACACTGTATTATAGTTTAGACAAACTAGGAGGAAAAACACCCAACAAATAAAAACCCTACTAAATAAAAACAGTTTCTAAAATTATTTGAATGGGCAGTGATATGAAAAAGAAAATGACCAGTTAATTGCTGCTTATAAATATCCAGTCATCAGTTTCCACACGGCATCCTTGAGCTCCTGGTTCCTCATGCTGTAGATGAGGGGGTTCACTGCTGGTGGAAAAACAGAGTAAAGAAATGCCAATACCATGTCCAAAAATATGGAGGAGATGGAGGGGGGCTTCAGGTTGGCAAACACGGCAGTGATGACAAACAGGGAGACCACAGCCAGGTGAGGGAGGCAGGTGGAAAAGGCTTTGTGCCGTCCCTGCTGCGAGGGGATCCTCAGCACAGCCCTGAAGATCTGCACATAGGACACCACAATGAACACAAAACAACCAAAAGCTAAACAGGAACTGACCACAAGGACTCCAGTTTCCCTGAGGTAGGCATCTGAGCAGGAGAGCTTGAGGATCTGGGGGATTTCACAGAAGAACTGGTCAAGGGCATTGCCATGGCACATGGGCAGTGAAAATGTACTGACTGTGTGCATCACAGCATTGAGAAACCCACTGCCCCAGGCAGCTGCTGCCATGTGGACACAAGCTCTGCTGCCCAGGAGGGTCCCGTAGTGCAGGGGGTGGCAGATGGCAACGTAGCGGTCATAGGCCATGACAGTGAGAAGACAGAGCTCTGTGGAGAGGAAAAATAAAAAGAAAAAGATTTGAGCCAGACATCCTGTGTAGCAAATGGCCCTGGTGTCCCACAGGGAATTGGCCATGGATTTGGGAACAGTGGTGGAGATGCAGCCAAGGTCAGTAACAGAGAGGTTGAGGAGGAAGAAGTACATGGGGGTGTGGAGGTGGTGGTCACAGGCTATGGTGGTGATGATGAGCCCATTGCCCAGGAGAGCAGCCAGGTAGATGCCCAGGAAGAGGCAGAAGTGCAGGAGCTGTAGCTCCCGTGTGTCTGCAAAGGGCAGGAGGAGGAACTGGCTGATGGAGCTGCTGTTGGACATCTGCTGCCATCAAGTGTGGAGACCTGTCCAAGGAGGAAAAGGCACAGTGAGAATTTAGGGAACTGTTCTTTGAGGAAAATCTCTTCCAATTGTCATGGAATACCCTCAGATTGGCTCTCTGTATTGAGTATGGCTTTTGCAGGTCCCTTTTGGGAGCTCTGCTTTGTGCTGGCTTGAGTGGGTCAGCTGTTGAATTTCCAGAACTCAGTCCTGCCTGGCAGCAGTCAGTAAATAGAAGGATGGTGTGATCTCAGACTAAATCCCCTGTGGATAGGAATGAGCTTTTCAGCACTGTCACTACAATTTCACCCAAGGGCTGTGCAGAGCTTTTTTCAGGACCACCATCCCTACAGGTGGGGGTCCTGAAGTGAGGGTCAGCTCAGTGACAGCTTCACCTATGGGTGTTTCCAAAGCCCCAGGTAACAGTGGAACAAAGGCAGCAAGGATAGGAGGGGAAACAGTGAGAAATGCTCCAGACAAGCCTGGAAGGACAGGAGAGACAGACAGGCACTCAGGTGTTTCTCCTCACTGGGAGTTGGGCTGCCATGGAGAAGACTCATCATGAAACCCTGGAACTCATAGTGTAGGCTCTGCTGTGTGGCAGAAACCAGGGTATCACTGTGGGAAAGTGTCAGGACCATGGGGGGATGTCAGGGAGGTACCAAATCCCGACTGCCAGGGCATTTCTGGGAGCAGCTTCTTCTCCCTCCCTAACAATGTCTCTGCTGCTTGGAACTGTCCCTGCAGCTGCTTCTCTCTGCCCATGTCATCTCCTGCTCTGAGTTAACATATCTCATACAACCTGCCCTGCACTCAGCTCTGCTCTGCAGACCCCTCCTGGCGTCAGGGCTCTGCCCTGGGAACCTCTGTGTGTGCAGGGCTCAGGAGACACCCCAAAGTCTTAATGAAAATCGAGTTTTCATTGCACATTCTTGAGGGGAGAAGTTCCCATTTACCACAGTCAGCACAGCCCAAAAGAGAGTAAAAGTAAAAGCAAAGACTCAGGAAAATCAGGAAAGCATCAGGAAAAACTTCCTTGATGTTATTCTACCAAGTCCCTTTGGAATTACCCAAGAATCAGCTGGAGCTGGGAGCAAAGCTGACCCTTACAGTGCATTCGTACAGCAGAAGGACCTTATGCTGCCCTTCCATGGGTCACTCCTCCAACCCACAGGTGCTGTCTGTATTTCTCTGGAAAACCCACTAGCCAGGTTGAGTGCTGACCCTGCTTGCAAGGACAGCCCTGGGCACCCCTGGGTGCACACTCTGCTTCACATCTCTGCAGCCATGCCCAGGAGAAGAGAGCTGACCTGCCCTGTCCCTCTGATGGGGCTGAAAGGCATCCTTTCCAGGCAGCACTTCCTGGTCCGACAGAGAACCTGTCCTCCTGACAGACCCCACACACTGCCCCATGTCCCAGCTTTAGGGGACCCTCCCGGAATACAACCTGCATTGCCCTGCACCCACAGACATACCAGGTAGAGATTTCTCCTCCAGTGAGCTCTCAGCATCCATCAGCTCTCTCAGCCTCACAGGTCTCCCCTCGGTGCCTCCAGGCAGTGTCCCCAGCCCTGTGTGCTTGGCAGAGGAGCTGCTCCTGGGCAGAGCTCTGTCTGCAGTGTTGCTGGGTGGCCATGAGCTCCCTCTATCCCAGGATCCTGGCCCAGATCAGCAGAAGACCAGTTCTTCTCGGATCCCTCCTGGTGTCTCAGGCCTCATGGGGATCTCTCTATGGTCTCACCTCTGATGTTCCCTCCCTCATCTGGGGAGAAAATCCTTCTGTCCATCAGAGTCCTTTCTCCTGATTAAATCAGAGCTGGGCAGGACAATCACCTTTCCTTGTCTCCTCCTGAGACAGGAAGCCCAGGCAGGGACAGGGAAGGGACTCTTTCCCCCTGTGAAAGGAAGGGAGTCAGGCAATTCACTCCAGACACTTCATCCTTGCTTTGCATCCCGAGGCTGGAAGGTGACACAGCTCTTTACCTATGAAAGCCACAAACCCACCAAAGACGGGATTTCTCTTACCCCAGTTCTGGCGGGCACAAAATTCCCAGCTCCCATAGGAATTACTGGGAGTGGAGGCAAGTTGCCAAGATCCCTTTCTGAATGAGAATGGATTTCATCTGATGGAAACTGCATGTCCCCCCCTTTTGCCCATACTCATAACTGAAAACCAGGAATGATTCTTTGGGTCATTTGGGTGACTAATCCAGCATTTTGATTTTCCTTGTTATAAATATCTCCAAACTTCTGTCTTTTACTTCTGCAACACTTTTCCATACCCAGAGGCAGCAGATGTCGAACAGCAACTCCATCAGCCAGTTCCTCCTCCTGCCCTTTGCAGCCACACAGGAGTTGCAGCTCCTGCACTTCTGCCTCTTCCTGGGCATCTACCTGGCTGCTCTTCTGGGAAAGATTTTAATGATCATTACTGTAACCTATTACTC
The DNA here is from genome assembly GCF_964237585.1 of Gallinula chloropus. Taxonomy (NCBI): domain Eukaryota; kingdom Metazoa; phylum Chordata; class Aves; order Gruiformes; family Rallidae; genus Gallinula; species Gallinula chloropus. The sequence goes on along the minus strand of NC_140103.1, from coordinate 14,261,155 downwards.
CACATGCTTATGTACTACTTCCTCTTCAACCTCTTGTTGAATGTGAATGACCCAGGTGCTCACCAAAGCTGCTCTTTCACTCCCCATTCTCACCTGCATAGGGGAGAGAAGATGTAACCAAAGGTCAAGATAAGGATGGAGAGAGATCATGCAGCCCTTACTCTCATGGACTAAACCCTCCCCAGGTAGCACTCTAGCAGCACCAGTAACCTTGAGGTCAGGGTGTTCCTTGCCAGGGCAATGGTGCTAATAGTGCCTGATGTCATTTTCAGGCTCTACCATTGTCCATCTTCAAAAATTCTAAACCTTCAGCAATAGCTTCAAAGAAAAGGAGCGAGGGCTGAAAAATGTTCCTGACATGAAAACTGTCCAGCAGCTTTCCAGCAGATCCAGTAACCTTGGTGCTTGGGGATTCCCAATTTAAAGGAATGGTCCAAAAAGTGCCTGACATCTTTTTTTGGTCTCTATGATCCTCAGTGTTCAAGCCTGATAATTATCCAGCAGTAGCTCCCAATAAAAAGGAGTGAGGATTAGAAAGATGTTCCTTGTCTGAAACCTCCTCAGGAGGAGTAAAAGCAGCATTAGTAACCTTGGGACCAGGGAGCTCCTAGCAGAGAGAATGGTCCTAACAGCGCCTGACATAATTTTGTGTCTCTGACAGCATCTGTCTTTGAACACACTAAATGTACAGCAGTAGCCCCAAACATAACGTGCTAGGGCCTAACAGTCTTCTTTGCCTGCAAACTCCCCAGGTAGCCCAGTAGAAGCCCCAGTAACCTCCAGGCTCAGGGCCTTCATAGACAACGGAATGGTCAAAAAATCGCCTGATGTCTTTTTCTGGCTTTACCAGTGTCTACCTTCAAAAATGCTAAACGTCCAGCTATAGCTCCCAAACAAATGGTGCAAGGGCCAGAAACCTCTCCTGGTAGCCCAAGAGACAATGCCAATAACATTGCAGCTCAGGGCTTTTACAGACATTGGAATGGTCATAACAGTGCAAGACATCAGTTCTTTGCTCTACCAGCTTCCAGTTTTGAAACTTATAAATGTCCAGCAATAGCAATAGGTTTGAGGGCTGAAAGATGTTCCTGGCCTGAAACCTGCCTATGTAGCCCAGTAGCAGCCCCAGTATCCTTGAGGCTCAGGGTTTTCCTTAGAAAGGGAACAGTCCTAAAATTGAAAACCGCTGCTTTTGGGCTCTACCAGTGTACACCTTCAAAAAGCTAAAGAAACAGGAATAAATCCATAACAAAAGGTGTGATGGATGAAAGATATTCATGGCCTGAAACCTCTCAAGGTAGCCCAGTAGCAGCCCCATTAATTTGCAGGTCAGGGCTCTTGTAGCCATGAGAGTGGATGTAATTCTACCTGACGTCGCTTTCTGGTTTAACAGTGTCCACCTTCTAAACTGCTAAATCACAGAATCACAGAATCCCAGGGGTTGGAAGGGACCTGGATAGCTCATGGGGTCCAACCCCCTCCCAAAGCAGCTCCCCAGCTCATATTGCACAGGGCGGCGTCCAGACGGGGCTGGAATCTCTCCAGAGATGGAGACTCCACACCCCCTGGGCAGCCTGTCCCAGGGCTCCCTCAACCTCACTGGGGGAAAAGTTCTTCCCCATGTTGGTGTGGAACTTCCTGTGCTCCAACTTGCAGCCATTGTCCCTTGTCCTGTCTCCACAGACACTGAAAAGGGGCTGCCCATTTCCCCCTGCATCCCATACTTAAGATATTTATAAACATTAATTAGATCCCCCCCTTAGTTTTCATTTCTCCAGGCTGAACAGCCCCAGCTCCCTCAGCCTTTCCTCATACGGGAGATGCCCCAGGCCCTTCATCATCTCCATAGCCTCCTCTGGACTCTCTCCAGGAGATTCCTGTCTTTTTTATCCCAGGGAGCCCAGCACTGGACACAACAATCCAGGTGAGGCCTGACCAGGGCAGAGCAGAGGGGGAGGATCACCTCCTGTGACCTGCTGGCCACACTCCTCCTGATGCATCCCAGGATCCCATAGTCTCTCTCAGCCCCCAGGGCACACTGCTGGCTCATGGTCAACCTGTCATCTACCAGGACCCCCAGGTCCTTCTCCACAGAGCTCCTCTCCAGCAGGTCATCCCCCAGCCTGTACTGATTCAAACAGTTATTTCTTCCCAGGTGCCAGACTCTACACTTGCTTTTATTGAACCTCATTTGGTTTCTTACTGCCCAGCTCCCCAGCCTGTCCAGGTCTCACTGAAATATTATACAAATTATATGAACCAGCCAAATCAACTGAAAATGTAAGATCCAGGCATGATGTAGATGGTGAGAAAAAAGGGGTGGATAGTTTTCTGGTTCCAGCTAGGACAGATTTAACTTGCCCAAGGAGCCAGCACAAGTGAGCTGAGATGGCCCAGGCTGTTTTCCACACCAGGTGACATCACTGCCCCATAAATGGGGCTGAGAGGAAAGAGGCAGGCCTGCATGGCTCCAGGACAGTCTGAGTTCCAACTGGCAGTGGGTTGGGGGTTGGGTTGGTGCAGTGTTCTGTGTCATCACTGTGCCTGTGTTTTGTCATGGGCTATGTTGTTCTTCCCCTTTCACTGTCCTTGTCCCAACCCAGAAGGCTATGTCTGTTTCTCCTCCCAGGGCAGGGGGTTAGTGAGTGGTGTGTGGTGCTCAATCATTTCCTGGAGATAAAACACCCCCCAGGAAAAACCTGAGCCATGCATGAAGGACAAACTCTCCCTCCCTGAGGGCTGGGAGTCAGGGCTTGGTATTTGGCTTTTCTCAGCATTAGAATCACCTGAACTTTCCTCTGCCTGCCTCTGAAGAGGGACCTTGAACAAAGACATCCCTCAGGCACTGTACCCTTACAATCAAAGTTGCCCTCACCTCAGCCTCACACGGCACTTCAGACCAACAGTAATAGTAAGGACTGGGGTCTTCTGGCTTTTTATTGGGTTTTGGGTTTTGCTGTTTTGTTACTGAGCTGTTTTGAAATGGTCATCTTCAGATACAATATGCAGTGACCCTACACCCTGTTTCACACCCTCTTAGGTTGGTTTCAACTGATGAGCTGTTTGGCATGTTACAATCTAGTTGTTACAGGGGATGTACCAGGCCCTATCAGCTCTGTTCACTCCAGCTATTAATGTTTACGTTGCTAGGGCTAAGTTTCAACTCATGTTTTCCAAAACACAAGTCCCTGGGGAAACTTTGTTGGTAACAGCCCTCAGTGGGATAAATCAATACTCCAAGAAACTTCAGTGTTTGCTTCTGACTTTGCCTTCTTGAGCAGCTAATGAAATCTTTCAGCACTGGAGAGCCATGCTCAGCATCAACTACACCATGAGGCTCATCAAAATGCAGAGAGCCCACAAGTGCTTTGTCTCGTCCTAGTAATTTTCCTCAGTACTCTAAGACTTGTTAAGCTAATCCTAATATAACAAGGGAGATTTCAGTGCACATTTAATGGAAGAGGATTTTTTTCTATTTAAAAGGCTATTTATAAATGTTTCTTTTACAGAGAAGAGGTGATAGCAGCATTCTCCAGTTCATATTGATCCACATGGTCACCTAAGGAGGTAGGAAAAGCAGTCTCCTTCAAGTCCAACACAATATTAGAAACCTTTCTCTTCACCTCCCCAACACCACCATCTCTCTCACTGGCCATCTGGGATGGGCATCACTTTTCCTGACATCAGACTTCACTGCATTGCACAGCTAGATGCAAGAGGTCCTTTGCACCAACTCCCACCTGCTTTCCTCAGAGAGCTGCCTGCTCACAGATACAGAGATTTCTCTCATTACCAAGAATCAGAAGTCAAATAGGATTCAGTTCAGGAAACCATAAACCACAGACTGAAACTGGATGTGCTAAGTGCAAGCAGTACTTGCTGAGCTGGGCCTTCAACAGTAACCATCCATGCAAGAACTCTTTATGAAAGAGAGAGAAGAAAGGACACATATAGACACAACACAGAATTGGCTAAAGAGGCACTGAGACAGACTACTGGAGGAAGGGGAAATTTTTAACTCCCTGAAACTCAAAGCAAGAGCTCCACAGTTTCTTGAACTTCTTCAGTGCATCTTTGATCTCCTGGATCCTCATGCTGTAGATGAGGAGGGTTTACTGCTGGAGGCACCACTGAGTACAGAACAGTCACTATCAGGTCCAGCAATGGGGAAGAGATGGAAGAAGGTTTCAAATAAGTAAATGTCCCAGTGCTGACAAGCAGGGAGACAATGGCCAGGTGAGGGAGGCAGGTGGAAAAGGCTTTGTGCCGTCCCTGCTGCGAGGGGATCCTCAGCACAGCCCTGAAGATCTGCACATAGGACACCACAATGAACACAAAACATGCAAAGAAAAAAACAGACTGTAAGTACATTAAGCCCAACTTCCACAACATAGGCATCTGAGCAAGAGATCTTGAGGATCTGGGGGATTTCACAGAAGAACTGACCCAGGGTATTTCCTTGGCAGAGGGGGAGTGAAAATGTACTGTCTGTGTGCAGCACAGCACTGAGGAAACCCCCTGGCCCAGTTATCTGCTGAAGTGAAAAAGACAAAGAGAAAGGCCTGTGCAACACAACGTGTGTAGGAAATGGCCCTGGTGTCCCACAAGGAATTGGTGATGGATTTCGGGACAGTGTTGGAGATGGAGGCCAGGTCAAGGATGGACAGGTTGAGGAGTAAGAAGCTCATGGGTGTGTGGAGGTGGTGGTCACAGGCTATGGTGAGGATGATAAGGCCATTTCCCAGAAGGGCAGCCAGGTAGATGCTCAGGAAGAGGCAGAAGTGCAGGAGCTGCAGCTCCCGTGTGTTTGTGAACACCACGAGGAGGAACTCGGTGATGGAACCATTGGACGTTTCCTGTTTCTGGGCATGAGGCACTATTTAGGAGTAAAACACAGTTAGGGGAGATTTCTCTGAATGAACTCAAACCCAAGTCCCATGGATACTCCTCTTGCTTCATGCACCCACTTCTCTTTTTCCAGGATTTTCCTCAGCTCTGTGGCTGGAATCCTGGTTGATACTGGCTGAGTGTACCAAGAGAAGCAGGGCCTCTGGTCTCAGTATGGTGAGGAGTCAGCCCTGGCACTGGGGCTTTGGCTGCAGAGGAGATGGTTCATGTCTTGGAACCCACCACCCTGAGGAGAGAGGTTTTGCTTGGAGGAATAGGGCTTTCTCATAGGAAGGGTTCTGCAGTGGAGGGGCTGATATAGGTTTTCCTGAATTCTCCCACCCACAACATTTCTGGGTTTGTTTTCCTCTCATTCCCTCACATTATCCCTGCTGCCTGGAGATTTTCCTCCTGGCAGATGTTTCCCTATCAGGTGGCTTTTTCCCGTCATCTCTCACAGACCCCATCACAAGCTCTGTGGACTCACCTTGGCCCTACACAAAAGTGTCTCGCTTCAGGGCACTGGCAGTGCACAAGTTCTTGTTGGCATGTGGAAAAGATTCAGTCAGAACAACCCTGATGAATCCTGTAATGGCGATGTGGGTTCTGTCCACGGGAAGAGGAGTGGCTGAAGACGCTTTAGGAGGCTCTTGGTAGAGTCAGTGATCACTCAAAGTGGTGGTTCAAGTGTCTCACAGACGTGTTCATACTGGAGAATTCCTTTTACATATCTCCCCTCCCACTGTTCAAGAGTAGGAAATGGAAAAGTCAAACGCAAGAAATCTCCTTGTCTTTATCCTGCCTTGACCTTCCCCTTGAAGCACCTCCTCAAAAATGTCCTTGGGTGATCTGGAGGTGTGAACAGTTCTCACCCACACAGTGCCCCCTGAACAGAAAAGACTCTGTTCTTCTGAAGATCAGTCCATCCACCCACAGCCTCTCCCCCAGTGCTGTAGCAGGTTCCCCAGGAAGCTTACCCTGCAGGCATCAGAGTCCTTTCCCCACCACACAGCCCCCAGTGGCACAGGAAACCTGATGAGGACAGCCCTGAACCCCTGGGGATACACCCAGCTTCACACTTCTGCAGCCTTTCCTGGGAGAAGGAAAGGGTCGTGGCCTTGGTCCCTCTAATAGCGAAGCAGAAATTCCTTGATCCAGAGCATGTCCTTCTCCTCTACACCAACCGCTGGATGTGCCAGCTCTGGGACATCCCTTCAGGATACTCTTGTTTATTGCCCTACAGCCAGAGACATAACATGTCCACAGCCATGAAGATTTCTCTGTGAGCTCTGGGCATCCTCCCATCCAGATTGCCTTTATTCCCTCTCTGTCTGCCTTGGAGCCTGCAGGCAGTGCCCTCAGCCCCGCTGCGCTTGGCAGAGGAGCTGCTCTTGGCAGAGATGTGTCTCTTCAGCATTGCCTGCTTGTCAGGAGCTCCCTCAGAGAGGAGTCTAGGTGCACCTGGATCCAATCCTTCTCTCAGACCCATCTGCCTCATCCCAGCATGAGTTACACTTTCCTACTTGCTCCAGGGGCCAGGTAAACCCTCTCTTAGCCAATCTCTTTTAACAACCACACTGGCGAGATGAGCTTCTATAATCCTCTGCGTGGAGGAGTAACAGGAGTACTCTGCCTCAGGAGGTCAAAGAAAAGCACAACTTTCCTTAAGCTAGAGTATGATCATGAAGCTTGCAAACAAAACCACACTGTGCTGTCTATTTGGAGCAATGGATAACAACTAGTGGAACTTGGATAAACTCAAAACACTGTGTACTTTTGTAGTAGTAGTAGTTCAGCCCCAAACAGTGGCTGAGCACCACACACCGCTTGCTCGCTCCTGCAGGAGAAACAGACAGACCCTCCTTGTGTCACTCCCTGACTCTCCCGTTGATGAATCAGTTTCTGAATGGGGACCAGGGATTCTCTGTTGTATTGTCATCTGTGCACCATCATGGCAGCAATTTGTACCTGTGTGATGTAATTGGTATGGAATACCCCCTATGGCCAGTTCAGGTCACATGTCCTGGCTGTGTCCCATCCTTTCTCATTAGTAGGGAAATGTGAATAACTGCAAAAGTCCTTGATTACTTGTCAACAACTGGAAACATCAGGGTGCTCTCAGCACTGCTCTCATCCTAATTCCTAAACACAGCATTCTATCCACTGTAAGAAAAGAAATTTACTCCATCCCAACCGAAACCAAGACACTTAGGTATGCAATGGATCAAACCTACATTAATAAGGTTCAATTTAATGAAGAATAAATGTTTAAAGGTGAAAAGAAACACAAAGATAAAGCCATCCGGGTCCCCCACTTAAACAGGCTGCAGAACGAGCCCTGAGAGGTCTGAGGATGGAGTACTTCAAGCATGTGGAGAGTAGCCTCATGGATTTGGTAGATGCTTGTGAGGTCACTGGGAACTGAATATCTCAACAATGTGTCCATGGCCAATAGGGGAATACGTGCTTGTGAGGTCATACTGACAGATCTGGAGCAGGCTGTGGACAGTGGAGGTTGTTGTGAGGTCACTGATTCCAGAACAGTTGACAGGACAAGAGAAGGCAGATGGTCTGTGTTGTGATGTCAGTGGTTCCCAAGTAGCTGATAGGTCAGAGAAAGCCCAAAACTTGTGTAGATAGTATCATTACTTCCTGAATAGTTGATAGGCAGGGAAAAGACCAATAGGCTGTGTGGGTTCTGAGGAAATATCTCTAGCCTGAGTCTAGGACCAGGCTTATGGACAGTATAGGTCCTTCTGAGGCTACTGGTAGCTGGATGTATGATTGGCCAGGAACTGACAGATATCTTAGGAATGTCCTTGTGATGTCAGTGGTGCCAAAATACCTGACAAGCCAGGAATGGGCAAATGTCAGTGGTAGATGCTGTGAGATCACCTTTGCCTGAGTGGTGGACAGGCCAGGAGTGTGCACCTTACTTGTGCATGACATTGTGGTTTTATTGGTGCTGGATTAGCTTTGATGCTGAGAGAGGCATATGGCTTGTGTGGGTGTGGTGGTTTAGGCCTGGCTGGAGGCCAGACACCCACCAAAGTCAGTCTATCCCTCCTCTTTTTATTTGGACAGGGGAGAAAATAGATATCAAGAGGCTTAGGAGTCAAGATAAGGACAGGGAGAGATCATCCTGTAATGAACGACCTGGGCAAAACAGACTCAACAGAGTGAAGGACAGAAAACTCTCTCATTTATTACACTGCACTGCACACCCAGTGACACCAGAGTTGGATAATGAGAAGCGGGACCAGATCTTAAAACAACGGGACCAGATCTTAAAGCACCTTCCCCCCACCCCTCCGTTCTTGCAGACTTTAGTTTAGTCAGGATTTTGCTCCCTTCTTCCCCCGCATTGTGGCACGGGAGGGGCAGGGACTGGGAGATGGGGCTTCGGTCAGTCCCTTGCAAGTTGGTGTCCTTCTTGGCCGGGGGGGGGGGGGGTCATTCATTCCTCACACCCTCCCCCTGCTGCACCGTGGGGTCCCACCCAGGGCACACAGTCCTCCATGACCTTCTCCAACGTGAGTCCTTTCGCACAGGGCTTCAGCTCTTCCCCAGCTGTCCCACCGTGGGTCACTGCTATGGGTCAGTCACAGTGTCTCTCAGTCCCAGTCCTCCACGGGCTCACCAGCCTCCCCCCAGCAAAACTGCTCTGGCACAAATCTCTCCCTTGCTCATCTCTGTGTCTCTGTCTCTCTCCATGAGCTGCCAGTGCTGGCAGGGGGTGGCTCCAATGTGGGTCACAGCATCACCTGTCTGTCTCCACCTCCTCCATCCAGCGTGGGGCCTCTCCACAGGCTGCAGGTGGGGTCTGGGCTTTTTCCATGGGCTGCGGTGGGACACCCGCTCCACCATGGGATTCTCCCCAGGCTGCAGGGGCATCTTTCACTCTGGGACATTGGGCACATCCTCCCCCCTCTTCCCGGCCTTGGTGTCTGCACAGCTCATTACATCTTCTCACTCCCTTCTCTGGTGGAAAAAGGCAGCTGCTTGCATTTATGTTTCCCTAAATGTGATTCCCAGAGGCGCTGTGACCATCACTGATGGGCTTGGCCTTGGTCAGCAGTGACTCTGCCCCTGAATCAACCAATGTTTGCTCTGCAGGGCCTGCAGAGAACTTCTAGCTGATTCTTGCAGGAGCCACCTGTGCAGCCCCCATCCTCTCCCAGCACCCAGCTACGCCAGACTGCAACAATAACTGACCTTTCTATGTATCTGATCAAAACTGTCCTGGGAGAGAATCTCCTCTGAAAGCTGACCCCCTTCACACGCTGCTTGGCCGTAGCAGCAGCTGAGGAGAGACATTTCATGGTTATTAAACTGGATCCTGTTTAACTACTGTTTGTTGTCAGAGAAATCTGTCTGTGCCTGGGAGCAGAGATGATGCCAGGAAAAGGGTTGGGAGTCCCAGGAGGCCAGTGAGGGAACTGCTGGGCTTGGGGAAGAGCAAGGTTCTCCATGCAGGGTTGGGTCTCAAGAGACTGTTTTTCCTGCCTGACCAGATCTCCTTAGCACACCCATGTCCATCACAGAATGCTGCTGTCACATCTTCTATCAACTGAGCCATGACAGAAAATACCTGAGACTGGAGAAAGGTCTTCCATGGGAATTTCCTTTGAAATCTTTATCACCAAGGACCTAACTAAAATCCAAGTAGTTGTAGGAGTTTTGAGATTTTTGAATGAAAGTGAGTTGAAGAGCCATGCTTGTAAGGGCTTTCTGGATGTTAATGAGCCCCATGGTGTCTTTTCTTGTGAATCCCCAGACCTCAGATACCAAGATGAGTCCACAGACCTCAAGGTACAAAGAGGAAGAAACCTCTCCAGAAGTCCAAGTCAGGAGTGATGCCCAAAGTACCTTGAAGCACTAACTGGCCCCACTGGGAGCCATTCCTGACAAAGCCTCCCCATGGGCTCGTTAGAGCAGACAACTGGAGGCCATGACGACAGACCCAGGCAAAGCACAGGCAGCTCTGATGCTGAGGACACCCTGGCTGGGTCTGATGAAGCAGAAATGCCAAGCACTGACCCCTGTCCTGGGCAGGGACATCCTGAGATTGTCAGAGATGAGATCACAGAAGGATCCCCATGACATCTGAGGCACCAGGAGGAAGCCTACAAGAACTGGTCTTCTCCTGCTGAGCTTGGCCAGGCTCCTGGGATGGGGGGAGCTCATGGCAACCCGGCAGCACGGCAGACAGACAGCTCTGCCCACGAGCAGCTCCTCTGCCAAGCACACAGGGCTGGAGACACTGCCTGTAGGCACCAAGGGGAGACCTGTGAGGCTGAGAGAGCTGACGGATGCTGAGAGCTCACTGGAGGAGAAATCTCCACAGCACTCTGCCTGGTATGTCTGTGGGTGCAGGGCAATGCAGGTTCTGTTCCTGGAGGGATCTCCTAAAGCTGGGACATGGGGCAGTGTGTGGGGTCTGTCAGGAGGACAGGTTCTCTCTAGGACCAGGAAGTGCTGCCTGGAAGGGATGCCCTTCTGCCCCATCAGAGGGACAGGGCAGGACAGCTGTCTTCTCCTGAGCATGGCTCCATTCGCACTGTGGAATGAAGCGGTGGATGTAAAGTGTGACACATGGAAATATGGTGCAGGGTCCTTGTCCCAGAGAGAAGAAACCTCTGAGTGCCTGTCCTTCTAGCCTTCTGGGGAATGTTTCTCCTCCTGTTCTTGTTGCCTTTCTCCCACCATTTCCTGGGGCTCCGGGCAAATCCATTGGTGTGGCTGGCACTGAGTGACCCAGACTTCAGAACCCCCATCTGTAGGTCTGAGGAATTCCAGGGGGCTCCTGCTGGGCTGCAGCTGCCTCCCACAATGGCACCGCTCTCCCAGGGACTCTTGTGCCCCAGAGAGGAGCCCCATGCAGGAGACATCTCAGCACAGAGGCCGTGGCAATGCCACTCATCACCTTTGTGTGGGCAGCTGCACTGAGCCCTGTGTGTCCCTGGCTGGGAGCAGGGAGCTGAGATCCTCCTTAGGTAGGATGAGACAGCAGGAGGGCTTTGGAGCTCTGCCCTGTGAGACTGGATTCCTCAGCTCTCAGTCAGGAGAAAATCAAAGCTCCAAAGCTCTGCTCTGCCCTCAGGTGAAATTGGAGTGACAGTGCTGAAAAGCTCATTCCTATCCACAGGGGTTTTAGTCTGAGATCAGGCCATCCTTCTATTCCCTTACTGCTGCCAGGCAGGACTGAGTTCTCAAGACCCCACAGCCAACCCTCCTCCCACCAGTGGCACACTCAAGCCAGCACAAAGCAGACCTCCCAAAAGGGACCTGCCAAATGTCCTCCTGAATACAGAGAGTCAATGTGAATTGGAAACTGTTTCCCTCAAAGAATCGTCCCCTAACTTCTCACTGCCTTTTTCCTCCTTGGACAGGTCTCCACACTTGACAGCAGCAGATGTCCAACAGCAGCTCCATCAGCCAGTTCCTCCTTCTGCACTTGGGAGACGCACGGGAGCTGCAGCTCCTGCACTTCTGCCTCTTCCTGGGCATCTACCTGGCTGCTTTCCTGGGCAATGGCCTCATCATCATCACCATAGCCTGTGACCACCACCTCCACACCCCCATGTACTTCTTCCTCCTCAACCTCTCTGTTACTGACCTTGGCTTCATCTCCACCACTGTTCCCAAATCCATGGCCAATTCCTTGTGGGACACCAGGGCCATTTCCTACACAGGATGTCTGGCTCAACTCTTCTTCTTTTTATTTTTGATCACAACAGAGTTCTGTCTTCTGACTGTCATGGCCTATGACCGCTACGTTGCCATCTGCCACCCCCTGCACTACGGGACCCTCCTGGGCAGCAGAGCTTGTGTCCACATGGCAGCAGCTGCCTGGGCCAGTGGGTTTCTCACTGCTGTGGTACACACAGCCAATACATTTTCACTGCCCCTCTGCCATGGCAATGCTCTTGACCAGTTCTTCTGTGAAATCCCCCAGATCCTCAAGCTCTCCTGCTCAGATGCCTACCTCAGGGAAACTGGAGTCCTTGTGGTCAGTGCCTGTTTAGGTTTTGGGTGTTTTGTGTTCATTGTGGTGTCCTATGTGCAGATCTTCAGGGCTGTGCTGAGGATCCCCTCGCAGCAGGGACGGCACAAAGCCTTTTCCACCTGCCTCCCTCACCTGGCCGTGGTCTCCTTGTTCCTTAGCACTGCCATATTTGCCTACTTGAAGCCTCCCTCCATCTCCTCCCTATTTCTGGACCTGTTAGCATCATTTCTTTACTCGGTGTTTCCACCAGCAGTGAACCCCCTCATCTACAGCATGAGGAACCAGGAGCTCAAGGATGCCGTGTGGAAACTGAGGATTGGATGTTTCTAAGCAGCTCATCTTTGGCATATCACTGGCCATGGAACTCTCATTAGGTCCAGTCTGTATTTACTATGAATTTTGCCGGTTGTTTTGTCTTCTCAGTAGCCTAGAGACATGTATGCACTTCACTTTTCTCAGCATGTTTCCACCTCTGCTTGCTCTTTGGTCATTTCCATGCTGCTCAGCTCTCCAGTGTCTTCCGAGACTTGGAAAACTTCCCATCTTTCAGATGTCTAATAAACAATTGTCTCAGAAGTTCAGTGTGTTGATAAGTGACCTTTCTATGTATCTGAACACAAGTTGGTTTGGAGAGAATCTGCTCTGAAAGCTGACCCCCTTCATATGCTGTGGGATGAGCATGAGCCAACAATGTGCCCTCTTGGCTAAGAAGGCCAATGGCATCCTGGGGTGCCGAGGTAGACCACTGGCAGCTCCAGTACCTTAGGACTCAGAGCGTACAGAGACAAAAGAAGGGTCCTAACATTGCTTGATGTCATTTCTGGCCATACTAGGGTCCACCTTTGAACCTGCTAAATGCACAGCAATACATCCCAAACTAAAGGTGTGAGTGATGAAAGATGTTCATGGCCTTACATATCCCCTGGTATCCCACTAGCAGCCCCAGGAACATGGGGTCAGGGCTTTTGTAGCCATGGGAGTGGATGTAACTCTGCCCAATGTAATTTCCAGCTTTAATAGTGTCCACCTTCGACACTGCTCAATGTGCAGCACCAGCTCCCTGGCAAAAGGTGCCCTGAAACCTCCCCAGGTAGCCCACTAACAGCCCCATTAACCTTGGGGCTCAGGGCATTCCTAGCCACAGGAACAGTCCTAAAAATGTCGTTTTCAGGCTCTACCATCATCCACTCTTGAACATGCTAGATGTCCAGCAGTAGAGTCCCTGGTTCTTTAGCACTTACTGCTGTCATTTTGTTAGAAGCACCGTAAGTTAGAGAGCCATCAGCAGGCACATGTGAACTATTAGTAAAATAGAGATTCCCTTCAGAAAGACCTTGAGAAATTCTGGGATTTGATGAACAGGAACATCAGGAAGATTTCCAAGCAGAAGAGATCTTCTCTTCCTGAGCATATTTTCTCTGTGGCTGGAATTAATTCTCATGTTGGTGGCCCCCATAGTTCTGGTGTTTTGGATTTGTAAGTCATAAAGTCTAAATAAATACGTTTGTCCCTTGCTGAGCAGTGCTCAGCATCAAGGCCTTTTTTCTAGTTCTGCTCCAGAAATGAGTCAACTGGGAGTGCACAAGTGTCTGGAAGGTGACAGAACAGGCCCAGCTGACCATAAGTAACCAAGGGGATTATCCATACTGCATGACTACAGGAATGAGCCCACTGTGGTGGTGCACTTGTTGTCTGCAAAGGTGGGCTGGTTTCAGGAGGAATACAGTTGATTTTCTTTCTAGCAGCCCATGTGGTGCCACATTTGGCTGTTAGGATGAGAGCAGTGCTGATAACAGGGAGGCTTTAGTTGTGTCCAAGCAATCAGACTTTTCTGTTGTTCATTCTCTACTCCTAACGGGAAGGTGGGGAGCACCCAGGGAGCTGGGAGGGGACGCAGCCAAGACAGGTGACCCAAACTGCCCAAAAAAGCCTGTTTCATTCAGATCATACCATAAAAGGAGTGTGGTGGGGGCAGGAGAACTCAGCTCCAGGACACACGTGCTTTCAGGATGGCCGTGAGCTGTGTGGCCAGAGCTGTGGGTTCAGTGACAAACTGCATTGTGCATCACCTGTTGTGTGTATTTTGCTACAATGTCCTCTTGTTGTTGTTGTTGTTTCTCTCTCTGCTGTCCCAGTAAACTGTCCTTATTCCAGCCCATGAGGTTTAGGGTTTCTTTGGTTTCCTTTTCCCTTCCTCTCCCCCCACCCCCAATTCCCCCCCCCACACACACCCCTCTTAGAGAGAGAGCGGCTGCGTGGTGCTCGGCTCTGGGCTGGGGTGAAACCATGAGAAAAGGTTCCAGCACAACACCCCCACATCAAGGCAGCTCAGACATGCCAGTGGAGAACCGGACACCATGAGAAGAATTTGGGCATTGCAGGGGCTGCCATAGCAGTCAGAGGTGCTGAACAGGGATGTGGCCATGAACACATTGGGCTGCACTGGGAGGAGTGTGGCTGCACAGACAAGGGCCCTTCTGGTCCATCTGGACTCAGCACTGGTGAGGCCACCTCTGGAGCAGCCAGTCCCACTGTGGGGCTTCCCATTCTGAAGGAATGTGGAGGAACACGTATGTGGTCAGGGAAAGTCTGCCAAGAGACCTTTGCTTCTTTAGCCTGGGGAAGGGGAGGCTGAGGGAAGCCCTCTTTGTGCCACGTGAAAAGAACATAAGAAAGGAAGTCCATGTGAACTGATGGCTCTGAAGGCCAGGGTGGACATGAGGATAAAGAAATGTCATTCTGAGGGTAGTGCTGTGGTGCAAGCAGTCACTGGGAGGAAGTGTGGATGAGCTGGTGGCTTTGTGCTTGTGGGAACAGCTGGTGAGGATGGAGAGACAGCAGAACAGGCAGGGACATTGTTAGGTGACAATGAGGTGGGGAAGCGTGTTGCATCCCTGCAACCTACAAAGAACCAGGTACAGGGGTGAGGCCGTGTGGGATGGGCTGTGGTGCAGATGGTCAAGGGTGCCAGCCAGGATGAAAGGGCCTGATAGAAACGAAGTCTTTGCCACCTTGGCTGTGGCTGATGTCCCTGCCACAGAGGCCTCAGGTAAGACACATTGTCCTCATGGCCATGGAGTATGGTTGCCTTCTTGCATCTACCCAAGGGGAGGCCACCATGTGTCATACCCCTTTCCTTCCCTTGGTGTCACACTCCCCACATCCCAAGGAGGAGTCCTGAGACACAGGTGAGGGTCAGGATCTCCCTGCCCAGGGGCTGGGGGTCAGTGCTTGGCATTTCTGCTTCATCAGATGAAGCCAGGGTGTCCTCAGCATCAGAGCTGCCTGTGCTTTGCCTGGGTTTGTCGTCATGGCCTCCAGTTGTCTGCTCTAAGGAGCCCCTGGGGAGGCTTTGTCAGGAACGGCTCCCAGTGGGGCCTGTTAGTGTTTCAAGGTACTTTGGGCATTACTCCTGACTAAACTTCTTGAGAGGTTTCTTCAGTCTCCACTTCGTATCTGAGGTCTGTGGACTCAGGAGAAAAGACACCATGGGGCTCATTAACATCCAGAAAGCCCTTACAAGCATGGCTCTTCAACTCACTTTCATTCAAAAATCTCAAAACTCCTACAACTACTTGGATTTTAGTTAGGTCCTTGGTGATAAAGATTTCAAAGGAATTTCCCATGGAAGACCTTTTTCCAGTCACAGGTATTGTCTGTCATGGCTCAGTTGATAGAAGAAGTAACAGCAGCATTCTGTGATGGACATGGGTCTGCTAAGGAGATCTGGACAGGCAGGAAAAGCAGTCTCTGGAGATCCAACCCTGCATGGAGAACCTTGCTCTTCCCCAAGACCAGCAGTTCCCTCACTGGCCTTCTGGGACTCCCAACACTTTTCCTGGCATCATCTCTGCTCACAGGCACAGACAGATTTCTCTGACAACAAACAGCGGTTACACATGACACAGTTTAATACCCATGAAATCTCTCTCCTCAGCTGCCTGCTATGGCCAAGCAGCGTGTGAAGGGGGTCAGCTTTCAGAGGAGATTCTCTCCCAGAACAGTTTGAATCAGATACATAGGAAGGTCACTTAACAACACACTGACCTCCTGACAGAACAGTTCATTAGACTTCTGAAAGATGGGATGTTTTCCAACTCTCTGAGGCTCAAAGCAGACACCAGAGAGCTGAGTGGCACCTGAATGACCAAAGAGCAAGTGGAGGTGGAAACCTTTGAGCAAAGTGTATACATTCAGCTAGTGTAGGGAAAAGTTGTTCTTATGCATGGAGATTACATCAGGAGAGGTGGAAACACCTGAGTGATGAGGGAAATGAAAGAGACAGGCTAGTGGTAATGACGATACAGGGGAAGGTCAATATTTCTTCTGCTGCCATGGGTACAGTTCCTGGAAATTCCCGTTCTGTCATGGTGGGAAAACGTTGCCATTCCAGATAAGTAGCCAAGTGATAGAACACTTCTGATATGTAATATTCAGAAGATGTAATAAAAGGCTTGTGGGTCAAGATAAAGACAGGGAGAGATCATGCGGGAATTACTCTTAGGGGCAAAACAGATTCAACAAAACTTAAACTGTAAAATCTAATTGATTAGCCAAGCAAAAGAGAGTGGATATAAGAGAAATAAAACCAGATTTTAAAAGACCTACCCCCACCTCTCCCTTTTTTCCCAGTGTCGACTTCACTCTCTAATTCTCTCCCCCCTTGCCTTGAGCAACACAGGGACCAGGGAATTGCTCTCTGGGACCGAGGAAACTTCTGGCAGCTTCTTGCAGAAACCACCCCTGCACCCAAACCAGCCACCAAGCCCTTGCCTCACAAACCCAGAACAGGATGTATCTCTGCACTGGGTCTGTATGAGATGGGTTTAATTCTCCCCTCGGGAGCCCTCTGAGGGCTGTGTATTGGTAGCTGGAGAGGTGCTGGGGACACACCACTGTGTGGCTATGACTGCGCAGTGCTGGCACACATCAAGGCTGTCTCTCCAACACCTCCCCTCCCCTCAGCGGTAGGCTGGGGGTGAGTGAGATCCTGGCAGGAGACACAGTGAGGAGAGCTGAGCTATTCCGTACCACTGATGACTCCAGACTCTTCAGTATCTTTGTTGGGGACATGGACAGGGGGATAGTGTGCACCCTCATAGGTTTGCCCATGCACTGAGCAGTGCGGTGAGGTTGACACAGGAGGGCAGGGATACCATCATGAGGGACCTAGACAGGCTGAAGAGATGGCCCCATGTGAACGGAAGTTCAACAAGGCCAAGAGCAAGGTCCTGCTTGTGGGTTCACAGAATCACAGAATCACAGAATCTTAGGGGTTGGAAGGGACCTCAAGAGATCATCGGGTCCAACCCCCCTGCCAAAGCAGGCTCCCTATCTCACATTACACAGATAGGCATCCAGACGAGACTTGAGTATCTCCAGAGAAGGAGACTCAACCACCTCCCTGGGCAGCCTATTCCACTGCTCCGTCACCCTTACTGTGAAAAAGTTCTTCTGCATGTTGGTGCGGAACTTCCTATGCTCCAGCTTACGGCCATTGCCCCTAGTCCTGTCCCCACAGACCACTGAAAACGGGCTGGCCAATTCCCCCAAGTCTAAGATATTTATAAACACTAATTAGGTCGCCCCTAAGCCTTCTTTTCTCCAGGCTGAACAGACCCAGCTTACTCAGCCTTTCCTCATACGGGAGATGTTCCAGGCCCCTAATCATCTTAGTTGCCCTTCTCTGGACTCTCTCCAGAAGGTCCCTGTCTTTTTTATACCAGGGAGCCCAGAACTGGACACAGTACTCCAGGTGGGGCCTGACCAACGCAGAGTAGAGGGGGAGGATCACTTCCTTCGACCTGCTGGACACACTCTTCCTGATGCATCCCAGGATCCCATTGGCTCTCTTAGCCACCAGTGCACACTGCTGGCTCATAGCCAACCTGTCATCAACCAGGACCCCCAGGTCCTTCTCCACAGAGCTCCTTTCCAGCAGGTCATCCCCCAGCCTGTAGTGATACAAACGGTTATTCCTCCCCAGGTGCAAGACTTTACACTTGCTCTTGTTGAACTTCATTAGATTTCTCTCAGCCCAGCTCTCCAGCCTGTCCAGGACTCTCTGGATGGCAGCGCAGTGTCCTGCGTGTCAGCCACTCCTCCCAGCTTTGTATCATTGGGTACTTGCTGAGGGTGGATGCTATACCCTCATCAAGATCGTCAATGAAGATATTAAACAGGACTGGACCCAACACGGAGCCCTGGGGAACACCGCTAGTCACAGGCCTCCAGTCAGATTCTACTCCACTGATCACGACCCTCTGAGCCCAGTCTGACAGCCAGTTCTCATCCCACCTCACCGTCCACTCATCTATCCCTTGTTCCCTCAGCTTCTCTATCAGGATGTCGTGGGAGACAGTATCGAAAGCTTTGCTAAAGTCAAGGTAGATGACATCCACTGCTCTCCCTCCATCCACCCAGTTGGTGATGACATCATAGAAGGCTATGAGATTGGTCAAGCACGATCTCCCGTTGGTGAATCCATGCTGACTACTCCTCATGACCTTCTTCTCTTCCAGTTGTTTGGAGATGGCATCCAAAACAAGCTGTTCCATCACCATTCCAGGGACTGAGGTGAGGCTGACTGGCCTATAGTTACTGGGATCCTCCTTGCCTTTTTTAAAGACTGGAGTGACATTGGCTATCCTCCAGTCTTCAGGCACTTCTCCTGTAGTCCAGGACCTATGGAAGATGATAGAGAGTGGCTCCGCAATCACCTCCGCCAGCTCTCTCAGCACACGTGGGTGTATCCCATCTGGGCCCATGGACTTGTGTGCATCCAATCCTTTGAGTCGCTCCTGGACCACCCCTACCTCAACTAGAGGTGAGCCATTCGTTCCCCAACCACTCCTACTTTTGTCTCGTATCTGTGGGTCCCGAGAAGCCTTCGGAGTAAAGACCGAGGCAAAGGCGGCATTCAGTATCTCCACCTTCTCATCATCTCCCGTTACCAAGACACCCGCCTCATTCAACAAGGGACCTACATTATCCCTGGTCATCCTTTTACTATTCACATACCTGAAAAAACTCTTTTTATTATCCTTTATGTCCCTTGCCAGCTTCATTTCTAAGCAGGCCTTAGCCCTCCTAGTTGCATCCCTGCAGGCCCTGGCAACGTCCTTACATTCATCCCATGATCTCAGACCCTGTTTCCACAGTTTATAGGTCTTCTGCTTCCCTTTGAGTTTACTCAAAAGCTCCCTGCTTATCCACGCAGGTCTTCTGCCTCTCCTTCCCGATTTCTTACTCAAAGGGATGCACCTATTCTGTGCTTGGAAGAAGCGCTGTTTGAATGTTAGCCAGCTCTCACAGGCTCCCATTCCTTCAAACAGAGCAGCCCACGGGATAGCCCCTATTTGATTTCGGAGGAGATCAAAGTTAGCTCTTCCAAAATTCAGGGTAGTTATCCTACTTTTTGGCTTGCCTCTTCCACTCAGGATCTTGAACTCGATCATTTCATGGTCGCTTTGTCCTAAGCTGCCCCCGACCTTCACTTCCCTAACGAGCCCATCCTTGTTAGTAAAAACAAGGTCACGCACCCGCCCTCTCCTCGTAGGTTCCTGCACCATCTGTATCAGGAAGTTGTCTTCCATATACCGCAGAAATTGCCTGGACTGCATACGACTGGCCGTATTGCTTGCCCAGCAAATATCTGGGTAATTGAAATCCCCCATAATGACCAGCACCTGCGATCTTGAGGCTACTTCCAATTGCTTATAAAATGCACTGTCAACCCACTCCTCTTGCTCAGGGGGCCTGTAGTACACACCCACGACTACGTCACACGTACTGGCCTGCCTTTTAATTCTTACCCACAAGCTCTCGACAAGTGGTTCATCCCTACCCAGGTGGAGGTCAATACATTCTAGGTGCTCTCTAGCATAAAGAGCAACTCCTCCACCTCGTCTCCCTAGCCTATCTTTCCTAAAAAGCATGTAGCCATCCATGGTAGCGTGCCAGTCATCCAGGCTCTCCCATCACGTCTCAGTGATTGCAATGAGATCGTGGCCCTGTGACTGCACAAAGATCTCCAATTCTTCTTGTTTGTTCCCCATGCTACGTGCGTTTGTATAAAGGCATTTTAGTGGGGCAGCAGATGCAGATATCCCCAATAGCTCACAGCGAGTTTTTCGATAGGGAATGGGCAAAAGTGGCTCCACTGAGGAGTTCACAGGGTAATCCACAGAGTTATCCCTCCTCTCATGTGGAGCAACATCCCCAAGTCTGCCATTGTGTTGTTGGCATTTATCTATTTCCACCATCAACTCGTACTGTGACTCCCAAAGCACCTGCCTTACCCCAGCGGCCTTTGTAATATCCCCTTCCCCCTTCCTAACTAGTTTAAAGCCCTATCAATGAGCCCTGCCATCTCCTGAGTTAGGATCCGCTTTCCTCTATGGGACAGGCGAGCCCCATTAGCAGTACTCATGTCCAGAGCAGAGTACACCATCCCCTGGTCAAAAACCCCAAACTTCTTGTGCAGGCACCAGCCTTTCAACCACTGATTCAATTCATGTGTTCTCCTGACCCACTCTGAACCCCACCTCCCACAAGTGGGGATAGAAGAAAATATTATTTGGGCACCCGTCCCCCCAACAAAGCGCCCTAGGTCACGAAATTCACTCTTGATAGTGCACAGGCTACACTTTGTGATTGCATCCCTGCCTGCTTGAACTATCAACAGTGGGTAATAATCAGAGTGACTCACCAGCCCTGGGAGCCTTCTGGTAATATCCCTGACTCTGGCTCCAGGAAGGCAGCACACCTCCCTACGTGTAGGGTCTGGTCTACATATGGGGCCCTCCGTCCCACTGAGGAGGGAATCCCCAACCACAACTACCCTTCTTTCTTCTTGCTTTGCTGAGGCAGTCACAAGGCGTGCAGATACTCGCCTCGCTCTGGGCTTTCGCTTCCTCTGAGGTAGAGGGACTGTATTCATCTCCTCACATACCTCCTCTTCAACTTCCAGGGCTCCAAACCTGTTGCATATGGGGACCTGGGGGAGCGGGGTAGGTAGGCGGGGGGAGTGCCTACGGCAGCGAGTAGGGACTGCCTTCCAGACCTCCACAGGGTTTGGGTCACTCCCATTTACCTGGCTAGGGCTGGGCAGGGGGACCGCCTTCAGTAGTGTGGAATCTTCCTGGCACTCTTCCCTCTTGGATGCCAGGGAGCTACACCACCAGTCAATCTCCATCTCGCATTCCCGAATGGCTTTCAGCCTTTCGAGCTCTTCCCGCTCCCTTTCCTGGGTGGCTTTCAGCCTCGCGAGCTCATCCTCTAGATTAGCAACTAAGCAGAGGAGGGCATCCACCTGCTCACACCTCACACAGGTGAGGCCCTTGTCTCTTTCCCCTGGCAGCAGGAGACTCAGACATTCCCTGCAGCCAGTGACCTGGACCGAGGCGTCCCTAGGCACATCCCCCATTGGGGTTGCCCCAGATTTGTAGGGGGAAGGTCTCCGCCTGGTGGACACCATGGTCCAAATGTATGGACACACAAGAAACAGGGAACCCTTGGCTCAACCTGTGTACTCTGAGCTGGTGTGCTCAATTTCCCCTCTGAGCTAGGAGGGGAGGCTCACCCTGCCTGCTTGCCCTGCCTGCGCGAACTGGCGCGCAAACTGACGCGCCACGCCCTTCTGACGCGCCACGCCCTGTTTGCCCGTCCTGTTCGCAGCGCTCCTGGTCGCTGGCGCTCCCAGAGAACCCTCTTGTATGGAGTCGGATTGCCGCTGCCGCGCTAAGCTCTGCCCCCGATGAGTCACGCCGACGTGCAGTTTCAGCGAGAGGCAATGGCTGCCGCCGGGTGCGTCGCGGGGTCTCTCCTTTTCTTCTTTCGCTCTTTTATTTGACCTCGAGGATCAATGCTCGGGGGTTGCCGCTTTCAGAAGGCTCCAACGCCGAGTCTCCCTCGCCTGAGCTCTCTACCTCAGCAACGTCACTCTCCCCTGGCCTCACAATCCCTCTATGACACAATCACCTGGCCTCACAATCCGTCTATGAAACGGACCCATTCCCCTTTTATCACATTCCCCTTGCCTTCCAGTCCATCTGTCACGCAGCCCCCAGCCTTGCAGTCCCCTTGCCTCTCAATGACAGAATCACAAATGTCAAAAAGATCTGTGAAGATCATCAAGTCCAACCATTCCCATCCTAATCTAAACCAGATCCCTAAGTACCTCATCTACCTTTTTTTTGAACACTTCCAGGGAAGGTGACTCAACCACATCCTTGGGCAGCCTGTTCCAGGCCCCAACATCTCTTTCAGTAAAATTTTCTCTACAACCTCCCTTCAGGTATTTGTAGGTGGTAATAAGGTCTCCCCTCAGCCTCCTCTTCTCCAGGCTAAAAAACCCCAGCTCCCTCAGCTGTTCCTCATTGGATTTCCTCTCCACTACCTTCTCCAGCCTCATTGCCCTTCTCTGGACTCACTCCAGGACCTCAATGTCCTTCTTATGGTGCCCAGAACTGGACCCAGCACTCGAGGTGTGGCCTCACCTATGCCCACTACAGGGGCAAAATTATTTCCCTTGGCCTACTGGCCACACTATTTCTGATACAAGCCAAGATGCCATTGGCCTTCCTGGCCACCTGGGCACACTGCTGACTCATGTTCAGCCTGCAGTCACCCAACACCCCCAGGTCCTTCTCTGCCTGACAGCTCTCCAGCCAGTCTCCCCCAGCCTGTAGCACTGCAGGGGGTTGTTCTAACCTCATCCCAGTGGTCACAGCCCATCAGTTCAGTCTGTTCAGATCCCTCTGAAGAGCCTCCCTACCTTCGGTTTGACAGGATCTACCTTTTGTAACCCCATGTTGACTGGGCCTGATCCCCTGGCCATCACATGTGCTGCATGACAGCTCCCAAGATGGCCCGTCTCCATGATCTTCCCCAGGACTGAGGTCAGGCTGACAGGCCTGTAGTTCCCTGGATCCTCCTTCCAACCCTTCTTGTCTGTGGGTGTCACATCTGCCAGCCTCCAGTCGAGTGGAACTTCCCCAGTCTGCCAGGATTGCTGGGAGATGATGGAAAGGGGTTTGGCAAGCACATCTGCCAGCTCTCTCAGTACCCTCAGGTGAATCCCATCTGGCCCCATTGACTTGTGTGTATCTAACTGGCCAAGTAGGTCACTCATCATTTCCTCCTGAACCATGGGAACTTTGTTATTCTTCTCCTCCCTGTCAGTCAGTTCCTGAGGATGAGCACTCAGGGAATATCCATCCTTACTATTAAAGACTGAGGTAAAGAAGGAATGAAGGACCTCAGCCTTGTCCTCATCCCTTGTCACTAATGTTCCCTCTGCATCCAATAAGTGCTGGAGATTCTCCTTGACCCTCCATTTACTGTTAAAATACCTAGAGAAGGACTTTTTATTCTCTTTTACAGAACTGGCCAGTCTGTGTTCCAGTTCAGCTTTAGCCCTTCTGACTTTCTCCCTACATGATCTCTCTACATTCCTGTAGTCGGCCCAAGACACCTGCCCCTTCTTCCAAAGCTCGTATTTTTCCCTCTTTTCCTGAAGATCTTCCTGGATCTCTCTACTCAGCCAAGCTGGCTTCCTTCCTCGCTGACTCCTCTTCGGACAGGCTGGGACAGCCTGTTCTTGTGCTACCTTCTTGAGGAGCAACCAACCCTCCCAGACTCCTCTGCCCTCCAGGGCTGCCTCCCATGGAATCTTATCAAGCAGCTTTCTGAACAGCCCAAAGTCAGCCCTAAGGAAGTCCAAGGTGCTTGTTCTGGTGTCTCCCTTTCGTACTTCTCCCAGTACTAAGAATTCTATCAGCTCATGATCACTGTGCCCCAGGCATCCTCCAACCTTCACATCCCCCTCTAGCCCTTCTCTGTTTACAAACAAGTCCAGCAGGGCACCTTCCCAGAAGAGAAAAATGCCAAGGGCAGGGGCATTAGGAGGGGGTTCCCCAGAACAGGAAAGCCCTGAGCCCCCCAAGGTAAGAGGGGCCACCTGTGGGCTCCACGGGGAGGTTTCAGGCAGGGTAGGCCTTCCAGTCCCAGCTCGTTTGGTTTGGGAGCTACGGTTGGATGTTTGGCACGTTGCCAAGGGACAGCCAGACTGGCCCAAGGGCAGAGGCATTAGGAGGGGTTTCCCCAGAACAGGAAAGCACTGAGCCCCGAGGTCAGAGGGGCCGCCTCCAGGCTCTGCAGGGAGGTTTCAAGCTGGGTATGTCTTTAAACCTTGGCTCCTTTGGTTTGGGAAATACCTCTATGCATTTGGCATGTTGCCAATGGATGGCCGAACTGGCACAGGAGAGAAAATTCTCAAGGGCAGGGACATTAGGAGGGGGATCCCTGGAACAGGAGATCCCTGATCCCCAGGGTCAGAGGGGCTGCCTCCGAGTTCTGCAGGGATGTTTCGGGCCGGGTATGTCTCTCATCCCCGGGTCTTTTGCTTTAGGAGCTACATCAGGCACTGTGCACGTTGCCAATGGACGGCCGCTCTGGCTGAGAAGAGAAAAATCCCGAGGGCAGAGGGAACAGAAGGGGGTTCTGGTAAGAGGGAATGATCTGATCCCCGGGGTCAGAGGGGCTGCTTGCAGGCTGTACGAGGAGGTTTCAGGCCGGGTGTGTCTTTCATCCCTGGCTTCTTTGGTTTGGGAACTATGGCTGGCCATTTGGCACGTTGCCAATGGATGGCAGCTCTGTCCCAGAGGGGAAAAATCCCAAGGGCAGAGGTGTTAGGAGAGGGTTTCCCAGAACAGGAGAGCCCTGGAGTCAGAGGGGCTGCCTGTGGGCTCCGTGGGGAGGTTTCAGGCCGGGTGTGTCTTTGAGCCCCGGCTCCTTTGGTTTGGGAGCTATGGCTGGGCGATTGGCACATTGCCAATGGATGGTCACTCCTACCCAGACAGGAAAGATCCTGAGGGCAGGGGCGTTAGGAGGGTTGGTTCCTCGGAACAGGAAAGCCTCCAGCCCCGGTATCGGTGGGGCTGCCTGCGGGCTCCACAGTGAAGTTTTGCTGCTGAGATGGGTTTTGGAAGCAGCAGTTACAGTTTCCTGCCAGCCTAAACTATAAACAACGAGCAATTCTAGGCCAAAGTCACGGCCTGAGAGATGGTCACAGAGCCTCTGAGAATCACATAGAGGAGAAAACAACCCGGCAGCAGCTGCATTTTGCCACCGGAGAAGGGAGCGAGAAGATGTAACAAACTGTGCAGACACTGAGGCCGGAACAGGACGGGGGAGGATGTGGCCCAGGTGCCGCAGAGCAAGATGCCCCTGCAGCCTGTGGAGAAACCCATGGAAAAGGCCCAGACCCCACCTGCAGCCCAGGAGGGGCTCCATGCTGGATAGAGCAGGTGGAGACATAGACAAGATGCTGTGACCCTAAATTGGAACAAGCCCCTGCCAGCACTTGCAGCCAAGAGGAGAAACAGAGACACAGAGATGAGTGAGAGAGAGATTTGCACCGGAACAGGTTTGCTGGGGGAGGCTGGTGACCCCACAGAGGACTGGGACTGAGAGACATTGTGATTTATGACTGCCCACCATAGGAGTGACCCACACCAGGGCAGCTGGTGAATAGATAAAGCCCTGGGGAAAGGATTTATGTTGGAGAAGTTCATGGAGGACAATCTCCTGTGGGTGAGACCCCGCGGTGCAGCAGTGGGAGGGTGTGGAATAAATGCCACCCCCACCCCCGAGCCGAGAGGGAAACCAACTTGCAAGGGACTGACCAAAGCCCCATCTCCCAGTCCCTGCCCCCCTGTGCTGCCACCGGGGGGAAGAAGGGTGTGAAATCATGACTGGAGTGAAGTCTGCTAAGAAGGTAGTGGGGAGGGAGGTTAGAGGTGTTTTAAGATCTGGAAAAGGAAAACAGCTCATGAAGAAGTAACCGAGAAGCCCATTTTCCCCAGTGCCTGCCCCCCTGTACTGCGAGCAGGGGGAAGAAGGGAGCAAGATCATGGCTAAAGGGAAGTCTGCTTAGAATGGAGGGGTGGGGGGAAGGAGCTACCGAGAACCTCATTTTCCCCAGTCCCTGCCACCCCTGTACTGCGAACAGGGGGGAAGAAGGGAGCAAAATCCTGACTAAAGTCTGCTAAGAAGGGAAAGGTGGGGGGAAAGTGTTTTAAGATCTGGTTACGTTTGTTTTAAGATCTGGTCACGCTCCCAAATCTGTTTTTATTCTTCACTGTTCTTTGTAGTTGTAGTGTAGTGTAATAAAGTAGAGTAGTTTCTCTCTTCTTCACTTTGTGTTGAGTCTGTTTTGCCCACGTCGATGACAGAGTGATCTCTCCCTGTCCTTATTTTGACTCCTGAGCATCTTAATAAATATTTTCTCCCCTATCCATCTAAGAAGGGGAGTAATAGACTGACCTTGGTGGGCGTCTGGCCTCCAGCCAGGGCTAAACCACAACAACATTAATAACAGAAGGAGGGCCAGGGACCATCTCTCATCTGTATTGAATGGGGGGGAACCATTGTGGTGGAGGATAAAGAAAAAAGGCTGATGTACTTAATCCCTTCTTTGCTTCAGTCTTCAGTAGTACAACCAGTTGTCTCCTGATACACAGATAGATCCCTGATTGGAAAGATGGGGATGGGAAGGAGACCGAAGCTCCCATAATCTCAGGGTAATTCCTAAGTGACCTGCTCAGCTGCTTAGATCTGCACAAGTCAAAGGTTCCAGATGGGATACACCTGAGGGTACTGAGGGAGCTGCCAGAAGTGTTTGCCAAGAATCTTTCCCTTATTTACCAGCTTTCAAGGATGACCAGGGTGGTTCCACCTGACTGGAAGCTGGTACATGTGACACCCATCTACAAGAATGGCCAGAAGAATGTCACGGGGAACTACAGGCCTGTCAACCTGACCTCGGTGCTGGGGAAGGTGATGGAACAAATCATCCTGAGTGCCATCATGCAACACATGCAGGACACTCAGGCAATCGGGCCCACTCAGCATGGGTTTAGCAAAGGCAGATGGTGCTTGAAGAAGCTGATCTTCTTCTATGACAAGGTGACCTGCTCAGTGGATGAGGGGAAGGCTGTGGATGTGGTCTGCATAGTTAAGCCTTCATCAATGTCTCCACAGCATCCTCCTGGAGAAATCTGAGCACCTTACCAGGGAGACATAATGCCAAGAGAGCACAGCTTTTTGTTACAGAATGTCAGCATCACACAAGACCGGGAGATCCTGGGTTAGGAATGGGATAAATGTGAAGAGATTCCCTTGAAGCCCCTGGGGAAGGCCATGATCAGTAAGGTTGTTCCCCCACCGCCCATTCTGAATGATGTGGAACACTGATTCTACCTGCAGCCTGTAGACATCCCCATGCTCGAGCATGTGGAGACACCTGAAGGAGGCTGTGACCTCATAGAAAGCCTGTGCTGGAGCAGGTTTGCTGGCAGGGCTGTGGAGGACCCAGGCTGGAGCAGTCTGTTGCTGAAGGAGGGCAGCCCATTAAAGTGACCCACCCTGGAGCAGTTGGTGCTGATCTGAAGCCATGTGGGAAGGACTCACGTTGGAGGGGTTCATGGAGGACTGTCTCCTGTGGGTGGGACGCAATGCTGGAGCAAGGGGAGACTGTGAGGAGTCCTCCCCTGAGGAGGAAGGAGCATCAGAGACAATCTGTGATGAACTGA
This sequence comes from Gallinula chloropus, assembly GCF_964237585.1. NCBI lineage: Eukaryota > Metazoa > Chordata > Aves > Gruiformes > Rallidae > Gallinula > Gallinula chloropus. The sequence goes on along the minus strand of NC_140103.1, from coordinate 14,233,663 downwards.
CCTCAATGCCCATTCCCATTCCCCAACCACATGCTGCTCAGTTGGAGGAAGGAGTGGAGAGTGAAGTGGACCCTGACAAAAACAGGGAGGGATGTGGGGCTGTGTTTTAAAGTTTGGTTCTTTTCCTTTTTCCTCAGTGCTCTACTCTCTTTGGACTGGGTAATAAATTAGATGGGAGTGATAGAGCAGCTTTAGTCAGCACCTGGGTCAACCCACCACACATTCAACAAGAGGTTGAAGAGGAAGAATAAGTACATGGGGGTGTGGGGTCAATGCTCATAGGCTACAGTAATGATCATGAAACTCTTGACCAGAGGAGCAGCCAGGTAGATGCCAGGAAGAGCAAGAGCTGCAACTCCTGTGTGTCTGCAAAGGGCAGGAGGAGGAACTGGCTGATGGAGCTGCTATTGGACATTTGCTTCCTCTGGCTATGGGAAAGTGTTGCAGAAGTAAAAGACAGAAGTCAGGAGAGATTTATATACAAGGAAAATTCAAATGCTTCATTTGTGTCACAAACTCCTAGGTATGGATGAGGAGCTGAAGCCTCTTCCATGGGCCAGCGCTGTGTTCCCTTCCAGCACCAGGTGTGCAAAGCAAGGATGAGGGGTCTGGAACGACTGGCCTGACTCCCTTCTTTTCACAGGGGACAAGAGTTGCCTCCCTGTCCCTGCCTGGGGCTCCTGTATCATGGGAAGACAAGAAAAGGGGATTGTCCTGCCCAGCTCTGGTTTGATCAGCAGAAAGGACTCTGCTGGACCCAAGGATTTCTCCCCAGCCAAGGGAGGGAACGTCAGAGAGGACTTCAGTATTTTTCCAAGTTAGTTCGTTGGAGCTCCAGGGACACCTTGCAGGAGCCTGTGGGGAATGCAGTGTGTGATGTATTCACCTGCTCCTCTGCTGGGAGCTGGGCTGGGCTTCTGGGACAGTGGGAGCTCATGAAACATTACAGCGCTGCAGAGAGACAGCTCTGGCCAGGAGCAGCTCCTCTGCCAAGCACACAGGGCTGGGGACACTGCCTGGAGGCACCGAGGGGAGACCTGTGAGGCTGAGAGAGCTGACGGATGCTGAGAGCTCACTGGAGGAGAAATCTCCACAGCACTCTGCCTGGTATGTCTGTGGGTGCAGGGCAATGCAGGTTCTGTTCCTGGAGGCATCTCCTAAAGCTGGGACATGGGGCAGTGTGTGGGGTCTGTCAGGGGGACAGGTTCTCTACAGGACAAGGAAGTGCTGCCGGTCAGGGATGCCTTTCTGCCCCATCAGCTCTCTTTTCCTGGGCAGGGTTGCAGAGGTGTGAAGCAGTGTTTGCACCCAGGGGTGCCCAGGGCTGTCCTAGTGAGCAGGGTCTGCACTCAGCCTGGCTCATGGGTTTTCCACAGTGATAGAGACAGCACCTGTGGGTTTGAGGAGTGACCCAGGGAAAGGCAGCGTAAGGTCCTCCTGCTGTAAGAAAGTGCTGAATGGGTCAGCTTTGCTCCCAGCTCCAGCTGATTTCTGAGAAATACCAAAGGGACTTGGAAGAGTAACATCAAGGAAACATTTTCCTGATGCTTGCCTGATTATTCTGTCTTTACTTAGACTTCTCCTCTCCTGTGGGCTGTGCTGACTGTGGTAGATGAGAACTTATTACTCCACTCAAGAATGTGAAATGAAAACACAATTCTCATTGAGATGGAGCTTTTCCTGAGCCCTGCACTGGGGCAGTGCCCTGATGCCAGGAGGGGTCTGCAGAGCTGAGCACAGGGCAGGTTGGATGAGTTCTGTAAGCACAGGGCACGAGGTGAAATGGGCAGAGAGAAGCAGCTGCAGGGACAGCTCCAGGCAGCAAAGACATTGTGAGGGAGGGAGAAGGAGCTGCTTCCAGAAATGCCACCCAGCACAGACTATGACCCCAGGATTGTGTGGCTTACTAATGAATCTTTGGATTGGCTTCCCTAGAGAAGAGAAACCCCTGATTGTATTTCAGTCTGTCCTTGTTGTTCCAGCTTTGTCTGAATAACTGGGGCAGAGGGTAGCTGAGACCAGGGCTGATGGACAGAGCAGCTCTCCCCACTCTGCACTCAGGGGAAGGTTCCACTGCCACTGCAGCAGCAATGTCAGGGAGTTCTGACAGAAGAAACACTCCTCAGGTACAGTCAGGAGACAACCAAAGCTCCAAAGCTCTGCTCTGCCCTTGGGTGAAACTGGAGTGACAGTGCTGAAAAGCTCTTTCCTATCCACAGGGGATTTCATGCCATCCTTCTATTTACTGACTGCTGCAAGACAGGACTGAGTTCTCGAGAGCCACAGTTGACCCTTCTCCCAGCAGTGGCATGCTCTAGCCAGCACAAAACAGACCTGCCAAAAGGGACCTGCAAAACTCTTCCAAAATACAGTTTTTCCTCAGAGAAGAGTTCCCTAAATTCTCACTGCCTTTTCCTATTTGGACCGATCTACATGCCAGCAAAAACATATGTCCAACAGCAGCTCCATCAGCCGGTTCCTCCTCCTGGCCTTTGCAGACACACGGGACCTGCAGCTCCTGCACTTCTGGCTCTTCCTGGGCATCTACCTGGCTGCAATCCTGGGCAATGGCCTCATCATCATCACCATAGCCTGTGACCACCATCTCCACACCCCCATGTACTTCTTCCTCCTCAACCTCTCTGTAACTGACATTGGCTGCATCTCCACCACTGTTCCCAAATCCATGGCAAATTCCTTTCAGAACACCAGGGCCATTTCCTACACAGGATGTGTGGCTCAACTCTTTTTCTTTATATTTTTTATCTCAACAGAGTTCTGTCTTCTCACTGTCATGGCCTATGACCGGTACGTTGCCATCTGCCACCCCCTGCACTATGGGACCCTCCTGGGCAACAGAGCTTGTGTCCACATGGCAGCAGCTGCCTGGGCCAGTGGGTTTCTCAATGCTGTGATGCACACAGTCCGTACATTTTCACTGCCCCTCTGCCATGGCAATGCTGTTGACCAGTTCTTCTGTGAAATCCCCCAGATCCTCAAGCTCTCCTGCTCAGATGCCTACCTCAGGGAAATTGGCTTCCTTGTGTTCAGTGCCTGTTTAGCTTTTGGTTGTTTTATGTTCATTGTGGTGTCCTATGTGCAGATCTTCAGGGCTGTGCTGAGGATCCCCTCGCAGCAGGGACAGCACAAAGCCTTTTCCACCTGCCTCCCTCACCTGGCCGTGGTCTCCCTGTTTGTCAGTACTGGTGTGTTTGCCAACCTGAAGCCATCCTCCATCTCCTCCCTATTTTGGGACCTGGCTTTGGCCTTTCTTTACTCGGTGGTTCCACCAGCAGTGAATCCTCTTATCTACAGCATGAGGAACCAGGAGCTCAAGGATGCCATGTGGAGACTGATGACTGGATGTTTCTAAGCAGCAACAAAGAGTTCATCTTCTGCATATTGCTGGCCTTTGAACTCCCATTAGGACCCATCTGTATTTTGTAGGGTTTTTTTAGTGGTTGTTGTTTTGTTTCCTTCTAGTTGTTCTAAGCTATTATAGCATTGTCTATTTTTATCCCATTCATAAAGCAGTATCTCCAATTCTTTTGTGACCCACGGACTGCATAATGACAATCTGTGCTCTCTTTGCATCATGTCTGCCTGCAAATGGCTAAAATTTTTCCTTCCTTTTTAAATTTTATTTGTTATATAAAATATTACAAGCACATTTTCATCAGTTTAATCACTTGTGATGTGGTTTAGCCCTGTCTGGATGGCAAAGACTCTCCAAAGGTGGCCTAATATTCCCCTTTTCAGTTGGACAGGAGAGAAAATATATGTTGAGAGGCTCAGGAGTAGAGATAAGGATGGGGAGAGATCATTCTGCAATCAGCATCATGGGCAAAACTGACCCAACACAGCATAAAGGAAAATACCTCTCTAATTGATGACACTGCCCTGCACACCCAGTGCAACCAGAGTCAGGTAATAAGCAGTGCGTCTAGACTTTGAATCACCTCCCCCCACCCCTCCCTTCTTAGCAGACTTCACCCTTGCAATGATTTTGTTCCTTTCTTAGCCCTCATTGCGTCACAGGGAAAGGCTGGGATGGGGGAAATGGGGGTTTTGGTCAGTTCCTCACAAGATGGTTTCCTTCTTGGCTGGGGTTGGGGGGTGCAGGGCATTCCAAACACCCTTCCCCTGCTGCATCGTGGGATCCCACCCATGGGAGACAGTCCTCCACAAACTTCTTCAACATGAGTCCTTTCCCATGGGGCTTTAGCTCTTCAGCAGCTGCTCCGCCAAGGATCACTGCTATGGGTGCAGTCATCAGTCACAATGTCTCTCAGTCCCAGTCCTCCACGGGGCCACCAGCCTCCCCCCAGCAAACCTGTTCGGGCACAAATCTGTCCCTTGCTCATCTCTGTGTCTCTGTCTCTCCCCAGGGGCTGCCAGTGCTGGCAGGTTCTTGCTACAACGTGGGTCACACTGTGTGTCTCCCCTGGTCCAGTGAGGGGCCTCTCCAGGGGCTGCAGGTGGGGTCTGGGCCTTTTCCATGGGCTTTGGGGGGACACCCACTCCACTATGGGTTTCTCCACAGGCTGCAGGGGCATCTTTCTCTTTGGCATCTGGGGTGCCTCCTTCCCTCCTCCCTTCCCTGGCCTTGGTGTCTGCACAGCTCCTTACATCCTCTCACTCCGTCTTTCTGATGACTCAGAAATGCCAAGCACTGATCCCCACTCTTGCGAAGGGAGATCCTAATTCTTACCTGTGTCTCAGGGCTCTTCTTTGGGATGTGGGGAGTGTGACGCCAAAAGAAGGACAGGGGTATGACACATGGTGGCCTCACCTAGGGTGGGTTGAAGGATGCAAGGATGCTACATGGCTGGGAGGACAACGTGTCTTCTCTGAGGCCTTTGTGGCCTGGCCATCAGCCTTTTACAAGGATAAAGACATCATTTCTATCAGGACCTTTCAATCAGCTCATCCAAACTTCCTCCAAGTAACTTTTAGCACCACAGCACTACCCCCAGGATGACATTTCTTTATTTTCACATCCATTCTGACCTTCAAAGTGGCACTTTTGGTGGACTGGCTTTTTAATGTTTTTTCCACACACAGAGGACATGCAGTAGCACAAAGAGGGCTTTCCTCAGCCTCCCCCTCCTCAGGCTAAAGAAGACTGGGTCTCTCAGCCTAAGCCTATCTTGGCAGACCTTTTCACCCAACTGACAGTTCCTCTCCATTCCTCCAGACTGGGGAGCCCCACACTGGGACTGACTGCTCCAGAGGTGACCACACTGTTGCAGAGTCCAGATGGACAAGAAGGGCCCTGGTCTGCCACACTTCTTCCAGTGCAGCCCAATGTGCTCATGGCCAGATTCCTGTTCAGCACCTTTGACTGCTATGGCAGCCCCTGGAATTCCAAAATTCTTCTCCTTGTGGCTGGTTCTCCACCCATCATGCCTGAGCCTGTCTTGATATCTGGGTGTTGTGCTGGAACCTTTTGTCATGGTTTCACCCCAGCCGAGAGCCGAGCACCACACAGCTAGTCTCTCTCTAAGAGAGTGTTGGGGTGTGGGGGGAAGTTTTAGGGCAGTGGAAAAGGGAGGGAAAAGGAAACCAAAAAACCTCAAACCCCAAACCAATTTACTGGGAAAGTACAGAGAGAAACAACAACAATAGGGCTGTTTAGCAAAATATACAAAGCAGTTTCTCACTGAACCCCAGCTCAGAGCTGCCCCAAAGCTGGACCATCCCCAAAAACCGTGCATTCTGAGCCACACAGTCCTCCCCCTACCAGCCCCCCTTTATGCTGAGCTTTATGTAATTGGCATGGAATACCGTTGTGATTTTGTCCCAGCTGAGAGCTGAGCACTACACAGCTGCTTGTTTTTAAGAGGAGGGGGTGAGGGAGAGGGCAGGATTGAGAGAGTGGGAGAGGGAGGGATAAAAAAATCCCCAAGGAACCTCACAGGTTGGCATAAGGAGAAAGATAGATAAAACAATAACAGGAATTTATAGCAAAATATATGAAACTGGTGATATACGATGCAGTTTCTCACGGAACCTCACAGTTCAGGCCATACAGCTAAGAGACATCCCAAAATAGGACCAAACCCAAAAATGTGCATCCTGGAGCTGCCTGCTTCTCCCCCCATCAGCCCCTCTTTTATACTGAGCATGATGCATATGGCATGGAATACCCCCTTTGGCCAGGTCAGGTCACCTGTCCTGGCTGCGTCCCCTCCTTTCTCATTAGTAGGGAGATATGAACAATTGAAAAATCCTTGGTTGCTGGAGAACAACTAGAAACATCAGGGTGCTATCAGCACTGCTCTCATCCTAATTCCCCCAAAGGGGAAAGGGCCTAAAGAGATTCCTAGACTGACACCTCCCTAGGTTACCCACTAGGAGCATGAACAACCTTAAGGCTCAGCACATTCCTAGCCAAGGGAACGGCCCTAATAGTGCCTGACATCACTGAATGGCTCTACTACCTTTGAAACTGCTAAACTGCGTTAATAGCTCCAAAACAAATGCAGCAAGGGATGACAGAAGTTTCTGGCCTGAAACCTCCCCATGTAGACTGCAAACAGGACCACTAACCTTGGGGCTCAGGGATTTCCTTGCCAATGGATCGATCCTAACAGTGCTTGACTTCATTTTCAGGCTCCACCAGCATCTGCCTTCGAATATGCTTCAATAGCACCAAAACAAAAGGTGTGAGGGCTGAAAGATGTTCTGGCACGAAACCTCCTCAGGGATCGGACAAGAAGCACCAGTAACCTTGGGGCTCAGGGCGTTCCTTGCCCAGGGAATGGGCCTAACATTGCCTGATGTCATTTTCAGGCTCTGCCAGCATCCATCTAGGAAACTGCTAAATGTCCAGCAATAGGTCCCCAAAAAATGTGGGCGGGTCAAAAGATATTCCTGGCCTTAAAACTCCCCAGGTATCCCACAAAACACCTAAAAATGAAACACATACTAAATACAAGCAAACCAGTCACCCTAGGGTAGGCATCTGAGCATGCAAGGCTGAGGATCTGAGGGATTTCAAAGAAGAACTGGTCAAGAGCATTGCCCTTGCAGAGGCGTAGGGAACATGTATTGCCTGTGTGCAGCACAGCATGGAGAAAACCGCTGCAGGTCCTGTGTGTCTGCACGTGTGTCTGTGAGGTGTTGTCTGCCTCTTTGCAAGAAGACATATGCAAGGAGAACACCCCAGGCAGCTGCTGCTGTGTGGACACAAGCTCTGCTGCCCAGGAGGGTTCTGTAGTGCAGGGGATGGCAGATGGTAACATACCGGTCGTAGGCCATGACAGTCAGAAGACAGTACTCCCTTGTCATAAAAAATACAAAGAAAAAGAGTTCAGCCATACATCCTGTGTGGGAAATGGCCCTGATGTCCCATAAGGAATTGGCCATGGATTTGGGAACAGTGGTGGAGGTGTAGCCAAGTTCAGTAAGAGAGAGGTTGAGGAGGAAGAAGTACATGGGGGTGTGGAGGTGGTGGTCACAGGCTATGGTGATGATGATGAGGCCATTGCCCAGGAGGGCAGCTAGGTAGATGCCCAGGAAGAGCCAGAAGTGCAGGAGCTGCAGCTCCCGTGTGTCTGCAAAGGGCAGGAGGAGGAACTGGCTGATGGAGCTGCTGTTGGACATCTGCTGCCATCAAGTATGAAGACTTGTAGAAGGAGTAAAAGGCATTGAGAAGTTAGGGATCTCTTCTTTGAGGAAAATCTCATTCCAATTCACATTGACTCTCTGTATTCAGAAAAAATTTTGGCAGGTCCTTTTTTGGAGGTCTGCTATGTGCTGCCAGTGAGCAGGGTCAGCTGTGGGCTCTTGAGAACTCCGTACTGCCTTGCAGCAGTAACTAATCCAGTCTTGCAGGGCAGAGTTCCAAAGCCCTCCTGTAGCTTCCTCATACCCAAGAACGATCTCAGCTCTCTGCTCCCAGACAGGGACACACAGGGCTCCGTGCAGCTTCCCACACACAGGTGTTGAGCGACATTGCCACGGCTTCACCACTGAGATTTCCTCTGCGTGGGGCTCCTCTCTGGGGCACAAGAGTCCTTAGGAGAGTGAAGCCATTTTGGGAGGCAGCCTGCAGTCCAGCAGGAGCCCCCGTGCAGTCCTCAGTCCTACAGATGGGGGTCCTGATGTGGGGGTCAGCTCAGTACCAGCCCCACCAATGGACTTTCCCAGAGCCCCAGGGAATGATCAGCCAAGGGCAGGAGGGGAAACAGGGAGAAATGCTCCTGCAAAGGCTTGTAGGACAGGGACAGAAAGACAGGCACTCAGGGGTTTCTCCTCGCTGGTGGTCGGGCTGCCAAGGAGAGGACTCAGCCTGAAACCCTGGAACTCTTTCTGCAGAGTCTGTGCTGGGTGTCAGAAAACAGGGGGTCACTGTGGGAGACTTTCTCCACTGTGTGGGATGTAGTTTTCATTACATATTCTTGAGGAGAGAAATAAGTTCTCATCTACCCCAGTCAGCACAGACCACAAGAAAGAAGTTACAGATCTGCTCTGCCAGAAAATGCTTCCTTGATGTTATTGCCTAAAATCTCTTTGGTATTTCTTAAGGATCAACTGGAGGTGGGAGCAAAGCTGACTCGTGCAGCACTTCCTTGTCCTATAGAGAACCTGTCCTCCTGACAGACCTCACAGACTGTCCCATGTCCCAGCTTTAGGAGATCCCTCCAGGAACAGAACCTGCATTGCCCTGCACCTACAGACACACCAGAGAGAGAGTTGTGGAGATTTCTCCTGCAGTGTGCTCTCAGCAGCCATCAGCTCTCTCAGCCTCACAGGTCTCCCCTCAGTGCCTACAGACAGTGTCCCCAGCCCTGTGTGCTTGGCAGAGGAGCTGCTCGTGGGCAGAGCTGTCTCTCTGCAGCGCTGTAGTGTTTCATGAGCTCCCACTGTCCCAGGAGCCCAGCCCAGCTCACAAGAGCAGCCGAAGTTGTCACATACTCCATTCCCTCTTGGCTTCTTCAAGGTGTCCCTGGAGCTCCAGGGAACCTACCTGGAATGACACTGAAGTCCTCACTGAAGTTCACCCTTTGGGTGTGGAGAAATCCTTGTGTCCAGCAGTGTCCTTTCTCCTGATCAAACCAGAGCTGGGCAGGAGAATCACCCTTCCATGTCTCACATGGGACAGGACCCTCAGGCAGGGTCAGGGAGGCGATTCTTTCCCCCTGCGAAGGGTAAGGAGTATGACAAGTGACTTGAGGCACCTCGTCCTTGCTTTGCCGCCTTGGGGCTGGAAGGGGATGCACCTCTGCCCTGTGGCTTCCTCAAACCCACTGGAGCTGGGATTCCGCTTGCCCCAGTTCTAGCGAGCACGAAATAGGCACCTTCTGCCTGGGGTCTGCGTGTCCCAGCTCCCATGGGAACTACTGGGGGTGGAAACAAGCTGCCAAGATCCCCTTCTCCATGAGAGTGGATTTCATCTGATGGAAACTCTGTGTCACCCTCATTTGCCCGTTCCCAAATCTGAAGACTGAGAATGACAGGTTGACCCAGGTGCTCACAAAAGCTGCTGTCTCACTTCCCCTCTTCAGCTGCATAGGGGAGAGAAGATGCAACAAAGGATCAAGATAAGGACAGGGAGGGATCATTCAATGGTTCCTCTAATGACTTACTCTCAATAAACCCATCTAATTCATAACCCAATTCAAAGAGAGTAGAGCAATGAGAATAAAAATTCCTCCCTGCTTTTCCCAGGGTCCACTTCACTCTCCCATTCTCTCCTTCCCCTGACTGAGCGGCATGGGGGGACAGGGAATGGAGGTTGGGGTCAATTCACCACACATTTTCTTGGCTGCTCCTTCCTCATCAGGGGGAGGATTCCTCACAGCCCCTCCTCACAGGCTTGGAGGACCTTGTCCCCCTACTTCACTGACATTGTTGTCTGCAAAGTTCCTTACACTTTCTTATTCCTTTCTCTGGCAGCAAACAGCATCAGCCCTGAAAATATTTCCTTGCCTGAAACCTTCAATGGAAGTCCACTAGCCAACCCAGTAACCTTGAGGCACACAGTTTTCATAGCCAAGAGAACGGTCCTATCAGTGCCTGACATCATTTTGTGGTTCTACCAGTGTCCACCTTTGAAAATGCCAAACATCCATCACTAGCTCCCACAGAAATGGTGCGAGGGTGGAATAATGTTCCTGTCCTGAAATCTTCCCAGGTAGCCAACTAACCTTGAGGCTCAGAGCATAACATGGGCATAACATCGCCTGATGCCATTTTCCAGCTCTACCCATGTCAATCTTGAAAACTGCTAAAGGTCCATCAATAACTCCAGAACAACAGGTTCATTCATTAAAAGACACTAGAAGCCTCACTAAGCTTGGGGTTCAAGGCTTTCAAACCCAAGTCAGCTGTCCTAACAGTGCCTGACGTTATTTTCAGCCTCTACCAGCATCCACCTTCAAAAATTCTAAATCTCCATCAAAAGCTCAAAAAATGGAACAAGCGATGAAAGATGTTCCAAAGTAACCTTTGGGGTCAGAGCTTTCCCAGCTACAGAATGACCCTCACATTATTTTCCGTCTCTACCAGCGCCCACCTGTGAAACTGCTAAAGGCACAGTAGTAGCTCCAAAACAAAAATATGCAAGGGCAGAAAGATGTTCCTGTCCTGAAACCTCCACGGGTGGCCAACATACAGATCCTGGGGGCTCAAAGCAATCCTAGCCACGGGAACGGACCTCACATTGCCTGATGGCATCTTCAGGCTCTACCAGCCTTCACCTTACAAAATGCTAAACATCCAGCAGTAGCTCCCCAAAAATATTTGAAGGGCTGAAACATCTTCCATGCCTCAAACCTGCCCAGGTAGCCAAGTGGCAGCCCCAGTAACCCTGCGGATCAGGGCTTTCAATGTGAAGGGAAATGTCCTAACTGTGCCTGAAATAATTTTCTGTCTCTACCAGCATCCAAATTCAAAACTGCTAAAAGTCCAGTGACAGATCCCTGGCAAAAGATGTTCCTGGCCTGAAATCTCCCCTGGTAGCCTAATAACCAGCAGCAACCTTGAAACTCAGGGCATTTCCTAGGCATGGGAATGGTCCTAACATTGCCTGACATCATTTTCACTTCTACATTAGAACGTGCTAAACATCCATCAATAGATCAGAAAAAAAGGTGAGAGGGCTCCTGGCTCAGGACTTTCCTTACCAAGGGAACCACTCTAAATTTGCCTTATGCCATTTTAGGGCTCTACCAGTGTCCACCTTCAAACACACTGAACATCCAGAAATACGTCCCAAAGAAAAAGTGCAAGGGATGAAAAATGGATCTGGGCTAAAACCTCCTCAGGCAGCCCACAACAGCACCAGTAACCTTGGGGCTCAGGGCTTTCCTTGTTAAGGGTATGGCCCAAACAGTGCCTGACATAATTTTCTGGCTCTATCAGCCTCAATCTTCAAACCTGATAATCCTCCAGCAATAGCTCCCAATAAATGGAAGGAGGGAGGAAAAATGTTCCTGGCCTGAAACCTCCCCAGGAAGACTACAAGCAGCCTTAGTAACCATGGGATCAATGATTTCCTAGAAAAGAAAATGGTCCTGACACTGCTTGACATCATTTTCTGGCTCTACCACCTTCGTCCTTCCAACATGTTAAATGTACAGCAGTAGCCCCAAACATAACGTGTGAGGACCTAACAATCTTCTTTGCCTGAAAACTGCCCAGGTAGCCCACTAGAAGCCCCAGTAACCTTCACCTCAGGACTTTCATAGACAACAGAATGATCCAAAAAGTTCCTGACATTTTTTCTGGATGTACCAGCATCCACTTTCAAGAGGGCAAAACATCCAGCTATAGCTCCCAAACAAAATGTTCATGAAGAGAAGGATGTTCCTGGATTGAAACCTGCCTCGGTAGCTCACTAGCAGCCCCAGTAACCTTGGGGATCAAAGCTTTCCTTAGAAAGGGAACGATCCTAACAATGCCTTATGTCACTTTTGGACTCTACCAGCATACACTTTGAAACTGCTAAACGAACAGCAATAGATCCTTAACAAAAGCTTTGAGGGATGAAAGGTGCTCCTGGACTGAAACCTCTCCAGGCAGCGCACTAGCAGCCTCATTAAAATTGAGGCTCAGGGCATTCCCAGCCCAGGGAATGGTACTAACAGGGCCTTATGTCATCTTAGGGCTCTACCAGCATCCTCGTTCAAAATTCTAAATGTACAGTAATAGCACTAAAACATAAGGTGTGAGGGCTGAAAGATGTTCCTGACCTGAATCCTCTCCAAGTACTGCAAGGAGCACCTGTAACCTTGGAGCTCAAGGCATTCCTAGCCACAGGAGTGGTCCTAATGGTGCCTGATGTCATTTTCAGCCTCTACCTTCATCCTCCTTCAAACATGCTGCACGTCCAGCAACAGAGTGCCAGGTTCTTTAACATTAACTACTGTCATTTTGTTAGAGGCACCACAAATTGGAGAGCCATGGGCAAGCACATGTGGACTGTTAAAAAGATGGAGCTTCCCTTCAAACAGACCTTGACAAACTCTGGGATTTGATGATATCCACCCCCCTGGGCAGCAGAGCTTGTGTCCACATGGCAGCAGATACCTGGGCCAGGGGGTTTCCTCAGTGCTGTGCTGCACACAGACAGTACATTTTCACTCCCCCTCTGCCAAGGAAATACCCTGGGTCAGTTCTTCTGTGAAATCCCCCAGATCCTCAAGATCTCTTGCTCAGATGCCTACGTTGTGGAAGTTGGGCTTAATATCTGTTTTTTTCTTTGCATGTTTTGTGTTCATTGTGGTGTCCTATGTGCAGATCTTCAGGGCTGTGCTGAGGATCCCCTCGCAGCAGGGATGGCACAAAGCCTTTTCCACCTGCCTCCCTCACCTGGCCATTGTCTCCCTGCTTGTCAGCACTGGGACATTTACTTATTTGAAACCTTCTTCCATCTCCTCCCCATTGCTGGACCTGATAGTGACTGTTCTGTACTCAGTGGTGCCTCCAGCAGTGAACCCCCTCATCTACAGCATGAGGATCCAGGAGATCAAAGATGCACTGAAGAAGTTCAAGAAACTGTGGAGCTCTTGCTTTGAGTTTCAGGGAGTTAAAAATTTCCCCATCTTCCAGTAGTCTGTCTCAGTGCCTCTTTAGCCAATTCTGTGTTGTGTTTATATGTGCCCTTTCCTCTCTCTCTTTCATAAAGAGTCCTTGCATGGATGGTCACTGTGGAAGGCCCAGCTCAGCAAGTACTGCTTGCACTTAGCACATCCAGTTTCAGTCTGTGGTTTATGGTTTCCTGAACTGAATCCTATTTGACTTTTGATTCTTGGTAATGAGAGAAATCTCTGTATCTGTGAGCAGGCAGCTCTCTGAGGAAAGCAGGTGGGAGTTGGTGCAAAGGACCACTTGCATCTAGCTGTGCAATTCAGTGAAGTCTGATGTCAGGAAAAGTGATGCCCATCCCAGATGGCCAGTGAGAGGGATGGTGTTGTTGGGGTGGTGAGGAGAAAGGTTTCTAATATTCTGTTGGACTTGAAGGAGACTGCTTTTCCTACCTCCTTAGATGATCATGTGGATCAATATGAACGGGAGAATGCTGCTATTGCCTCTTCACTGTAAAAGAAACATTTTTAAATAGCCTTTAAATAGCAAAAATCCTCTTCCATTAAATGTACACTGAAATATCCCTTGTTATATTAGGATTAGCTTAACAAGTCCTAGAGTAATGAGGAAAATTACTAGGACAAGACAAAGAACTTTTGGGCTCTCTGCATTTTGATGAGCCTCATGGTGGAGTTGATGCTCTGCAGTGCTGAAAGATTTCATTAGCTGCTCAAGAAGGCAAAGTCAGAAGCAAACACTGAAGTTTCTTGGAGTATTGATTTATCCCACTGAGGGCTGTTACCAACAAAGTTTCCCCAGGGACTTGTGTTTTGGAAAACATGAGTTGAAACTTAGCCCTAGCAACGTAAACATTAATAGCTGGAGTGAACGAGACCCCGCCACGCACCCGGTGGCAGCCATTGCCTCCCGCTGTGACTGCACGTCGGCGTGACTCATCGGGGGCGGAGCTTAGCGCGGCAGCGGCAGTTTAAATACCGGAGGAACTGCCACCCTAGTTTAGTTGCTATGGGGGAGAGCTCAGGCGAGGGAGACTCGACGTTGGAGCCTTCTGAAAGCGGCAACCCCCGAGCATCGATCCTCAAGGGCAAATAAAAGTACGAAAGTAGAAAAGGAGAGACCCCGCCACGCACCCGGTGGCAGCCATTGCCTCCCGCTGTGACTGCACGTCGGCGTGACTCATCGGGGGCGGAGCTTAGCGCGGCAGCGGCAATCCGACTCCATACAAGAGGGGTCTCTGGGAGCGCTAGCGACCAGGAGCGCTGCGAACAGGGCGGCCAAACAGGGCGTGGCGCGTCAGAAGGGTGTGGCGCGTCAGTTTGCGCGGCAGTTCGCGCAGGCAGGACAAGCAGGCAGGGTATCTTGCCCTGACACCAACATCTCAAACATGGTCCTCACTAGGAAACGGGCTTCCCATGCAAAGGCTGTGGCAACCCAGACAGAGGGTCTGCTCCATAATGTGGCAGTTCAGGTTTCTGACTGCCAGGAGTGCCTCAGCCTGCTGCTGACAGGGAAGGACGAGAAGGATGCGACTTGCGTGCAGTGTGAGCAGCTGCTCAGCCTTCTTGTGGAGCTTAGGAAGGAGGTAGATAGACTGCGGACCATCAGAGAATGCGAGCGGGAGATAGACTGGTGGAGCAACTCTCTGCGAAGAAGGCGCAGAGATTGCACTTCCCAGACTGAGGGAGTATTGGGAGAAACGGCCCCTCTCTCTCACCATAGTCAAGCTGGGAGAGACAGCTTGAGAGGAGAGGAGGAATGGCAGCAGGTCTCAGCCCGGCGTTGCAGGCGACCCCCATCCCAACCTACCTCGGTTCCGCTGGTCCCTCTCTGTAACAGGTATGAAGCCCTGAAACCAGAGGGAGACGTGAGTGATGATGACATAGGAGCGCTGCCGCCAAGCTTGCCCAAGGTAAGGCGGACGGCTCCACGTTTGAAGACTGCTTCCTCCAGGAAAGAAAGGAGGGTGATAGTTGTGGGCGACTCTCTTCTGAGAGGAACAGAGGGCCCAATATGTCGGCCTGACCCTACCCATAGGGAGGTGTGCTGCCTTCCCGGGGCACGGGTCAGGGATATTTCTAGAAAACTCCCCAGCCTTATCCGCCCCTCCGATTATTACCCTTTATTGGTAGTTCAGACTGGCAGTGATGGGATTGCTGACAGAAGCATGAGGATTATAAAAAATGATTTTAGGAGGCTGGGGAAGTTAGTCGATGGAGCAGGCATGCAAGTTGTGTTCACCAGTATTCCTTTGGTGGCAGGGGCAAACACTGAGATAAGCAGAAAAGGCCATCTTATAAATGCATGGCTGAGAGGCTGGTGCAAATGCAAAAATTTTGGATTCTTTGCTCACGAGGCGGCCTACTCGGCACCTGGCCTGAGGACAGCTGATGGGAATTGCCTGTCTCCGAAAGGGAAACGGATACTTGCCCAGGAGCTGGCAGGACTTGTAGAAAGGGCTTTAAACTAGATAGGAAGGGGGAAGGGGATAAAGCCAGGTCTGATAGAGATCGGCCTGGGGAAGTGGTATTGGGATTAGGAGAGAGGCAAGGGGCTCAGCTGAGGTGCGTCTACACTAACGCACGTAGCATGGGCAACAAGCAAGAAGAGTTGGAAGCCATAGTGCGGCAGGCAAACTATGACCTGGTTGCCATAACAGAAACATGGTGGGATTGCTCCCATGACTGGAGTGCTGCAATGGATGGCTACAAACTCTTCAGGAGAGACAAGCAAGGAAGGAGGGGTGGTGGTGTGGCTCTATACGTTAGGGAATCCTTTTCTGCTACTGAGATTGTGACTGGGGATGATAACATTGAATCCCTATGGGTAAAGATCAGAGGAAGGGCTGACAAGGCAGACATCCTGGTGGGCGTCTGTTATAGACCGCCAAACCGGGATGAAGAGACAGAGGAGGTGTTCTACAAGCAGCTGGCACGAGCTGCACGGTCATCAGCCCTTGTCCTCATGGGGGACTTCAACTTCCCTGACATATGCTGGGAGTACAGCACAGCACAGAAGAAGCAGTCTAGGAGGTTTTTGGAGTGCATAGAGGATGCCTTCCTGATGCAGCTGGTCAGAGAGCCCACAAGAGGAACTGCCCCGCTAGACCTGCTGTTCATGAACAGGGAAGGTCTGGTAGGAGATGTGAAGGTTGGGGGCTGCCTTGGACAGAGTGACCATGAAATGATACATTTCTCAATTCATGGTGGAGCTTGGAGGGGGAATAGTAAAACTGCTACCTTGGACTTCCGGAGGGCGGACTTTGATTTGTTCAAGAGACTGGTAGGGGGAGTCCCTTGGCATTTAGTCCTAGCGAACAAAGGGGTACAAGAGAGCTGGTTGCTCTTCAAGAAGGAAGTCTTAAGGGCGCAGGAGCAGGCGGTCCCCCTGAGCCGCACAATGAGCCGGCGGGGAAGAAGACCAGCGTGGATGAATAGGGAGTTATTCTTGAGGCTCTGGGAGAAAAAGAGAATCTACTGCCTGTGGAAGGAGGGACGGGCAACTGAGAATGAATTCAAGGAAGTCGTCAGGATGTGTAGAGGTGAAATCAGAAAGGCAAAAGCCCAGCTTGAATTTAACCTGGCCGCTGGGGTGAAAAGGAATAACAAACTCTTTTATAAGTACATTAACAGTAAGAGGAGGACAAAGGAGAATATCCACTCTTTACTGGATGAGGCTGGGAATATGATCACTGAGGATAAGGAAAAGGCGGAGGTTCTGAATGCCTTCTTTACGTCTGTCTTTAAAGGTCAGACCAGTTATGCTCAGGGTACTCCTCTCTCTGACCTGGTAGTCTCGGCTGGGGAGCATGCTAACTCCCCTGTGATTCTGGAAGAAACGGTCAGAGACTTCCTACTCCAACTGGACTGCCACAAGTCCATGGGGCCTGATGAGATCCACCCGAGAGTGCTGAGGGAACTGGCAGAGGTGGTAGCCGAGCCGCTTTCCATTATCTATCAGCTCTCCTTGTTGACTGGTGAGGTCCCAGAAGACTGGAGGCTCGCCAATGTGACTCCCATTTACAAGAAAGGTTGTAAGGAGGATCTGGGGAACTACAGGCCTGTTAGCCTGACCTCGGTTCCAGGGAAGGTTATGGAACAGATAGTCTTGAGGGAGATCATGCGGCATCTGCGGGATGGCCGGGGGATTAGGCCTAGCCAGCATGGTTTCATGAAGGGCAGGTCCTGTTTGACCAACCTGATCTCCTTCTATGATCTAGTGACCCATCTGCTGGATGAGGGAAAGGCTGTTGATGTGGTCTACCTAGACTTCAGCAAAGCCTTTGACACTGTCTCCCACGGTATTCTCCTGCAGAAGCTGGCAGCCCGTGGCTTGGATGGGTACACCCTCGGCTGGGTAAGGAGCTGGCTGGAGGGCCGGGCTCAGAGAGTGGTAGTAAATGGAGTTAAATCCAGCTGGTGACCGGTCACGAGTGGTGTTCCCCAGGGGTCGGTGCTGGGGCCTGTCCTCTTCAATATCTTTATTGATGACCTAGATGAGGGCATTGAGTGCACCCTCAGTAAGTTTGCAGATGACACTAAATTGGCTGGGAGTGTGGATCTGCCTGGGGGTAGCGAGGCCCTACAGAGGGATCTGGACAGGCTGGAGAGCTGGGCTGAAGCCAATGGCATGAGGTTCAACAAGAGCAAATGCCGAGTCCTGCACTTTGGCCACAACAACCCCAGGCAGCGCTATAGGCTTGGGGCGGAGTGGCTGGAGGACTGTGTGGAGGAAATGGACCTGGGGGTACTGATTGATGCCCGGCTGAACATGAGCCGACAGTGTGCGCGGGTGGCCAAGAAGGCCAACGGCATCCTGGCTTGCATCAAAAATAGTGTTACTAGTAGGAACAGGTAATTGTCCCCCTGTACTCAGCACTTGTGAGGCCGCATCTCGAGTACTGTGTTCAGTTTTGGGCCCCTCACTACAGGAAAGACATTGAGGCCCTGGAACGCGTTCAGAGGAGGGCTACTAAGCTGGTGAGGGGTCTGGAACACAGGCCTTACGAGGAGCGGCTGAGGGAGCTGGGATTGTTCAGCCTGGAGAAGAGGAAGCTCTCTATAACTTCCTGAAGGGAGGTTGTGGTGAGCTGGGGGTCGGCCTCTTCTCCCGTGTGGACAGTGACAGAACTAGAGGGAATGGTATCAAGCTGCGCCAGGGGAGATTCAGGCTGGACATTAGGAAGCACTACTTGTCGGAAAGGGTAGTCAGGCACTGGAATGCACTGCCCAGGGAGGTGGTGGAGTCACCGACCCTGGGGGTGTTCAAGGAAAGACTGGATGTTGTATTGAGGGACATGGTTTAGTGGGAGCTAGTAGTAATAGGTGAATGGTTGGACTGGATGATCTTTTAGGTCTTTTCCAACCTTGATAATTCTGTGATTCTGTGATTCTGTGATTCTTGTACAAGAGGCAGATAAATAGGCTGGTGTTGCTTACAAAGAACTTGTTCCACTTTTTTGAGTGCAGATGCAGAAAGCAACTCTGGTGACAACCTGGTATCGATGGAAGTAAATTAGTAATATCTGAAACTGGGATTTTTAAACTAATAATAAATCTCTGCCCTAGAGAATTTCACAGTCATTCTAAGCTAACTGGAAATAAATATATCTATATTTTTAAAAAGTTAACTTGTGAAATGTTTCTGAAATTTACTTTTGAATTGATTTAACAGAGCTTGGTAAATTACTGATTTAAATTTACACCTCCCTTCACCCAGTAAGTGCTTCTAGGAAAACGTATCAGGAAAGATTTCTAAAAACTGTGTCTTACAAAGGATTTATTACACCATTTAGTTTCCAGTCAACTCATAGTTCTTTATCAGCATTGTGCCTTTAAATGCTCATTATTTATCAGTGTGTAGACAGTTATCATAATTTGAAAATCAGAATAAGATTCTAACATGTAATACAAGTTGCAAAAGTAATTTTTTGTCTATAAAAACCTAAATAGAGAACCTAAATAGAGAATATGAATTCTCCATCACTTATTTTGAACAGTTTAGGTTGGAAAAGACCTTTAGGATCATCACATTCAACCATTAACCTAGTACTGCCAAGTCCACTGCTAAATGAGTTCCATAAGCAACACTTGGCACTATAGCACTTTAAAAACATGGAAAAACAATTTTCCTCTGACATACAAATGAGAAATTTGCATTTGTTTCAAGTGAAATGTAACTTTTTTCTATAAGAGTTCAGTATTTTGTTTTTATCAAGAAAAATAACCAAAATTGATAATAGCTTTAACCTAGACACAGAGTACTGTGTCTGGGTTCTGTGTCATTATCTGATTTTTTAAAAACCTTCTAAAAGAACAGTGCCAATGATGAAGGCTAATATTGGAATTTGATGGCTTGCTGTCTTCACATACTAATACTAGCTTTCATTGTTGTTCTGGCCTTTTTGAATTATTCTCCTTAAGCTTTGTGTTACATTCTTACTGTGTATAAAGGAAAACAGCAAGTGGAACGAATCACTAATAGTTAATAAAATCTATATTCCAAGCAACTGAAGTTCATGTGAAAAGACTGGAATCAGTAATCGTAACTCTTGTATTCCTTCGATTAGTACAGGAAAAGTTACCTTATATTTGACAGACAATAACTTAGGATTGTAAAAGATTTTTTTTAACTGTTAACTTAAATATTTTATTTGTATTAGGTTTTTTTTTCTCTGAATTTTAAACATTATCCAATAAAACATTTAGTAACAAATGAGTAATTTTATCCTTTGTCACTAGGTGGTGCTCTGCTCCCTGTTCCAAGTTCCAAGGCAGCATTTCGGGTTGCTGAGGTTTATGCTGTGGTCAGCCAGTGCTAATAAAATGAGGATTTTCATGCTACAGATGAAAAAATACCAGGAAGCAAAACTCAGATCGCATAAGGGATTTAAATATTCACTTTTAAAATGTAATAAAGAAAGCTCTTACTTGTTATTTGTCTGGTCCCACAAGTACCCGAATTACCAACACCAATTTTAAACTTTGTCTTACCACTTTCACAGGAAGGAGCCTGGTTCTGTGGCTGAGTGGTTCAAGCTCTCAGTGGGCACTAGGGAGTTTCAGAATTGATCTTTTTGATCCAGTTTAACCTAAAATAGAAGTGAGATTAAAAAGAGTTCTGGAAAAAGTGTACTGGTTTACAGGACTGTTCCTTTTATGAGCGCACTAATGACTTGGCCAGAGAGGTGTACACTGGCTTGTGCTCTATCTGGAAAGAAGCCCAGATGAGAGCCTTTGGTCTACATGCACAAGATACTGACTTTATAATAAGTGTTGTATCCAACGACAGCCATTGTCCTTGGAGATTAGTGTGATGAGGGCTGACATTCACCTATGAGTCTTCACTGCTCTTTTGAATGTGCAATGTTTCCTGTCAAGGCAAAAAAATATTTTAAATCCTAGAATACTCAGGAACCCACAATGATTTAGTTGTGAACAAAGACTGTAACCACTCAACCTGCTTGGTGTATTGTGGTAGGGGGACCACAGGAAGGGCAATTAACATTTATATTTTCAAGACTACTTGCAGTTTGAAGGTATTTTACAATGCTGCAGCAGTGAAAACTCATGGTCATTTTTCTCTGATATCGATTCTTTGTTTTTCAAAGTCACCCAGAATATACAGAAGAAAACCAGACATAAACTCAAGCTTCCTGACTCTGAGGCTCTGCTTTAATCACAAGGTTCTTGTTATTTCGTATGAATGCTGCCTATACCCAAGACTTGACTTTCTTACCTGGGTAAAACTGGGGCAGGAATGTGGGTTGGGAGAGGAAGGTCTTAAATGAAGTCACAGAATGACAGACTTACCAGGTTGGAAGAGACCTTTGAAGATCTTTGAGTCCAACCATTCCCATCCTAAGTTAAACTATATCCCTAAGCACCTCATCTACCCTTTTTTTGAACACATTCAGGGAAGGTGACTCAACCCCCTCCCTGAGCAGCCTGTTCCAGCCCAACAACCCTTTCAGTATTTTTTTTTTTTCTAATATCCAATCTGTCCCAGCCCTGGCCCAGCTTGAGGCCATTGCCCCTTGTTCTATCTTCTGTCACCTGGCTGAAGAGACCATCACCCACCTCTCTACAACCTCCCTTCAGGTAGTTGTAGGTGGGGAGAAGGTCTCCCCTCAGCCTCCTCTTCTCAGGGTAAACATCCCCAGCTCCCTCAGCCGTTCCTCACAGGATTTGCCCTCCAGCCCCTTCCCCAGCCTGGTTGCCCTTCTCTGCACTTGCTCAATGTCCTTCTGATAGTGGGGAGCCCAGAACTGGACACAGTACTCAAGGTGTGGCCTCACCAATGCCGAGTACAGGGGCAAAATCATCTCCCCAGACCTACTGACCACACTGTTTTTGATACAAGCCAAGATGCCATTGGCCTTCTTGGCTGCCCGGGCACACTGCTGGCTCATATTCAGCCTGCAGTCACCCAACACCCCCAGGTCCTTCTCTGCCTGACAGCTCTCCAGCCAGTCTCCCCCAGCCTGTAGCATTGCATGGGGTTGTTATGCCCCATGTGCAGCACTCTGCACTTGGCCATGTTAAACTTCATCCCATTGGTCTCAGCCCATCGGTCCAGCTTGTTCAGATCCCTCTGAAGAGCCTCCCTACCCTCAGGCAGATCAACACTTCCTCCTAGTTTAGTGTCATCTGCAAACTCACTGAGGGAGCATTCAATCCCTTCATCCAGGTCATTGATAAAGATGTTGAACAAGACTGGACCCAGGACTGAGCCCTGGGGGACGCCACTCGTGACCAGCCTCCAGCTGGATTTTGTTCCATTCACCCTTTGGGCCTGTCCATCCAGCCAGTTTTTAACCCAGTTGAGGGTTCACCTGTCCAGGCCAGTGGCAGCCAGTTTCTTAGTCAGAATGCTCTGAGAAACCATGTCAAAGACTTTCCTGAAGTCCAGGTAGAGACAGCCACAGCCTTCCCCTTGTCCATTAAGCAGGACACCTTGTCATAGAAGGTGATCAGGTTAGTTTGACAGGATCTACCTTTTGTAAACCCATGTTGACTGGGCCTGATCCCCTGGCCATCACACATGCTGCATGACAGCTCCCAGGATGACCCTCTCCATGACCTTCCCCAGGAGTGAGGTCAGGCTGACAGGCCTGTAATTCCCTGGATTCTTCTTCCGCCCCTTCTTGTCTATGGGTGTCACATCTGCCAGCCTCCAGTCGAGTGGAACTTCCCCAGTCTGCCAGGATTGCTGGTAGATGATGGAAAGGGGTTTGGCAAGCACATCTGACAGCTCTCTCAGCACCCTCGGGTGAATCCCATGAGGTCCCATTGACTTGTTAGTGTCTAACTGGCCAAGGAGATCACTAATCATTTCCTCCTTAACCATGGGAATTATGCTATTCTTCCCCTCTCTGTCAGCCAGTTCCTGAGGATGAGTACTCAGGCAGTAACCATCTTTACTACTACAGGCTGAGGTAAAGAAGGAATTAAGGACCTCAGCCTTGTCCTTATCCCTTGTCACTAGTGTTCCCTCAGTATCCAATAAGGGATGGAGATTCTCTTTGATCCTCCTCTTACTGTTAATGTACCTAGAGAAGGACTTTCTATTCTCTTTTACAGAACTGGCCAGTCTGAGTTCCAGTTCAGCTTTAGCCCTTCTGACTTTCCCCCTACACGATCTCACTACATTCCTATAGTCAGCCCAAGACACCTCCCCCTTCTTCCAAAGCTCATATTTTTCCCTCTTTTCCCAAAGATCTTCCTGGATCTCCCTCCTCAGCCAAGCTGGCTTCCTTCCTCATCGACTCCTCTTCCAACAGACCGGGACAGCCTGTTCTTGTGCTGCCAAGATTTCCTTCTTGAGGAGCAACCAACCCTCTTGGGCTCCTTTGCCCTCCAGGGCTGCCTCCCATGGAATCTTATTGAGCAGCTTCCTGAACAGATCAAAGTCAGCCCTACAGAAGCCTAAGGTGCTTGTTCTGGTGTTTCCCTTTCTTACTTCTCCCAGTACTAAGAATTCTGTCAGCTCATGATCATTATGCCCCAGGCGTCCTCCAACCTTCACATCCCCCACTAGGTCTTCATTGTTTTCAAGCAACAAGTCCATCAGGGCACCATCCCTGGTGGGTTCAGTCACCAGCTGGGTCAGGAAGTTGTCTTCCAAACACTCCAGGAATCTGATAGACTGCTTCCTCCCTGCTGTACTGTACATCCAGGAGACATCTAGTAAATTGAAGTCCCCAATAAGGATGAGGGCTAGTGATCCTCATGACAGTTCCTCGCTAGACAGGTTAAGTGAGACGATCACCCCTATCTGTAACCCCTTCTGGGTCTGACAAGGGTCAGACAATAAGTACTTTAATAGCAGGGCAAAGCAACTGAGAAAGTCAACCTGAAAGCAAACATTTTCTGCCTAATTAGAGAAGATGCAGCTCAGCATAATTCCCATTGCTCTCAACTGATCTTGCTTGTTTACACTAACTTAGCAAGTAAGCACTATTCTACAGATGTAGCTGTGTTCCTTGGAATATCCTGAAACACTCAGAGACTGAATATAATGATATCTAGTATGCTAAAGCTGCTAGTCAGGTTCTGACAATTGCCACCCAAAGACCTAGTGGTTATGATGTTGCCTCACTTAAATCATGTTTTGATTTTTTGACAACTTCAGCAAAAATTATTCTGTCCTTTCTAGGAATGAAATTGGGCAAGCAGACAGTATGGTATCCTCCTGACAGTATGCTTAAAAATGCAGTTAACTGCTCTGATATCCATATAATCATGAAAATGCACAAAAGATAAAGTTATCAAACTTTTAGAAAAAAATATTTCATGTGCTCCACTTCTCAGCTTTAAAAGTCACTTGAATTCATAAGTTAATAACCAATTCAGTCAGTTATTTCCATCTTCCAATGAAGATCACTCCCACCTTCTGCTGGATATCTCCAATGCGTTACGCTTTATTTTTATTTTGGAATATTGGTTAATGTGTAGATTATCCAGGGATCTAGAAGAATAGAGTTTGCACATCTTATAGCCCAGCTGCATAGCTTTATCTTACTTGTGCTAATGACCACCCCTCTTGTGATTTACAAACTCACTCATTCACTCAAGGAAGGACTACAATGCCACTGAGTTAAGTTGTTCCACTTTCCACGCAAGCAGGCAGGGATTGGTACAAAAAGCCCTTTCATCCCTATCAGAATGCAAACTACAGTACAGCCTGACCCTAAGAAAGTGCTTTGAGTGTGTTTGCTGAACTGAATCCAATAAAAAACTTTAGAGCTGACTCACTCCAAGGTTTTAGACCAGAGCAAGAGGATTGGTGTTTCAGGATTTCATGGTACTTTATATACCAACCTGGACAAGAAACAGTACTAGAGCTGTAGTTTTGTGTAATGTCAGAATTACAATGCACTTACTCAGTGTTCTGACCGGTAAACAGCATGCATAGCATAAGATGAAAGAGTTCAAACTGGAACTGCTCCTGTTATTTGGGAGTGTTAATGTCCCTCTTCAGTTCAAAGAGTAGATAAATCAATACATCTGAGTGCATCAATAGAGACAACAGATGTGATTTTGTTGCTCTTCACAACACCACCACACCCCCCACCCTCTCACCCCCCAAAAAAACCCCAACACCACAAAACCCTCAAAAAAACCCAAAAGCAAAAAGGGAAGGGAATTGTCTGAGTTCCAGAGTAATTGTAAAGTGAAAGATGATTTGTAAGGTAGGAGAAGCATGGCTTGTTCTGAAAATTTTGTAAATGAAAGGATGAATGGCATTCTTGGGAGCAATGAAGAGAACAGAATAACCTAGGATAAACCCAAATCAAACAGGCAGCTAGCAAAAGGCATCATGCTGGGCCACACAGTCTGTAGAAATATCTAGTTCTGAGCAAGAAGGACAAGAGTTTTTCCATTAATGAGGTGAAGACCAAGGCAGTGCAGTTTTTATCAGCACTGAGATAAGCAACAGATTCGTTACACTGATTAGAAGGAAGCCTTTACTATGAGCACAAGATCCTTCATTGATAGTTTAGTTCTTACAAGGAAAATTTATATTAATGGATTCATCTATTGGAAAAAACCCCACATCGAATCAAGACAGCCTGGACCACGGGCTTGACATTAGGCCCTTTCACCAGTGCTGCCGCTACAGGTTTCCCCGCATGATGTCACTCTCGGGCAACTTTGGCAGCTCTGATCTTTGCCTCCAGATGGCAAGCCGTATCTCCGGCATCACTTGATTTACAGATTCTTCTAAGTGGCTGTCCTTGTTTCGCTCAGGATGGAGTTAACTTTGTTTGAGAGTTAAAATGAAAGCAGCGCTGATAACACCCTGATGTTTTTAGTTGCTGCCAGACAGTCAAGGACATTCTCAGCTCTTCATATTTCCCTATTCATGAGAAAGGAGGGGTGAAGCCAGGACAGGTGACCCAAACAGGCCAAAGAGAGTATTCTATGCCAATTACATCATGCTCAGTATAAAGGGGGGCTGATGGGAGGAGGGCCTGGGGCAGCTCCAGGACATGTGGTTTTTGGGGGACAGTCGGGTTCCGGGATGGCTCTGGATGGCACAGCCTGAGCTGTGGGTTCCGTGAGAAACTGCATTGGGTATCAACAGTTTCAGAGATTTTTTGCTCTAAAGTCCTGTTAGCATTGTTATATTTTATCTTTCTGCTATTTTAGTAAACTGTCCTTATCCCAACCAACGGGCTTTTGGTTTCTTGGTTTTGGGGTTGTTATTTACCCCCTCCTTTTCCCTTCCCTTGGGATAACGGTAGATCTGATCCTGACATGACTGTAATTAAGACAAAGTTGTGATAAGCACTGTTGTTTAAGCAGTCTCTGGTCATGATGCTGTGGTATTTATCCACAAGTTTGTGGTCACAGCTGTGTCAGTAAAACCACTGTATGCTGCTGTGGCTGCGGCTCCTGTTTTTGTTCCCATACTTCATTTTAGTGTATTTTATTATATCAGTCTATGATACAATAGTATCAATGACCACAAGCTTGTGCTGGTACTTGTATGAGATTTTGCTGCCCTGTCTATTCTTTGGAAAGGAAGGGGTTAATAGCAGCAGCTGGTATGGTGGGATACAGAAAGAAATAACTACACTGCTTTCTTTTCCTTTGGGCTAAATACAACAGCTCTTACAACAGTTTTTGAAAAACTTCAATATTCCTGGGATATTCAAACTGGCATTTTACTGTTGGTAGGTTCGGTGCAAATGGCTCAGTTTTTGTTAAATATTAAGCACATGTTTATGAATACCACTCAAGAGCTTTCTCTGAGGCCAGGTAATCACGAGTGGCAGGACACGTGGCAGAGTATGGGCAAGTACCTAGGCACTTTCTCACACCCAATGGTTTGGAACTTCACTCCTGAACATCTACAGGACCCTGCTAATGTGACTGCATATCTGAAAAGAAATTGCTGTAGGTTTCCCCGAGATGCACAACTTACTGCACTGTGCTGGGCCCTGGCCACTATTTACCAAACACTGCTTAATAGCAGGCAGCACTGTCAGGGGGAAAGGAAAGAAAACAGACCAGCACAGACTGCAGCTGCTGCAGCCCCCGTGACTAGCACAGAGGCCACTGCAACCCCTGTGACTAGCACTGAGGCCACTGCAACCCTTGTGACTGGAAATGTGGCTGTTGCAACCTGTCCAACTGATGCTGCAGCTACTGCAATCCCTACAGCAGACACTGCCAATAATCCAAAACATCAACCCACACCAGTGTCTGTTGCTCCCGTACAAAAGAGGAAACACACAAAGAAATGGGTTTGTGTAGTGAAGGATGATGGTGATGAGGATGAGGCGGGGCCATCTCGAGCATCTCAGGATAAGGCGGGGCCAGAGGTTGTTGTCACACGATCCCTGACCCTGAGTGAGCTGCATGAGGTTCAAAAAGATTTCAGCTGCCACCCAAGTGAGCACATCATCACTTGGCTGCTCTGATGCTGGTGTCACGGGGCCAATAGTCTGGAATTAGATGGCAGGGAGGCCAAGCAGGTGGAATCCCTAGGTAGGGAAGGAGGCATTGACAAGGCAATTGGGAAAAAGACGGAAATCCTCAGCCTCTGGAGGCGACTACTGTCAAGTGTGAAGGAAAGGTATCCCATAAAAGAACATATTACATGTCAATCACCCAAGTGTAACGGCATAGAGACAGCTGTCCAGCACCTGAGAGAATTAGCTGTACGGGAGGTAATTTATTATGATCTGGACAATTCACAGCTTCCCTCTGATCCTGATGACGTCCTATGCACCCAAGATATGTGGCATAAGGTTGTACGGAGTGCACCAGCAGGGCACACCAATTCACTGGCATCAATGGACTGGAATGATACAGATCCACTAACCGTATATGAGGTGTCCTGCCGACTCGGGAATTATCAAGGCAATGTTCCTCTCTGTCATCACAGCAGTAGAGAAACTGGTCAAATGACTTGACAACAATGTGTCCAACTGCCAACCCATATGGAACAATGTTACAGCTACTGGGAGAAAGCGTCCATCATCCCAGAAGGGAGGATACAGTAGGTACACACCACGAGAGACGCTGTGGTTTTACCTGCGTGACCATGGTGAGGACATGAGGAAGTGGGGTATGCAGCCCACCTCAGCCCTTCAAGCACGAGTAAATGAGCTGCGAGGTAAAAGAATCGCACAACGCGATTCTGCCAGGAAGAACGCTGCACCAGTGAACAGCCAACACAATCAGCAACAATAGAGGGCCCCTGCCTCCAGCCAGGTGGAGGAGAGGGATAACCGTGTTTATTGGACTGTGTGGATCCAATGGCCTGGCACGTCAGACCCACAAGAGTACAAGGCTCTGGTGGATACTGGTGCCCAGTGTACGATAATGCCATCGAATCATGTTGGGACAGAACCTGTCAGCATTTTTGGAGTGACAGGGGGATCCCAACAATTGACTGTGTTAGAGGCTGAAGTGAGCTTAACTGGGAAGGACTGGGAGAAACACCCAATTGTGACTGGCCCAGAAGCTCTGTGCATTTTAGGTATAGATTATCTCCGTAGAGGGTATTTTAAAGAACCAAAAGGGTACCGATGGGCTTTTGGAATAGCTGCTTTGGAGACAGAAGAAATTGAACAATTGCGTGCATTGCCTGGACTCTGGGAGGATCCTTCTGTGGTGGGGTTGTTGAAGGTTGAGGAACAGCAAGTGCCAATTGCTACGACGACGGTGCACAGAAGACAATACCGTACTAACCGGGATTCCCTGATCCCCATCCATAAGCTGATTCGTCAACTGGAGAGTCAAGGAGTGATCAGCCGAACCCGCTCACCCTTTAACAGTCCCATATGGCCAGTGCAGAATTCGACTGGAGAGTGGAGGCTGACAGTGGATTATCGTGGCCTAAATGAAGTCACTCCAGGTATGAGTGCTGCTGTACCGGACATGCTGGAACTGCAGTATGAACTGCAGTCAAAGGCAGCCAAGTGGTACGCCACAATTGACATTGCAAATGCTTTCTTCTCAATACCACTGGCGCCAGAGTGCAGGCCACAGTTTGCTTTCACCTGGAGGGGCATCCAATACACGTGGAATCGTCTGCCCCAGGGGTGGAAACACAGCCCCACCATCTGCCATGGACTAATTCAGACTACACTGGAAAAGGGTGAAGCCCCAGAGCACCTGCAGTATATTGATGACATCATTGTATGGGGCAATACAGCAGAGGAAGTATTTGAGCAAGGAAAGAGGATAATTCAAATCCTTCTAGAAGCTGGTTTTGCTATAAAACAAAGTAAAGTCAAGGGGCCTACACAAGAAATCCAGTTTTTAGGAATAAAATGGCAGGATGGGCGTTGTCAGATCCCAATGGACATTATCAATAAAATAGCAGCTATGTCTCCACCAAGCAACAAAAAGGAAACACAAGCTTTCTTAGGTGTTATAGGTTTTTGTCGAATGCATGTCCCAAACTACAGTCTCATTGTGAGCCCACTTTACAAAGGAACTCGGAAGAGGAATGATTTCCAATGGGGCCCTGAACAGCAGAAAGACTTCGAGCAGATCAAACATGAGATAGTCCATGCAGTGGCCCTTGGGCCTGTCCGGACAGGGACAGATGTTTAAAATGTGCTTTACACTGCAGACGGGGAGTATGGCCCTACCTGGAGTCTCTGGCAGAAAGCACAAGGGGAGACTCGAGGTCGACCGCTGGGGTTTTGGAGTCGGGCCTACAAAGGCTCTGAGGCCAATTATACTCCAACAGAAAAGGAAATACTGGCCGCCTATGAAGGGGTTCGATTCACTTCAGAAGTGATTGGAACTGAAGCACAGCTCCTCCTGGCACCCCGACTGCTGGTGCTGGGCTGGATGTTCAAAGGGAAAGTCCCTTCTACATGCCATGCCACTGATGCTACGTGGAGCAAGTGGGTTGCACTGATTACTCAGCGGGCTTGCATAGGAAACCCTAATCGCCCAGGAATTGTGGAAGTGATCACAGACTGGCCTGACAGCAAAGATTTTGGGATATCACCAGAGGATGAGGAGGTAACACGGGCTGAAGAAGCCCCACCTTACAACAAACTGCCAGAGAATGAGAAGCGATAATCCCTTTTCGCTGATGGCTCCTGTCGCCTTGTGGGAAAGCATCGAAGATGGAAAGCTGCTGTATGGAGTCCTACAAGAAGAGTAGCAGAAGCCACTGAAGGAAAAGGTGAATCAAGCCAGTTCACTGAGGTGAAGGCCATCCAGTTAGCCCTGGACATTGCTGAGAGAGAAAAGTGGCCAATGCTCTACCGGTATACTGATTCATGGATGGCAGCCAATGCCCTGTGGGGTTGGTTGCAGCAGTGGAAAAAGAACAACTGGCAGCGGAGAGGCAAACCCATATGGGCTGCTGACTTATGGCAAGACATTGCTGCCTGGTTAGAGAAGCTTGTTGTAAAGGTACATCATGTTGACTCCCATGTACCTAAGAGTCGGGCCATGGAGGAACATCGAAACAACCACCAGGTAGATAAGGCTGCTAGGATTGAAGTGGCTCAGGTAGATCTAGACTGGCAATGTAAGGGTGAATTATTCCCAGCTCGATGGGCTCATGATTCCTCAGGTCATCAAGGGAAAGATGCAACATATAGATGGGCTCGAGATCGAGGGGTGGACTTAACCATGGATGCTATTGCACAAGTTATCCATGAGTGTGAGACGTGTGCTGCAATCAAGCAAGTGAAGCGGTTGAAGCCCCTTTGGTATGGAGGACGGTGGATGAAATATAAATATGGGGAGGCCTGGCAGATTGATTACATCACCCTCCCACGAACCCGCCATGGCAAACGTTACGTGCTTACGATGATGGAGGCAACCACCGGCTGGCTAGAAACATATCCTGTACCCCATGCCACTGCCCGGAATACAATCCTGGGCCTGGAAAGGCAAGTCCTGTGGTGACACGGCACCCCAGAAAGAATCGAGTCAGACAACGGGACTCATTTCCGAAATGCTCTCATAGACACCTGGGCCAAAGAGCATGGCATTGAGTGGGTGTACCACATTCCTTATCATGCACCAGCCTCTGGGAACATTGAATGATATAATGGGCTCTTAAAGACTACCCTGAAAGCAATGGGTGGTGGAACATTCAAACACTGGGATACACATTTAGCCAAAGCCACGTGGTTAGTTAACTCTAGAGGATCCACCAATCGAGCTGGTCCTGCCCAGTCAAAATTTCCACGTACTGTAGAAGGAGACAGAGTCCCAGTAGTGCATATGAAGAGTATATTAGGGAAGATGGTTTGGGTCATCCCTGCTTCAGGCAAAGGTGAACCCATGTCTGGGATTGCTTTTGCTCAAGGACCTGGTTGTACTTGGTGGGTAATGCAGAAGGATGGAGAAGTTCGATGTGTACCTCAAAGGGATTTGATTTTAGGTGAGAATAGCCAATATAATTAATAAGGTAGAAATTGTATTATAGTAATTGCAAAATAAACCATTACTGTACATTCATTATTGCTATAATTGCTGTATGTTGTTGTATGTTGTACCAATGGAGTTACAGCCTGAGTCATACAAGTCAATGAAGGAAGAGTGCCACGATGACGGGACCAAGACCTGGTGTTCCAAGAATATTTTTCCTCCTTCCCTTTGAAAATGAACATCTTTGATTCACAGACTATGAACATGGACCATGTCAGGTGTATCGGTCGAGAGCTCGAGATGCAGCATTCAATGATCCAATGGCGCATACTGACACCATGAGAGACTGTTACGACGAATGGAGCCTGAAAATCATCACGGACTAAATGTTCATTCACTCAACAAATGCAAAGGAATGGTCCAGAGACTAAGGGAATAATACCTGTATGCACATGTGTGCGTACACACGTGTACATACATATATGTGTGTCTGAAACAAGACACTGGTTGTTCCCAAAATAAATGGTTGGATCTGGTCATGACGTAAATGGTATGGAATAAGGGGTGGATAATGTCCTGGTTTTTGACAGGATGGAGTTAACTTCACTTGTAGCAGTGGATGGAATGCTGCGTTTGGGAGTTAAAATGGGAGTAGTGCTGATAACACCCTGGTGTTTCTAGTTGCTGTCAGACAGTCAAGGACTTTCTCAGCTCTTCATGAGAAAGGAGGGGCGAAGCCAGGACAGGTGACTGAGCTGACCAAAGAGAGTATTCCACGCCAGTTACGTCCTGCCCAGGATATCGGGGGCTGAAGGGAGGAAGAACGGGGGCGGCTCCGGGACGCGCGGTTCTTGGGGGACGGTCGGGTTCTGGGACGGCTCTGGGTGGCACGGCCTGAGCTGTGGGTTTGGTGAGAAACTGCATTGTGTATCAACAGCTTCATATATTTTTGCTCTAAAGTCCTGTTAACATTGTTATATTGTATCTTTCTGTTATCTTAGTAAACTATCCTTCTCCCAACCCATGGGCCTCTTAATTTCTTGGTTTTGGGGTTATTTGCCCCTTCCTTTTCCCTTCCCTTACCACTCCACCCCCCCACCCCCACCCCCCCCCCCCCTTTCTTTTTGCCTGCTCTTTTCCTTTAAGGAGCAGGCAGCTGCGTGGATCTCGGTTCTCAGACGGGGTGAAACCATGACAGTGCGTAAGGGGAATGCTGTGGATGTGGTTTACCTGGACTTCATTAATCCCTTCAACACTGTCTCCCACAGCATCTTGCTGGAGAAACTAGCTGCTCATGGATTAGATGGGTATACTCTTTGCTAGGTTGGGAACTGGCTGGATGGCCAGGCCCAAAGACTTGTGGTGAAGTGCTGTAATTTCAACTGGTGGCAGGTCACGACTGGTGTTCCCCAGGGGTCAGTGCTGGGGCCCATCCTCTCTAACATCTTTTTTAATGATCTGGACGGGGGGATCGAGTGCACCCTCAGTAAGTTGGCAGATGACATCAAATTGTGTGGGAGTGTCAATCTGCTGGAAGGCAGGAAGGTTCTGCAGAGCAACCTGGACAGGCTGGATTGAAAGGCAGAAGCCAACTGTATGGGGTTCAACAAGGCCAAGTGCCTGGTCCTGCACTTTGGTCACAATAAACCCAGGCAGTCTTACAGGCCTGGGTCAGAGTGGCTGGAGAAGTCCCTGGAAGAAAAGGATCTTTGAGGTGTTAGTGGACAGCTATCTGAACATGAGCTTGCAGCGTGCTCAGGGGGCCAAAAAAGCCAACAGCATCCTGGCCTGCATCCAGAATAGTGTGACCAGCAGGAGCAGGAAAGTGATAGTTCCATTATACTCAGCTCTGGTGAGGCAGCACCTCGAGTACTGGGACCAGTTTTGACCCCCTCACTACAAGAAGATGTTGAGATATTGGAGCATGTCTAGAGAAGGGCAATGAATCTGGTGAAGGGTTTGGAGCACATGTCCTGTGAGGAGTCGCTGAGGGAACTGGGGCTTTTTAGTCTTAAAAAAAGGAGGCCTTAAAGGGAAGACCTCATCGGTCTCTGCAACTACCTGCAAGGACGGTGTAGAGACATGGGGGTCAGTCTGTTACCTCAGATAACAATGGAAAGGACAAGAGGGAATGGCTTGAAACTGCACCAGGTGAGATTTAGGTTAGATATAAGGAAGAATATCTTTACTGAAAGGGTAGTCAGGTACTGGCACAGGATGCCCAGGGAAGTGGTGGAGTCACCATCCCTGGTGGTATTTAAAAGGTGTGTAGAGGTTGTGCTTGAGGACATGCTGTAGAGGTGGACTAGGCACGGTGAGGCTGTGGTTGGACTCGATGATTTTAATGGTCTTTGCCAAGCAAAATGATTCTACGATTCTATGATACACTTCCAGGTAATTCCCATTGTGTCATGGTGAGGAAGCATTGCCATTTCAGACCAACAGTCAAGTAATTCAGCTGATGAAAGAAAAAGAATGTAAAAATTGTGCACCTTTCCAGTTAGACATGATGGAGAAAGACCACAGCTCGTTATTGCACAGTCTCACAAGAGCAGGAGATACTGCATTAGGAATGGGATGAATGTGCAATATGTTATTATAGCTTAGAAAAATAAAAGGAAAAAAAAAACAAAACCAACAACCAACAACTAAAACACCTACTAAATACAGACAGGTGCTAATGTGAATGAAAGGGCCAGTGATACACAGAAGGAAACGATCAGTCGGTGACTAAACTAAAACCAAACATTCACAAGTTTCCACACGGCATCCTTGAGCTCCTGGTTCCTCATGCTGTAGATGAGGGGGTTCACTGCTGGTGGAAACACTGAGTAAAGAAAAGACACTACCAGGTCCAGAAATAGGGAGGAGGTGGAGGGGGGTTTCAGGTTGGCAAAAATGCCAGTGCTGATAAGCAGGGAGAGCACAGCCAGGTGAGGGAGGCACATGGAAAAGGCTTTGTGCCGTCCCTGCTCAGAGGGGATCCTCAGCACAGCCCTGAAGATCTGCACATAGGACACCACAATGAACACAAAACAACCAAAACCTAAACAGACATTGAACACAATGACTCCATTTTCCCTGAGGTAGGCATGTGAGCTGGAGAGCTTGAGGATCTGGGGGATTTCACAGAAGAACTGGTCAACAGCATTGCCATGGCAGAGGGGAAGGGAAAATGTATTGGCTGTGTGCAGCACAGCATTGAGGAACCCACTGGCCCAGGCAGCTGCTGCCATGTGGACACAAGCTCTGCTGCCCAGGAGGGTCCCGTAGTGCAGGGGGTGGCAGATGGCAACGTAGCGGTCATAGGCCATGACAGTCAGAAGACAGAGCTCTGTTGACAACAAAAATACAAAGAAAAAGATTTGAGCCACACATCCTGTGTAGGAAATGGCCCTGGTGTCCCACAAGGAATTGGCCATGGATTTGGGAACAGTGGTGGAGATGCAGCCAAGGTCAGTAACAGAGAGGTTGAGGAGGAAGAAGTACATGGGGGTGTGGAGGTGGTGGTCACAGGCTATGGTGATGATGATGAGCCCATTGCCCAGGAGAGCAGCCAGGTAGATGGCCAGGAAGAGGCAGAAGTGCAGGAGCTGCAGCTCCCGTGTGTCTGCAAAGAGCAGGAGGAGGAACTGGCTGATGGAGCTGCTGTTGGACATCTGCTGCCATCACGTGTGGAGAGCTGTCAGAGGAGGAAAAAACATAGGAAGAAGTTGGGGAACTTTTTGAGTAAAACCTTTTGTAATTCTTAGGGAATACCGTCAGATTGACACTCTGGATTCAGGAAGACATTTGGCAGGTCCCTTTTGGGAGCTCTGCTTTGTGCTGGCCAGAGCGTGCCACTGCTGGGAGGAGGGTCAGCTGTGGCTCTCGAGAACTCAGTCCTGCCTGGCAGCAGTCAGTAAATAGAAGGATGGTGTGATCTCAGACTAAATCCTCTGCGTAGAGAAATGAGCTTTTCAGCACTGTCACTCCAATTGCACCCAACAGCAGAGCTTTGGAGCTTTGGTTTTCTCCTGCCTGTACCTGAGGAGTGTTTCTTCTGTCAGGACTCCCTGACATTGCTGCTGCAGTGCCAGTGAAACCTTCCCCTGAGTGCAGAGTTGGGAGAGCTGCTCTGTCCATCAGCCCTGGTCTCAGCTGCCCTGTGCTGGGTGCTCTGTGATCACAGCCTGGTTTTCCCTGTATAAGAAACTGGACCCCACAGAGAGCTGAGGAATCCAGTGTCCCAGGACAGAGCTCCAAAGCCCTTCTGTGGTGTCCTCCTACCCAAGGAGAATCTCAGCTCCCCACTCCCAGCCAGGGACACACAGGGCTCGTTGAAGCTGCCCACACACAGGTGATGAGCTGCATTGCCATGGCCTCAGCGCTGAGATGACTCCTGCATGGGGCTCCCCATTGTGGGAGGCAACCTGTAGCCCAGCAGGATCCCCCGGTAAGTCCTCAATCCTACAGATTGGACCCCTGAAGTGAGGGTCAGCTCAGTGCCAGCCCCATCAACGGTTGTGCCCAGAGACCCAGGTAATGGTGAGACAAAGGCAACAAGGACAGGAGGTGAAAATGCAAAAAATGCTGCAGCCAAAGCTGATAGGACATGGACAGACAAACAGGCACTCAGGGGGTTCTCTTCACTAGGGTTCTGGCTACAAAGGAAAGGACTCATCCTGAAACCCTGGAACTCTGTGGTCAGAGTCTGTGCTGGGTGGCAGAAATCAGGGGGTCACTGTGGGAAAGGGTCTGCACTGCAGGGGATGTCAGGGAGTCACCAAAACCCCACGATCATGACATTTCTGGGAGCAGCTCCTTCTCCATCCCTTATAATGTCTCTGTGTCCTGCAGCTGTCCATGAAGCTGCTCCTCTTGCCCATGTCACCTCACGCTCTTTGCTCACAGACCTCATCCTTGTGCTCATCTTCCTTGTGCTCAGCTCTGCTCTGCATACCCCTCCTTGCATCAGGGCTCTGCCCCGGGGAACCTCTGTGTGTGCAGGGCTCAGGAGATGCTCTGACAAGTCCTAATGACAAAAGAGTTTGCACTGCCTTCTTCAAATTATCAATAAAACCTCAGCTCCCACTTCCCACCGACTCCTCAAGAGCAAAAAGTTCAAAGCAATGTCTTCTACCTCTCTCTTCCAGTGAGCTCTCCGCATCCATCAGCTCTCTCAGCCTCACAGGTCTCCCCTTGGTGCCTCCAGGCAGTGTCCCCAGCCCTGTGCCTTGGCAGAGGAGCTGCTCCTGGGCAGAATTGTTTCTTGTCAGTGCTGCCGGGTTGCCATGAGCTCCCTCCCTCCCAGGAGCTTGGCCCAGCTCAACAGGAGGAGACCAGTTCTTCTAGGCTCCTTCCTGGTGTCTCAGTCCTCATGGGCATTGCTCTATGATCTCATCTCTGATGTTCCCTCCCTCGGCTGGGGAGAAATCCTTGTGTCCAGCAGAGTTTTTTCTCCTGATCAAACCAGAGCTGAGCAGGAGAATTACCTTTCCTTGTCTCCCCATGAGACAGGACCCCCAAAGCTGGGACAGGGAGGGGACTCTTTACCCTTCTGAAAGGAAGGGGTTTAGGTGAGCATTTGGGCATTTCTCTGTGTTTCACAGGAACAAAATCAGGAAAAACAAATCTACAAAGCTCTGCTCTGCAGTTGGGGGAAGTGGAAACCACCACCCAGAAAAGATCATATAGATCAAAAAAGACAGACCTTCTGCTGCCAGAACAAACTGACACCTGGAGAGCTCCCTTCAGAGCCCCAGACAGCCAATGGCACCCTCAGCCAGCAGGAAATGCACCTCCCAAAAAGGACCTTTCCAATGTCTAAGAAAACAGGGAGAGGCAGTCCTTGGGTCTGCAATGAGAAAGTTTTGCTCAGTGAAGAGTGCCCCAAGTTCTCACTGCCCTTTTCTCCTTGCACAGGGCTTCATGCAAAGAGGCAGAGAATGTCCAAGGGCAGCTTCATTCCCCACTTCCTCCTCCTGCCCTTTGCAGACACACGGGAGCTGCAGTGGGTTTCTCAGTGCTGTGCTGCACACAGCCAAGACATGTTCCCTCCCCCTCTGCAAGGGCAATGCTGTTGACCAGTTCTGTGAACCCCCCTAGATCCTCAGCCTTGCATGCTCAGATGCCTACCCCAGGGAGACTGGTCTTTTTGTATTCAGTACCTGTTTGGTTTTTGGGGTGTTTTGTGGGATGCCTGGGGAGGTTTCAGGCCAGGAGTATATCTCATCCCTCGCACCTTTTGTTTTGGATTTACTGGTGCAGGTTACCAGTTTTGAATGTGGAGGTCTGTACAGCTGTGCAATGATGTCTGGCAATTTTAGGGTCATTTCTTTGGGTACTAATGTTCTGAGGCTTAAGGTTACTCATGGTGCTAGTAGGTTATCTATGGAGATTTCAGGCCAGGATTGTGTTTTGTCCTCACCCCTTTTTTTGGGGAACCATTTCTAGATGTACAGATCTTTCAAAGTTGGACGCTGGGAGAGCCTGAAAATGACGTCAGGCACTGTTAGAACATTGTCTTGGTAAGGAGAGACCTGAGCCCCAAGATTTCTGGGGCTGCTAGTGGGCTAACCAGGGAGATTTCAAGCCAGGAACATCTTTCAGCCCTCACCCCTTTTCCTTAGGAGCTATTGCTGGACATTTAGGAGCTTCAACTGTGGACGCTGGTGGAGCCCAAAAACAACATCAGGCAATCTTAGGACCCCTCCCTTGGCTAGGAATGCCCTGATCCTAAAGGTTACTGGGGCTGCTTGTCCACTCCCTGAGGAGTATTCAGGTCAATATTATCTTTAAACTCTTCCTCTTTTGTTTGGGAGCTGTTGCTGGAAGGTTAGAAGTTTTGAAGTTGGATGCTGGTAGAGCCTGAGGATGCATCAGGCAACGTTAGGAGAATTCCCTTGGCAAGGAACGACCTGAGCACCAAGGTTCCTTGTGCTTCACATCTGAACACTGATGAGAGTTCATGCCAGGAAAGTCTTTCAGCCCTCGCTCCTCTTGTTAGAGACCTGTTGCTGGAGGTTTAGCACTTTCAAAGGTGATTGCTGGTAGATGGAAAAATGACATCAGGCACTCTAAGGACCGTTGCCTTGGCTAGGAATGCCCTGAGCCTCAAGGTTTGCTGTACTGCTACTCTACTACCTGGGGAGGTTTCAGGCCACAAACCTTTTTCAGCCCTGTCACCAATCTGTTTGGGAGCTGTTACTGGACATTTCTCAGTTTCAAAGGTGGACGCTTGTAGAGCTGGAAAATGAAGTCAGGCAATCTTAGGACTGCTCCCTCTCCTAGGAAAGCCCTGAGCCCCAAGGTTACTGGGGCTGCTAGTGGGCTACCTGGGGAGGTTTCATGCCAGAAACATGTCTCAGCCCACGCACCTTTTGTTTGGGAGCTATTACTGGACATTTAGAACTTTCAAAGTTGGACTCTGGTAGAGCCTGAAAATTACATCAGGGACCCTTAGGACTGTTCCCTCAGCTACGAAAGCTCTGAGCCCCAAAGTTACTGGGGCTGCTTTTGGGCTACCCAGGGAACTTTCAGGCTCTCAACCCTTGTGTTTGGGACCTGTTGCTGGACATTTGGCATTTTTGACTGTGGACAAGGGTAGAGACAGAAAATGATGTCTGATATTATAGGAAAATTGTCTTGGCTAGGAAGGCTCTTTGCCCCAAGGCTACCAGAGCAGCGTGTGGGCTACCTGGGGAGGTTTCAGCCCAGGAGCATCATTCATCCTTCATAGGTTTATTTGGGAGCTATTGCTGTATGTTTAGAATTTTTAAAGGGGGACACTAGTAGAGCCACAAAATGACACCAGGGACTCTTCAGACCATTCCAGTGGTTAGGAAAGCCCTGACCCCCAAGGTTACTGGGGCTGCTAGTGGGCTACCTAGGAGGGTTTCTGGTGAGGAGACTTTTTCAGCCCTTGCAAATTTTTTTTTGTGACCTACAGTAAAGGTTTTGGATTCTCCCTGTCCCTCCTTTTCTTAATAATTCTATAAATGCATTAATTACAATGTTACTGGTATAAATAATAGTTCTTTCAATAATAAGTAATATTAAGAGTAATATTAATATTTCATGCTATTGATAATTAATAATAATTATATAAATATATTAATGACAAAAGTTGTGACAGGGAGAATCTCCAACATTTATTCGACTCAGGGGGACCAATGTAATAAAGGGTGAAGAAAAGGCTGAGGAACTTAGTGCCTTTATCGCCTCAGTCTTTAGCAGTAAAACCTGTTCTGTCCTGATACCCAGACCCCTGTGTGGAGAAATGGAGATGTGAATCAGACCGAAGCTCCCAGAGTCCCAGGGGAATTGGTAAGTGACCTGCTCAGCCACTTAGATCTGTACAAGTCAATGGGTCTGGATAGGACACACCTGAGGGTACTGAGGGAGCTGGCAGAAGTGCTCACCAAGCCACTTTCCCTTCTTTACCAGCAGTCCTGGCTGACCAGGGTGGTTCTGCCTGACTGGAGGCTGGCACATGGGACACTCATCTACATAAAGGGCCAGTAGGAGGTTCCCAGGGAACAAAATGCCTGTCAGGCTGACCTCAGTGCTGGGGAAGGTGATGGAACAAATCATCTTGAGTGCCATCATGCAGCACATGCAGGGCACCCAGGGGATCAGGCTCAGTCAGACTGGGTTTAGGAAAGGCAGATCGTGCTTGACCAAACTGATGTTTTTCTGTGACAAGGTGACCTGCTCTTTGGATGTGGGGAAGGCTGTGGATGTGATCTACCTGGACTTCAGTGACACCTTCATCACTGTCTCCCACAGCATCCTGCTGGAAAAACTAGCTGTCCATGGATTAGATGGGTATACTCTTTTCTGGGTTAGAAACTGGCTGTACAGCCAGACCCAAACAGTTGTGGTGAAGGGAGTTAAATCCAGTTGGCAGCAGGTAAAACATGGTGTTCCCCAGGGGTCAGTGCTGGGGCCAGTTCTCTTTAATATCTTCATTAATGATCTGGCTGAGGGGATCACTTGGACCCTCAGTAAATTTGCAGATGACATCAAAGTGTGTGAGTGTTGATCTGCTGGAAGGCAGGAAGGCTCTGCAGAATGACTTGGACAGGCTGAAAAAATGTCCTCCATTGGGAAATACCTTTGAAATCCAAGGAATCACTAAGGACCCAACTAAAATCCAAGTAGTTGTAGAAGTCGAGTTTTATAATGAACGTTACTTGAAGAGACATGTTTGTAAGGGCCTTCTGGATATTAATGAACCCCATGGTGTCTTTTCTTCTGAGTCCACAGACCTCAGATACCAAGAGGAGAGTGAAGGAATGTCTCCAGAAGTTGTCAGGAGTAATGCCCAAAGCACCTTGGAGCATTAACAGGCCCCACTGGGAGCCGTTGCTGATAAAACCTCCCCATGGGCTCATTAGAATAGACAACTATAGACAAACAAAGGCAAGGTGCAGGCAGCTCTGATGCTGAGGACACCCTGGCTTGGTCTGATGAAGCAGAAATGTCAAGCACTGACCCCCAGCCCCTGGGCAGGGAGATCCTGACCCTCACCTGTGTCTCAGGGCTCTTCTTTGGGATGTGGGGAGTGCGATGCCAAGGGAAGGACAGGGGTATGACACATGGTGGCCTTCCCTGGGGTGGCTGCAAGGAGGCAATGATGCTCCATGGCCATGAGGACAATGTGTGTCCTCTGAGGCCTTTGTGGCAGGGACATCAGCCATAGTCCAGGGGTAAAGACCTCATTCCTATCAGGCCCTTTCAGCCTGGCCGGCACCCTTGGCCGTCTGCACCACAGCCCATCTCACACTTCCCCCTGCCTTGTCAAGTTTCCCTACAGACTGCAGGCAACCAAACCCCGTTCCCCACTTTGATATCACTCCCTAATGTCCCAGCCTGTACTGCTTTCTGTCCCTCCTCACCAGCTGATCCTGGAAACACAAAGCCACCAGCATATCCACACTTCCTCTGAGTGACTTTTAGCACCACAGCACTACCCTCAGAAGGACATTTCTTCATCCTCATGTGCACTCTGACCTTCAAAGTCACAGTTTCACATGGACTTTCTTATGTTCTTTCCACATAGCACAAGGTGGGCTTTCCCTCAGCCTCCATTCCCCAGGCTAAAGACGCCCTGGGTCCCTCAGCCTCTGACCTTCAAAGTTGCACATTTGCTGTTGTGCTGGAACCTGTTGTGGTTTCTCCTCAGCCCAGAGCCGAGCACCACACAGCTGCTCCCTCTCTAAGAGGATGTGGTTGGAGATTGTGGTAGCGGGAAGGAAGGGAAAAGGAAACAAAAAAAACCCCCTAACCTCTTGAATTGGGATAAGAACAATTTACTGGGACAGCAGAGAGAGAGAAACAACAACAATAGGACTTTGTAGTAAAATATACAGAACTGGTGATGCACAATGCAGGTTCTCACCAACCCACACAGCTCAGACCCTACAGCTCAGAGCTGTCCTGAACCTGGACAGTGCCTAAAACTGCGTGTCCTGGAGTGGTACCCTCCTTCTCCCACCAGCCTCTCATCATCTGCTCATCATGATGTAATTGGCATGGAATATGCTCTATGGCCAGTTTGGGTCACCTGTCCTGGCTGTGTCTCCTCACATCTCCCTGGGTGCCCCCTGCTGTCTCATTAGCAGAGCATCATGAACAACTGAAATGTTCCTGACTGCTTGGACACAACTAAACCACCCCTGTGTTTTCAGCACTGCTCTCATCCCAACTCCCAAACACGGCACTCCCCCCGTTAGAAAGAAAATCAACTCTATTCTTCCCAAAACCAGGCCACCTTCTGTAGTCAAGTGTAACACAACAGTGGGCTCACTCCTGCAGTCATACAGTGTGGATAATCCCTTTGGTCAGTTATAGTCAGCAGGGCCTGTTCTGTATCTTTCCAGGTACTTGTGCACTCCCAGCTGACTCATTTCTGAAGCAGAATTAGACAAAAGCCCTTGATGCTGTGCAAGCCCTGCTCAGCAAGGAAGAAACATGTTTAGTTAGACTTTTTTTGCTTACAAATCCCAACCACAGAAATATGGGGGCTGCCAACGTGAAAATTAATCCCAGCCCTGCCAAAATATAGTCAGGAAGAGAAGATCTCTTCTGGTTGGAAACCTTCTTGATGTTCCTGTGCATCAAATCCCAGAGTTTCTCAAGGTCTGTTTGAAGGGAAGCTCCATTATGTTAACAGTTCATGTGTGTTTGCTGATGGCTCTCCAACTTGTGGTGCTTCTAGTGAAATGACAGCAGTAGGTGTTAAAGAAGGTGAGAAATGAGAAATAAAACAAGAGATCCTTTCTAAATGACATTGCACTGGGCCACTGGAAGAAACCTCATCATCTCACAGCCTGCTCCCCCTTGTCTTGGAACAGATGTCTCTGCTGCCTGGAGATGTCCCAACACCTGCTTCTCTTTGCCCATGTCACCTCCTGCTCTGTGCTCACAGACCTCATCCAACCTGCCCTCTGCTCTGCAGACCCCTCCAGGCACTGCCCTGGGGAACATCTGTGTGTGCAGGGCTCAGGCCAGGCTCCAACATCTTAATGAGAATCAAGTTTTCACTGCCTATTCTCAAGGGGAGAAATAAGTTCTCATCTACCCCAGTCAGCACAGCCCGCTGGAGAGGAAAAGTCAAAGCAAAGACTCTGCCTGTGGAAAAGTATTCTCTTTGAAATGTCTGAAGGATAAGCTGGGAGCAAAGCTGACCCATGCAGCACTTTCCAGAAGAAGGACCTTATGTTGCCCCTGCCTTGGTCACTACTTGAACACAGAGGTGCTGTGGATAGCCCACCAGGCAGGCTGAGTGCTGACCCTGGCAGCAGCAGAGTCCCCAGCACACAGCCCCTGGGGTGCAGGGACCCTGCTCACAAGGACAGACCTGGGCACCCCTCAACGACGCCCAGGAGAAGACAGCTGTCCTGCCCTGTCCCTCTCATGGGGCAGAAGGGCATCCCTTCCAGGCAGCACTTTCTGGTCCTATAGAGAACCTGTCCTCCTGACACACCCCACACACTGCCCCATGTCCCAGAGATCCTTTCAGGAACAGAACCTGCATTGCCCTGCACCCACAGACATACCAGGGAGAAGCTGAGGCAATTCCTCCTCCAGTGAGCTCTCAGCATCTTTCAGCTCTCTCAGCCTCAGTGCCTACAGGCAGTGTCCCCAGCCCTGTGTGCTTGGCAGAGGAG
This sequence comes from Gallinula chloropus, assembly GCF_964237585.1. Classification (NCBI taxonomy): domain Eukaryota; kingdom Metazoa; phylum Chordata; class Aves; order Gruiformes; family Rallidae; genus Gallinula; species Gallinula chloropus. The sequence continues at coordinate 14,190,591 of NC_140103.1, read as the reverse complement.
CTGCTCCTGGCCAGAGCTGTCTCTCTGCAGAGCTGCAATATTTCATGAACTCTGTCTCATGAACTGTCCCAGAAGCCCAGCCCAGCTCACTGGAGAGGAGCAGGCGAATGCGTCACATACTCCTGGGCTCCTCTGTGCTATCCCTGAAGCTCCAGGGATCCAACTTGGAAAGACATGTCCTCCCTGCCATTTTCTCTCTTGGCTGGGGAGAAATCCTTCTGTCCAGCAGAGTCCTTTCTTCTGATCAAACCAGAGCTGGGCAGAAGAATCACCCTTCCTTGTCTCCCCATGAGACAGGACCCCCAGGCAAGGAGAGGAAGGGGACTCTTTCCCCTTGGGGAGGCGAAGGAGTATGACAAGTCACTCGAGGCACCTCATCCTTGGTTTGCAGCGCTGGGGCTGGAAAGGGATGCAGCTCTGGCCCATGGCTACCTCAACCTCACTGAAGCTGGGAGTACTCTTGCCCTAATTCCAATGGGCACAAAACAGGCACCTGCTTCCTGGGAGCTGCTGGTCCCAGCTGCCATGGGAATTAATGGGGTGGAGGCCAAGAAGGAGGTGTTCAAACACCAACACCTGGTGAAACCTGAGGGGCTAGAGTTGGTCCAAGAGACGTGCAGGGGGATCCAAGGTCCAAGAATCACAGAATGTTAGGAGCTGGAAGCAACCTCAAAAGATCATCTAGTCCAATATTCCCTGCCAGAGCAGGATCACCCAGACTAAGCCGCACAGGAACACAATCAGGTGGGTTTGAACGTCTCCAGAGAAGGAGATTCCCCAATCTCTCTGGGCAGTCTGTCCAAGTGCTCTGTCACCCTCACACTGAGAAAGTCTCTCCTTTTATTCACATGGAACTCTGCTCCAGCTTGCACCCATCGCCCTTTGCTTATTTCTCAACCTGAATAAGGACACAACTCAGTCTCCTCTTCTCCAAGCTAATGAGGCCCAGCTCCCTCAGCTCAGAGGAACTGGCCAGCATTGTCCCTCTGCAGAAAGAGGACCAGCTCAGAGGAAACTGGGACAGGCTCCTGGAATGGCTGCATGTGAAACGTGGCCATGCAGGATCCAAGGATTCCCACAGGGAGGCACATGCCAGGGGGTGGCCTGTCACTGGGAAGCTTGCCCCACCTGGCTCTGGGCCTGTGAACAATGCTGCCTGCGGTTAGAGCGGCACCCCATGGAAGAGACCCCCCTCCAGCTGAGAGAGAAAAAGACCCTTTGGGAGGCCTGGCACATCGACTCCATTGGAGCCCTTGGGAAGGCGGAGGGGAAACAATATCATTAGTGGGAGTGGAAATCATTTCTGGCCTAGTCCCAGCCCAGGCATTTCCAGGAGCAGCAGGAGAACATCCAGGGCGGGCCCTGACAAACTGGTTTCGCTTTCTGCCAACCCCCAGTCTGTTCAGTCAGACCAGGGCAGTCATTTCACTGCTGCCAAGGGGCAGGAGTGGGCCAAGGAAGGAGGAGTCAGGAGGGGATTTCACCCCCCGTGTTACCCCCAAGCTAATGGGATAGTGGGGGGAAATAATGGGCTTTTGAAAGGGTTTTTAAAGCCTCATCTGGGGAAACTTTTTTTGTCCCCTTCTTCAGCCTTGGGTGGCAATATGGATTTATAACTTTAGGCCAGCAGGTACCCAACACTTTTAATCTGACAAATTGTTGGGGATGTGGGAGCCCTTCAGGATTTAAAGACTGGCCATGGACGTTGAAACAATATCCCCAAAATGGCTCCTGAGTGATCTAAGTGACATAACCATTGGTAAAGATTCATTTTATTGGAATGAGGAAACAAACCCATGGAAAACCCCAGTTCCAGAAAAGGGGGAATATTGTCTGAATCGGAATGACAACAATGGAGGTTTTGTGGGTCGTAGTGTGTGTGATTGGACCTTCAGGTGTGGAAATCCTTGTATCTTCCCTGGGTGTCGACCCATTAATTGTTCAACTGTCCTGGTTCTGGACAGGCCAGGGTTAACCTCCCCAATCAGCCATCACAGTTGATCTGAGTTAGCCCAGGTGAGCTGAGTTGGCCTAGGCTGTTTTCCACAGCCCCTGACACCACTTCCCCATAAAAGCAGCTGGTTGGGGAGGAGCTGTCTGTCTGCTTCCAGGACAGTCTGAGTGTGGCTGGGGTTGTGTGTGTGTTGTTCTGCCCTTGCTGTTGGGCAGACTTCTGTTATCCTTGGTTCAATAAGGTACTCTGTGTTAGCACTGGGTGTGAGTGTAACTAACCATTATTGTTCCACATTCATGGTGATTTTTGGCAGTAAACTGTCCTTATTCCCACCCAAGGGTGCCAAAGAGAGAGATTCCCCTGTAGCCCGTGGTGAAGACCATGGTGGAGCGGATGTCCCCTCACAGCCCATGGATAAGGATGGGGAGCAGAGACCACCTATGGCCTGTGCAGAGACTGACCCACCCTGCAGCAGGTTTGCCAGGGGACTTGTGACTCTCTGGGGGACCAGGCTGGGGGAGTCTGGGTCCAAACATCAGCACCCGTGGAAGGGAGTCCTGCTGAGAGGCCTGTGGTGAGGAGATGACTCCCTGGTAAAGAGGACTCACACTGCAGAAGTTTGTGGATATGACTCGCGTGGGAGGGAGCCCACGGTGCAGCAGGGGAAGGGGGTGTGTGTGGAATGCCCCCCTGAGCTAAGATGGAAGAGAACTTGGGAGGAATGGACTGAAAACCCCCATTCCTCATTCCCTGCCACTCCCTGTGCTGCAATGGGGGAAAGAAGGGAGCAAATTGATGATTAAAGTCAAGTGTGTGAAGAAAAGGGGGGCGGGGGGGAGGAAGATGAAGTGTTAAGACCTGGGCAAGGAAAGCAGCTTGTGAGGAACCTCCAGAACCCCACTCCCCATTCCCTGCCCTTCCCCACGCCATGTTGGGTGGGGGAAGAAGGGAGTAAAATCGTGATGGAGTTTAACTCTGCTAAGAAGCAAGGGGCAGGGGGAAGGTGCTTTAAGACCTGGCTGTGCTTCTCATTACCTGACTCTAGTTCACTCAGTGTGTAGTTGTAGTAGTAATAAATCACTTTTCTTTCTTTCTTTTATTCTGTGTTGAGTCTCTTTTGCCCGTTGTTCTAATTGGATAGTGATCCCTCTGTTTTCATCTCAAGTCCTAAGCCTCCTGATATATATTTTCTCCCCTTTTTGGCTGAAAAGGGGAGTGACAGAGCAGCTTGGTGGCCATTTGGCCTTTAGCCATGGCCAAACCACAACAGAGGGTTAAGGGTGGGCTGAGGTAGGGTTTAAGGTGTGGGTGGATGGGCAACCACGGGTGCTGGGAGCGGACATGGGGATTTTGAAGGAGGGTTCTGGGGGTGGATATGGGGGGGATCTGGGTGGGGGAAGTGGAAAATTATGGGAGTAATATGGTGCTATACTTTCCAGCTATACCAGCACCCACCTTTCAACCTGTTAACCATAGAGCAGTACATTCCAAGTGAAAGGTGAGAGGGATGACAGATGTTCCTGGCCTGAAACCTCCCCAGGTAGCACGCTGGTAGCCCCAGTAACTTTGGGCATCAGGGCTTTCCTTTCAAAGGGTCAATCCTAAAAGTACCTAATGTCATTTTCAGATTCTACCAGCATCTGACTTTGAACATGCAAAATGTAGAGTATTAGCACACAAAGAAAAGGTGTGAGGGATGAAAGCTGTTCCTGGCCTGAAATCACCTCAGGGAGCAGCCAAGAAGCCCCAGAAACCTTGTGGGTCAGGGCTGTCCTTTCCAAGGGAACAGTCCTAACACTGCCTGACGTAATTTTTGGGATCTACCAGTGTCCACCTTCAAACATGCTAATGGTCCAGCAGTATTTCACAAACAAAAGGTGGGAGGGATGAAAGATGTTCTGGGCCAGAAACCTCCAGAGGTAGCCCACAAGCAGCCCAAGTAACCTTGAGGCTCAGGGCATTCCCAGCCAAGGGAATAGTCCTAAAAGTGCTGGACATCATTTTCTGGCTCTGCCAGCATCCACATTCGTAACTTCTAAATGCACAACTACACCACCAAAACAGAAAGTGCGAGGGCTGAAAGATGTTCCTGGCCTGAAACTTCACCAGTTACCACACTAGAAGCACTGTAAAGCTTGGAGCTCAGGGCATTCCCAGCCATGGGAATTGTCCTAGCAATGCCTGATGACATTTTCAGGCTCTACCATAATCAACATTTGAAGATGCTAAACATCCATCAATAGAGTCCCAGGTTCTTTGACACCTCTTGCTGTCATTTATTTTAATGCACCATAACTTTGAAGAGCCATCTGCAAGGAGATGTGTACTGTTAAGAAAATGGCACTTCACTTCAAACAGACCTTGAGAAACTCTGGGAATTTGATGAACAGGAATATGAAGAATATTTTAAACCAGGAGAGATCTTCTCCTCCTGACCATATTTTGGCTGGACTGGAATGAATTCTCGTGCTGGCAGCCCCCGGAGTTCTATGGTTGGGATTTGTAATCATAAAGTCTAACTAAACACGTTAGTTCCTTGCTGAGCAGGGCTTGCACAGCATCAAGGCCTTTTTTGTAATTCTGCTCCAGAAATGAGTCAGCTGGGAGTGCACAAGTGCCTGCAAGGGGACAGAACAGCCCCAGCTGACCATAACTGACCAACGGGATCATCCATACTGTATGACTGCAGGAGTGAGCCCACCATTGTGTTGCACTTGTTGTCTGCAAAGGTGGCCTGGTTTCGGCCAAGATGAAGTTAATTTTCTTTGTAGGGGCTGGTGGAGAGCTGAGGGCAGCAAACTTTGTGCTACATAGAAATAATATAAGAAAGGAAGTCCACGTGAAGCCACAACTTTGGAAGTCGGAGAGTGGACATGAGGATAAAGAAATGTCATTCTGCCATTCTGGTAGCGCTGTGGTGCAAGAAATCCCTTGGAGGAAGCCTGGCTGAGCTGGTGGCTTTGTGTTTGTGAGAACAGCTGGCGAGGAGGGAGAGACAGCAGTACAGGCAGGGACATGGGGGGCTGAGAATGAGGTGGGGAAGTGCATTGGGTTCCTACAGCCTGCAGGGAAACAGGCACAGGTGTGGGGCAGGGTGGGATGGGCTGTGGTGAAGATGGCCAAGGGTGCTGGTCAGTTTGAAATGCCCTGATAGAAATCAGGTCTTTGCCCCATTGGTTATGGCTGATGTCCCTGACACAAAGGCTTCAGAGGAGCCATATTGTCCTCACAGGCATGGAGCATCATTGCCTCCTTGCACCCACTGCAGGGGAGGCCACATGTGTCATAGCCCTGTCCTTCCCTTGGCATCACACACCTAAGGAGGGTGACACATGTGAGGGTCAAGATCTCCCTGCCCAGGGGCTGGAAGTCAGTGCTTGGCATTTCTGCTTCATCAGACAAAGCCAGGGTGTCCTCAGCATCAGAGCTGCCTGTGTTTTGGCTGTGTTTGTCCACATGGCCTCCAGTTGTCTGATCTAACAAGCCCATGGGGAGCCTGCAAATGTTTCAAGGTACTTTGGGCATTATTCCTGACTTAACTTCTTGAGAGGTTTCATCACTCTCCTCTTGGTACGTGAGGTCTGTGGACTCAGAAGAAAATGTACCATGGGGCTCATTAGCACCCAGAGAGCCATTACAAGCATGGCTCTTTAAGTAATTTTAATGAAAGAACTCAAGACTTCCACAACTACTTGGATTTTACTTGGGTTTGAACAGTTTAGCCATTTAAATAGTTTAGCAGTTTAAACATGACACAGTTTAATACCCATGAAATCTCTCTCCTCAGCTGCCTGCTACAGCCAAGCAGCGTGTGAAGGGGGTCAGCTTTCAGAGGAGATTCTCTCCCAGAAGAGTTTTAATCAGATACATAGAAAGGTAAATGATCAACACACTGAACTTCTGACAGAACAGTTCATAGTAATTCTGAAAGATGGGACATTTTCCAACTCTCTGAAGCTCAAAGCAGAAACCAGAGAGCTGAGTGGCATCTGATTGTCCACAGAGCAGGTGGAGGTGAAAACCAGTGATCGGAATGAAGTGCAAACGTCCATATCGTCTGCGGAAAAGCATGTCCTTAGGCATGGCTGAATCATCAGGAGAGTTGGAAACACCTGAATGATGAGGGAGATGAAAGACACAGACGAGTGGTAATGCAGGTACAGGGGAAGGTGAGTATTTCTTCTGCTGCCATGGGTACCAATCCTGGAAATTACCCTTCTGTCACAGTGGGAAAGCATTGCCATTCCAGGCAAGTAGTTGAGTGATTCAGCTGATGAAAATGTGCTTGTAATTTATTTCTAAATATAAGGAAAAAATAAAAAAGAAGGGAAAAATGGCCTTTGAAAGCAGACATGATGCAAAGAGAGCACAGTGTCTGGGTCACAGAAGACCGGGAGATATTTCATTAGGAATGAAATGAACATGGATCATGTTATTATAGCTTAGACAGACTCGAAGGCAAAAAAAGAAACCAAATCCTTCCCCTCCCCCAGCTATAAAATCTTTCTAAATAGGGAGTGGTCGTGATGTCAGTTACATGATCTGTGATATGAGCAGTTTATTTTCAGAAATATCCAGTCATCAGTTTCCACATGGCATCCTTGAGCTCCTGGTTCCTCATGCTGTAGATGAGGGGGTTCACTGTTGGTGGAAACACCGAGTAAAGAAATGCCACTAGCAGGTCCAGAAATAATGAGGAGAAGGAGGGTGGCTTCAGGTAGGCAAACATGGCAGTGCTGACAAACAGGGACACCACGGCCAGGTGAGGAATGCAGGTGGAAAAGGCTTTGTGCCGTCCCTGCTGCGAGGGGATCCTCAGCACAGCCCTGAAGATCTGCACATAGGACACCACAATGAACACAAAACACCCAAAAAATAAGCAGATACTGACCAAAATGACTGCAATTTCCCTGAGGTAGGCATCTGAGCAGGAGAGCTTGAGGATCTGGGGGATTTCACAGAAGAATTGGTCAACAGCATTGCCATGGCACAGGGGCAGTGAAAATGTACTGGCTGTGTGCAGCACAGAATAGAGAAACCCAGTGGCCCAGGCAGCTGCTGCCATGTGGACACAAGCTCTGCTGCCCAGGAGGGTCCCGTAGTGCAGGGGGTGGCAGATGGCAACGTAGCGGTCATAGGCCATGACAGTGAGAAGACAGAACTCTGTTGAGAGGAAAAATACAAAGAAAAAGAGTTGAGCCACACATCCTGTGTAGGAAATGGCCCTGGTGTCCCACAAGGAATTGTCCATGGATTTGGGAACAGTGGTGGAGATGCAGCTAAAGTCAAGTACAGAGAGGTTGAGGAGGAAGAAGTACATGGGGGTGTGGAGGTGGTGGTCACGGGCTATGGTGATGATGATGAGGCCATTGCCCAGGAGGGCAGCCAGGTAGATGCCCAAGAAGAGCCAGAAGTGCAGGAGCTGCAGCTCCCGAGTGTCTGCAAAATGCAGGAGGAGGAACTGGCTGATGGAGCTGCTGTTGAACATATGTTTTTTCTGGCATGTGGACCTGTGCAAATAGGAAAAGGCAGTGAGATTTTAGGGAACTCTTCTCTGAGGAAAAACTGTATTTTGGAAGAATTTTCCATGTCCCTTTTGGGAGCTCTTTTTTGTGCTGGCTTGAGCATGCCACTGCTGGGAGGAGGGTCAGCTGTGGCTCTCGAGAACTCAGTCCTGCCTGGCAGCAGTCAGTAAATGGAAGGATGGTGTGATCTCAGACTAAATCCTCTGCGTAGAGAAATGAGCTTTTCAGCACTGTCACTCCAATTGCACCCAAGAGCAGAGCTTTGTAGCTTTGGTTTTCTTCTACCTGTACCTGAGGAGTGTTTCTTCTGTCAGCACTCCCTGACATTGCTGCTGCAGTGCCAGTGAAACCTTCCCATGAGTGCAGAGTGGGGAGAGCTGCTCTGTCCATCAGCCCTGGTCTCAGCTGCCCTTTGCTGGATGCTCTGAGATCATCCCCTGGCGTTCCCCATAGAAGAAACTGGACACCACAAAGAGCTGAGGAATCCATTCCTCAGTCCTACAGATGGGGGTCCTGACGAGAGGGTCAGCTCAGTGCCAGCCCCACCAACTGACATGCCCAGAACCCCAACTAACGGGGGGACAAAGGCAGCAAGGACAGGATGGGAAAGAGGGAGAAATTCTCCAGCCAAGCCTGGAAGGACAGGGATGGACAGACAGGCACCCAGGGATTTGTCCTTAACATTGGTTGGGCTGCCACGGAGAAGACTCAGTCTGAAACCCTGGACTGCTGGGTGCAGAGTCTGTGCTGGGTGGCAGAAACTAGGGGGTCTCTCTTTGCACTGCTGGGGATGTCAGGGAGGTACCAACTGCCATGGCATTTCTGGGAACAGCTCCTTCTCCTTCCCTGACACTGTCTCTGCTGCCTGCAGCTGTCCCTGAAGCTGCTTCTCTCTGCCCATGTCACCTCATGCTCTGTGCACACAGAGCTCATCCAACCTGCCCTGTGCTCAGCTCTGCTCTGCAGACCCCTCCTGGCATCAGGGCACTGCCCAAGGGAAGTTCTGTGTGTGAAGGGCTCAGGAGATGCCCTGACAAGTCCTAATGACCAATGAGTTTGCACTGCCCTCAAAGTTATCATGAAAAGCTCAGCTCTCACTCACCACCCAGTCTACAAGAGCAGAAAATTCAAAGCAAAGTCCCCATTTCCCTGAAGTGGAAAATGCATCCTTGGTGTTCTTGAAAAGTCCCTGGAAGTTAACGTGGATCTGCTGGAGCTGGGAGCAATTGGGGGCTGAGCAGCACCCTTTGTTACAGCAGAAGGACCCTACGCTGTCCTTCCATGGGTCACACATTCCACCCACAGTGAGGCAACGATGCAAACAAAATCAGGAAAAACAAATCCACAATGCTCTGCTCTGCTGTTCAGTGAAGTGGGGACCACACTCCAGAAATGGTCATACATATCAAAAGAGACAGACTTTCTGCTGCAAGGACACACTGACACCTGGAGAGCTCACTCCTTTGCAGACACATGGGAGCTGCAGTGGGTTTCTGAGTGCTGTGCTGCACACAACCAATACATTTTCCCTACCCCTCTGCAAGGGCAATGCTGTTGACCAGTTCTTCTCTGAAATCCCCCAGATCCTCAGCCTCTCATTCCCAGTTGCATACCCCAGGGAGATTGGTCTTCTTGTACTTAGTTCCTGTTTAGTTTTGGGGTGTTTTGTGTGATACCTACGGAGGTTTAAGGCTGGGAACATCTTTTGGCCCCCTGAACCCCATGTGTTTTATATCTAGTGCTGGACAAATATCAGTTTTGAAGGTGGATGCTGGTAGAGCCAGAAACACTTCTCAGTCCATTTTAGGAACATTTCCATGGCTAGGAATGCCCTGAGCCCAAAGGGAACCTGGTCTGCTCGTGCGCTACCCTGTGAGGGTTCAGACCAATAACATCTTTCAGCCCTTGAGAGTTTGTTTGGAACTATTGCTGGACGTTTATTATTTTGGAAGCTGGAAGCTGGCATCACCTGAAAATGATGTCAGGCACTGCAAGACTGTTCCCTTGGAAAGGAAACACCTGAGCTTCAAGATTACTGCTGCTGCTACTGAGCTACCTGGGGAGGTTTTAGGTGAGGAATATCTTTCATATCTCCCAGTTTTTGTTTGGGAAATATTACTCTACATTCAAGAGTTCCACTGCTGGACACTGGTAGAGCACGAAAATGATGCCAGGCATGGTTAGGACCATTCCCATGACTAGGAATACCCAGATCCTAAGGTTACTAGGGCTGTTCATGGGCTACCTGGGGATGTTTCTTGCCAGGACCATCTTTTGTCTCTTGCACATTTCTTTAGGAAGTTATTGCAGGACATTTAGCAGTTTTGAAGATGGACACTAAAAATTACATCAGGCAGTGTAAGGACCTTTCCCTTTGCATTAACATCCTTGACCCCCAAGGATACTGGGGCTGGTTGTGAGGTACCAGCTTAATTTTCTGTTAAGGAACATCTTTTAGCCCTCACATCTTTTGTTAGGGAGCTATTGCTGGGTGCTAGTAGAGCTTGAAAGTGACATCAGACAATGTTATGACCAATCCTTTGGCTAGGAATGCCCCGAGCCCCAAGGTTACCATGGATGCCAATGGGCTACCTGGGGACATTTCTGGCCAGGAAGCTTTTTCAGCCCTGGCACCTTTTGTTTGCAACTGACAATAAAGGTGGGAGATTCTCCCTGGCCTTCTTTTGTTATTAATGTATTTATAGAATTAATAACAAAAGGAGTGACAGGGAGAATCTCCCACCTTTATTGGATGTGGAGGGAACCATTGTGACAGAGGATGAAGAAAAGGCTGATGTTCTTAATGCCTTTTTTGCCTCAGTCTTTATTAATGTGACCACTTGTCTCCTGACACCCAGACCCCTGAATGGAAAGGTGGGGAGGGAAACTAGATGGAAGTCCCCACAATCCTAGGGGAATTGGTAACTGAACTGCTCAGCCTCTTTGATCAGCACAAGTTGATGGCTCCTGAGGGTACTGAGGCAGCTCGCAAAAGTGCTCGCCAAGCCACTTTTCCTTATTTACCAGCAGTCCTGGCTGACCAGGGTGTTTCTGCCTGACTGGAAGCTGGCACATGTGACATCCATCTACAAGAATGGCCAGAGAGAGGACCCAGGGATCTACAGGCCATCCAGACCCCCTTCTACGACAAGGTGACCTGCTTAGTGGACAAGGGGAAGGCTGTGGTTGTGGTCTACCTGGACTTCAGTAATCTCTTCGACACTCTCTCACACAGCATCTTGCTGAGAAACTAGCCACCTATGGATTAGATAGCTATACTCTTCGCTGTGTTAGAAACTGGCTGGATGGCTGGGCCCAAAGAGTTGTGGTGAGCGGGGTTAAATCGAGCTGGCAGCAGGTCACAAGTGGTGTTCCCCAGGGCTCAGTGCTGGGGCCCGTCCTCTTTACCGTATTTATTAATGATCTGGATGAGAGGATGGATTGCACCCTCAGCAAGTTAGTTGACAGACAACAAAATGTTGTGTGGGAGTGTCTATCTTCTGGAAGGCAGGAAGGCTCTGCAGAGTGACCTGGACAGGCTGGAGCGATGGGCAGAAGCCAACTGTATGGGGTTCAACAAGGGTTCCTGGTCCTGCACTTTGATCACAATAAGGCAGGTAGTGTTACAAGCCTGGGTCAGAGTGGCTGCAGAGCTCGCTGGAAGAAAAGAACCTGGGGGTGTTAGTGGACAGGAAGCTGAACATGAACCAGCATTGTGCCCAGGTGGCCAAGAAGGCCAACGGCATCCTGGCCTGCATCAGAAATAGTGTGACCAGCTGGAGTAGGGAAGTGATAGTTCTGTTATACTCAGCTCTGGTGAGGCTGCACTTCGAGTGTGTCCAGATTTTGGCCCCTCGCTATAAGAAAGAGGTAGAGATGCTGAAGCATGTCTACAACTACCTGCAAGGAGGGTGTAGAGGGGTGGAGGTTGGTCTCTTATCTCAGATAACAAGCGAGAGGGAATGGCTTGAAATTGCACCAGGTGAGATTTAGGTTAGATATCAAGAAATTCTTTCCTGAAAGGGTCATCGAGTATTGGAACTGGCTGCCCAGGTGGTGGAACCACCATCTGTTGAGGTATTTAAACGGTGTGTAGATGTTGTGCTTGAGAACATGGCCTAGAGTAGACAGGGTTAGGCTGTGGTTGGACTTTATGATCTTAAAGGCCTCTTCCATCCTAAGTGATTCTATGATGCTGTGGTACACTTCCAGGAAATTCCTGTTCTCTCATGGTGGGAAAGCATTGCCATTTCAGACAAGCAGTTGAATGGTTCAGCTGATGAAAATATGCTTGTAATTTTTTTTTAAAATTGCCAGGAGAAAAAAAAAGAAAGAAATAGTTGTGCAACTTTCCAGGCAGACATGATGCAAAGAGAGCACAGCTGGTCATTATTTAGCGTCTGCATCACAGAACACCCAAGATACTGCATTAGGAGTGGGATGAATGTGGACTGTGTTATTACAACGTAGACAAAATAGAAGGAAAAAAAACCCCACCAAACAACTATAAAACCCACTACAGACTGGTCCTAACGTGAGTGACAGGGCCAGCGACATGCAGATGATGAGCAGTTTCTTGCAGCTTATAAACATCCAGTCCTCAGGTTCCACACAGCATCCTTGAGCTACTGGTTCATCAGGCTGTAGGTGAGGGGCTTCACTGCTGGTGGAAAAACTAAGTAAAGGAATGCCACGACCAGGTTCAGTTCTCTGTGGACACTGGACAAGGGGCAATGGCCTCAAGTTGGAGCACAGGAAGCTCCACAGCATTATGTGGGCGACTTATTCACAGTAAGGGTGATGGAGCACTGGGACAGGCTGCCCAGGGGCATTCTGGAGTCTCCTTCTCTGGAGATATTCAGAACCCGTCTGGACTCCGACCTTTGACACCTGCCCTGGGGAACCTGCTTTGGCAGGGGGGTTGGACCCAATGATCTCTCAAGGTCCCTACACCTACAATTCTCTGAATCTGTGAGTCTGTAAATAGTGAGGAGATTGAGGGGTGCTTCAGGTAGGCAAACATGGCAGTGCTGACAAAGAAGGAGACCACTCCCAGGCACGTGGAATAGGCGTTCTGCCACCGCTGCTCTGAGGGGATCCTCATCACAGCCCTGAAGCTCTGCACATAGGACACTGTGATGAAAACAAAACACCCAAAAGCTAAACAAGCTCAGACCACAATTTCACTGAGGTAGGACAGTGAGCAAGAGAGCTTGAGGGTCTGGGGGGTTTCATATAAGAACTGGTCACAGGCATTGCCTTTGCAGAGGGGCAGTGACAGTGTATTGGCTGTGTGGAGCAGAGCATTGTGAATAGAAACTCTGAGACAATATTTGTAAGAAGAAAAATAAAACTTATCAGCTGCTTTTTGCCACCTGAGAAAAGGAGGAGAAAGTGTAAGGAACTTTGAAGACAAGGTCAGTGAAGGAGGAGGAGAAGGTCCTTGAAGCCCCATAGCAGAGATTCACCTGCAGCCCATGGAGAAGACCATGGTGAATGAGGCTGTTACCCCGCAGCCAGTGCAGTGTGATGTGCAGCTGTGATTATACCTGTAGCTTTTAGATGTCCCCATGCTTTAGGCAGGTTGAGACACCAGAAGGAGTCTGTGACCTCATAGGAAGCCTGTGCTGGATCAGGTTTCATGGCAGGGCTGTAGAGGACCCACGCTGATGCTGAAGGATGGCGCCAAATTCAAGTGACCCACCCTGGAGCAGTTGGTGATGATCTGAAGCCATGTGGGAAGGACTCACATTGGAGGGGTTCATGGAGGACTGTCTCCTGTGGCTGGGACCCAGTGCTGGAGAATGGGGAGACTGTGAGGAGTCCTCCCACTGAGGAGGAGGAAGGAGCGGCTGAGACAATGTGTGCTGAATTGACCCCAACCCCCATTCCCTGTCCCCATGTGCCACTCAGTCGTAAGAGAGAATGGGAGATGGCTGATGGAACTGCTGCTGGACATTTGTTTGGCAGCCAGTCACATGGGGAGATATGGAAAGGAGATTCTCCTGCCCAGCTCTGGTTTGATCAGGAGAAAGGACTCTGATGGACACAAGGATTTCTCCCCAGACAAGTGAGGGGACATCAGTGAGGACTTCAGTGTCTTTCCAAGTAGGTTCCCTGAACCTCCAGGGAAACCTCAAAGGAGCCCAGAAGGGATGGAGTATGTGACGCCTTCACCGTCTCCTCTGCTGTGAGCTGGGCTGGGCTCCTGGGATGGTGGGAGCTTATGAAACATTACAGCGCTGCAGAGAGACAGCTCTGCCCAGGAGCAGCTCCTCTGCCAAGCACACAGGGCTGGGGACACTGCCTGTAGGTACTGAGGGGAGACCTGTGAGGCTGAGAGAGCTGATGGATGCTGAGAGCTCACTGGAGGAGAAATCTCCACAGCACTCTGCCTGGTATGTCTGTGGGTGCAGGGCAATGCAGGTTCTGTTCCTGGAGGGATCTCCTAAAGCTGGGACATGGGGCAGTGTGTGGGGTCTGTCAGGGGGACAGGTTCTCTCTAGGACCAGAAAGTGCTGCCTGGAAGGGATGCCCTTCTGCCCCATCAGAGGGACAGGGCAGGACAGCTGCATGTTGCAGATATATGAAGCAGTGTGTGCACCCAGGGGTGCCAAGAGTTGTCCTTGCAAGCAGGGTCCCTGTGTGCTGGGTTGGGGACTCTGCTGCTGCCAGAGTCAGCACTCAGCCTGGTTTCTGTGCTTTCCACAGAAAATGTTGCTGGAAATTGTGACCCAAGGAAGGAGAGCGTAGGGTCCATTTGCTCTCAAAATGTGCTGCATAGACCAAGTTTGCTCCCAGTTCCAGGTGATCCCTGGAAACTACCCGGGGTCTTTTCAAGAACACCAAGGATGCATTTTCCACTTCAGGGAAAGAGACTTTGATTCACATTTTTTTCTTCTGCACTGGGTGTGAGGAGGGAGCTGATCTTTTCTTGATAACTTTGATGAAGGCAGTGCAAACTCATTTGTCATTAAAACTTGTCAGAGTGTGTCCTGAGCCCTGCACACACAGAGGCTCCCTGAGGCGGTGCCCTGATGCCAGGAGGGGTCTGCAGAGCAGAGCTGAGCACAGGGCAGGTTGGATGAGGTCTGTAAGCACAGAGCAGGAGGTGACATGGGCAAAGAGAAGCAGCTCAGGGGACAGCTGCAGGCAGGAGACATTGACAGGGAGGGAGGGAGGGAGAAGAAGCTGCTCCTAGAAATGCCCTGGAAGTGGGGATTTGGTACCTCCATGACATCCCCCGCAGTGCAGACACTTATTTTCTACAGCCAGGGTACAACACAGAGCACCCAGCACAGGGCAGCTGAGAGCAGGGCTGATGGACAGAGCAGCTCTCCCCACTTTGCGCTCAGGGGAAGGTTTCACTGGCACTGAAGCAGCAATGTCAGGGGGTTCTGGGAGAAGAAACACTCCTCAGGTACAGTCAGAAGAAAACCAAAGCTCCAAAGCTCTGCTCTGCCCTCGGGTGAAACTGGAGTGACAGTGCTGTAAAGCTCACTGAAATGCGGTGGCACACTCAAGCAGCAGAAAACAGACCTCCTAAAAGGGACCTGCCAAAAGTCTTCCTGAATCCAGAGTCAATGTGAATTGGAAGAGGTTTTTCTCAAAGACGAGTACCCTGCCTTCTAACTGTGCCTTTTCCTCCTTGGACAGGTCTCCACACTTGATGACAGCAGATGTCCAACAGCAGCTCCATCAGCCAGTTCGTCCTCCTGCCCTTTGCAGACACACGGGAGCTGCAGCTCCTGCACTTCTGCATCTTCCTGGGCATCTACCTGGCTGCCCTCCTGGGCAATGGCCTCATCATCATCACCATAGCCTGTGATCACCATCTCCACACCCCCATGTACTTCTTCCTCCTCAACCTCTCTGTTCTTGACCTTGGCTGCATCTCCACCACTGTTCCCAAATCCATGGCCAATTCCATGTGGGACACCAGGGCCATTTCCTACACAGGATGTGTGGCTCAACTCTTTTTCTTTACATTTTTGTTCTCAACAGAGTTCTGTCTTCTCACTGTCATGGCCTATGACCGCTACGTTGCCATCTGCCACCCCCTGCACTATGGGACCCTCCTGGGCAGCAGAGCTTGTGTCCACATGGCAGCAGCTGCCTGGGGCAGTGGGTTTCTCAATTCTCTGCTGCACACAGCCAACACATTTTCCCTTCCCCTCTGCCATGGCAATGCTGTTGACCAGTTCTTCTGTGAAATCCCCCAGATCCTCAAGCTCTCCTGCTCAGACACCTACCTCAGGGAAACTGGAGTCATTATGTTCAGTGACTCTTTAGCTTTTGGCTGTTTTGTGTTCATTGTGGTGTCCTATGTGCAGATCTTCAGGGCTGTGCTGAGGATCCCCTCGCAGCAGGGACGGCACAAAGCCTTTTCCACCTGCCTCCCTCACCTGGCCGTGGTCTCCCTGTTTCTCATCAGTGCTGTTTTTGCCAACGTGAAGCCCCCCTCTATCTCCTCCCTATTTCTGGACCTGGT
This sequence comes from Gallinula chloropus, assembly GCF_964237585.1. NCBI lineage: Eukaryota > Metazoa > Chordata > Aves > Gruiformes > Rallidae > Gallinula > Gallinula chloropus. The sequence goes on along the minus strand of NC_140103.1, from coordinate 14,174,621 downwards.
AGTGGCATGTCTTTACACGCTGGTTCCACCAGCAGTGAACCCCCTCATCTACAGCATGAGGAACCAGGAGCTCAAGGGTGCTGTGTGGAGACTGAGAAGTAGATGTTTGTAAGCTGCAATAAACTGCTCATCTTCTTCTGCATATCATTGTCCCTGTCACTCATGCTAGGACCAGTCTGTATTTAGTAGTTTTCATAGTTTTTTTGTTTTGTTTTGGGGGTTTTTTTTTCTGTTTTACCTAAAGTATAATAACATGGGTTACGTTCATCCCATTGCTAATGCAGTATCTCCTGGTCTTGTGTGACTGAGACACTGCGTAACGATGAGCTGTGCTGTCTTTCCTTCAGGTTTGCCTAAAAATAGCAAGTTATTTTTTTTTAATGTATATATTTAAATAATTTCCAAGCACATTTTCATCAGCTGAATCACTCGACTACTTGTCTGAAATGGCAATGCTTTCTCACTGTGACAGAATGGGAATTTCCAGGGTTGGTACCCATGGCAGCAGAATAAATACTCACCTTCTCCTGTATCTGCATTACCCCCAGTCTGTCTCTTTCTTCTCCCTCATCATTCAGGTGTTTCCACCTCTCCTGATGATATGGCCATGCCTAAGGACATCTTTTCAGCAGAGTAGATGGATGTATCCTCACAGGATTCCACCTCAGATTGCTCTTTCGTCTATCAGATGCCACTCAGCTCTCCGGCATCTCCTTTGAGCTTCAGATGTCTAATGAACTGTTCTGTTAGAAGGTCACTGTGTTGATAAGTCACCTTTCCTGGAGAGAATCGCCTCTGAAAGCTGACCCCCTTCACACACTGCTTGGCCGTAGCAGGCAGCTGAGGAGAGAGATTTCATGGTTATTAAACTGTGTCATGTGTAACTGTTGTTTGTTGTCAGAGAAATCTGTCTGTGCCTGTGAGCACAGATGTTGCAAGGAGAAGTGTTGGGAGTGCCAGAAGGCCAGTGAGGGAACTGCTGGGCTTGAGGAAGAGCAAGGTTCTCCTGACAGAGTTGGCTGCTTTTCCTGCCTGTCCAGATCTCCTTAGAGATCTGAGTCCAGTCTGGACCGACATCTATTGCAGCAGGCTGCTAAACTTTCTTCCATAATCTGAGATATGACAGAAACTTTTTTCCTATGAAAAAATCCTGAATTGTGAAATTCCTTTGCAATTTTTATCATTCAAATAAAACCTCTCCAATTAGTTATACAAGTCTTACTTTTTTCAAAGACAATTATGTGGAGAGACATGTTTGTAAGGGATTTCTGGATGTTTATGAGCCCCATGGTACATTCTCTTCTGAGTCCAGAGACCACAAGATACCAAGAGGAGAGTGAAGAAACCTCTCAAGAAGTCCAAGTCAGGAACAATGCCCAAAGCACCCTGGAGCATTAACAGGCCCCTGGGAGCCATTGCTGACAAAGCCTCCCCATGGGCTCCTTAGAGCAGACAACTGGAGGCCATGAGGTCACAGGCAAAGCACAGGCAGCTCTGATGCTGAGGACACCCTGGCTTGGTCTGATGAAGCAGAAATGCCAAGCACTGACCCGACCCCCAGCCCCTGGGCAGGGAGACCCTGACCCTCACCTGTGTCTCAGAGCTCTTCCATGGGATGTGGGCAGTGTAAGGCCAAGGGAAGGACAGGGATATGACACATGGTGTCCTACACTGGGGTGGGTGCAAGGAGGCAACAATGCTCCGTGGCCATGAGGATAATGTATTTCTCTGAGGTCTCTGGCATGGACATCAGCCATAGCCAAGGGGAAAAGACCTCATTTCTATCAGGCCCTCTCAGCCTGGCCAGCACCCTTGGCCATCTGCACCACAGTCCGTGCCACACTGCCCCACGCCTGTGCCTGTTCCCCTGTAGGCTGCAGGCACCTAATGCTCTTCCCTACTTTGTTCTCACCCCACATTGCCTCTGCCTGTACTGCTGCCTCTCCCTCCTCACCAGCTCTTTCCACAAACACAAAGCCAACAGCTGATCCACACCTTGCAGATAACATTTTACACCATAGCAACACACTCAGAATGACATTTCTTTATCCTCATGTCCACTTTGACCTTCAAAACTGCAGTTTCATGTGGACTTCCTTTCTTCAGTTTTTTCAATGTAGCACAGAGAGGGCTTCCCTCAGCTTCCCCCTCCCCAGGCTACAGAAGCCTCAGTCCCTCAGCTTGTCCACACAAGACCCCTAACTGTATCTTTCAGACTTTCTCTGACCATGCAGTATTTTCTCCCCATTCCATCAGACTGGGGAACCCCACACTGGGACTGACTGCTCCAGAGGTGGCCTTTACCAGACAGACCAGAAGGGCCCTTGTCTGTGTGGTCACACTCCTGCCAGAGCAGCCCAATGTTTCCATGGCCAGATTCCTGTTCAGCACCGCAGACTGCTACGGCATCTCCTGGAAATCCCAAGTTCCTCTCCTTGCTGTTGGTTCTGCACCAGTCCTGTCTGAGCTGCCTTGATGTGCAGGTGTTGTGCTGGAACCTTTGGTCATGGTTTCAACCCATTCGAGAGCCGAGCACCACAATCCCTTGGCTATGAATGCCCTGACCCCCAAATTAATGGGGATGGAATAACTGGAGAGGTTTAAGGCCATGAACATCTTTCATTGCTCACACCTTTTGTGTTGGATGAATCCCTGTACCTTTAGCAAGTTCGCTGGTAGAGCCGGAAAATGACATCAGGCACAGTTAGGATGATTCCATTGTCTATGACAGCCCTGAGCCCCAAGATCACTGGGCCTTCTAGTGGGCTACCTCGTCAGGTTTCAGGCCAGGAGGATTACTAGGCACTCCCAACTTCTGTTTGGGAGCTTTTGCTGGACAATTAGATGATTCAAAACTAGAAGCTGGTAGAGCGAAATACTGATGTCTTGCATTGTTATCACCATTCCATCGTCTATAAAAGCCCTGAGCCCCAGTGTTACTGGGGCATCTTTTGGGCTACCTGGGGAGTTTTCAGCCCTCTCAGCTGTTGCTTGGGATCTATTACTGAACGTTTAGCATTTGTGAAGTTGGACGCTGGTAGAGGTAGAAAATGACAGCAAGTACTTTTAGGACCTTTTTTTAGGGAGTCAGCTAGGATGGAGTGGATAGAATGCCATGTTTAGGAATTAGGATGAGAGCAATGCTGAGAACACCTGATATTTCTAGTTGTTGCCAAGCAGTCAAGGAGTTTTTCAGATGTTCATTTTTCCCTACTAATGAGAAAGGAGGGGATGCAGCCAGGACAGGTGATCCGAACTGGCCAAAGGGGGTATTCCATGCCAATTATGTCATGCTCAGTATAAAAGGGACACTGGTGGGAGGAGGAGCAGGTGGCTCCAGGACACGTGTTTTTTGGGGACAGTCCAGTTTCTCAGGACGGCTCTGGGCTGCACGGCCTGAGTTGTGTGGTTCAGTGAGAAACTGCATTGTGTATCACCAGTATCATATATTTTGCTCTGAAGTCCTCTTATCATTGTTATCTCTATTTTTCTGCTATTCTAGTAAATTAACCTTATCCCAGCCCACTGGGTTTTGGTTTCTTGGCTTGTCTTTTTCTTTTCCTTTAACTTCCCCCCCAAGAGCTTCCCCCCTCCCTTCCTTTTAAAGAAATAAGTGACTGCGTGGTGCTCATCTCTCAGCTGGGGCAAAACCACGATAGGCTGGGTATGTCTTTCAGCCCCGGCTCCTTTGGTTTGGGAGCTACGGCTGGGTGATTGGCACATTGCCAATGGATGCCCACCTGTGCTCTGAGGGAAAGCATCCCTCCAGGTGTAGGATTAGGAGGGGGTTCCACATAAGAGGAAAGCCCTGAGCCCCTCGGTCAGAAGGGCTTCCTGCAGTCTTTGTGGGGAGGTATTGGGTCGGGTATGTCTTTGTGCCCTGGCTCCTTTGGTTTGGGAGCTATGTCTGGGGTTTTGTCACGTTGCCAATGGGTGGCCACTCTTGCCCAGAGGGGAAAATTCCCGAGGGCAGAAGCATTAGGAGAGGATTCCCCAGAACAGGAAATTGCCCAGTGTGGGAACCTGGCTGGCTGATCAAGGGCACAGCTACATATCTCCGCAGTCCTGCTTGCAAAACAGCCTTGAGAACTCACTAACAAGAGGCTGGAAGCATGGGAACATGAAATTGTATCAAGAGCTCCTGGTACTTGCAAATTCCATTGTGGTGAGAGAAACCTGGTACGGTGCTGATGGCCTTTCCCCCCCTCTATCCTGGCCCCTGGTTATGTAACCCTCAGACGTATTTTGGCAGCTACCAGCTTGAATAAAGTGAAGTGATTTCTTCTAACCATATTGGTGTGCAGTCTGTTCCTAGCGCCTCTCAGCACTTCCAAAGCCCCTGGATATAAATTATTTCCCAAGATCTGGATTTTGGATGCGGGAACTCGCAACAATTGGTGCCTGAACAAGGGACCCGGACGGACGAAGACTGGGAACAACCAGGGACCGGGAAGAAGGTTACGGAGCCAGTTGCAGCAGCCAGGCTGGAGCAAGAGGAGCTTCAGAGAGAGACTGCAGCAGATGGGCTGGTGCCGCTGAAAGAGTAAGTGTTGTGGTAGTTGGAAAAGCGGGGTCGCTCCCCGTCCTCTGCATCCACGATGGAGTGAGAAGCTGCGGAGAAACTGCTCCTTAGTATTCTCTCTAAGAGAGATAAGCAAGTGTCTCCAAAAGGCATAGCAGAGCTGATAAAATGGGCTCGTTGCTCCGGACATTTGACAGAGGTGGCACTAATATTTAGTGTCTCTGAATGGCCAGAGATCGGGGATCATGTGTGGGATGCCCTTATTACGGGTGGTAAAGAAGAGAAACTGCTCTGATCTCTCGGACCGACCTGGCGTGTGGTGGTTAACACTTTGAAAGCAATGCAGGCTGGACACCAGGTGGCTGCTGCTGCAGTGCAGGTGTTAACAGGGTCTCCAATTCCGGCAGAGACAGTGTGTGAGAGGCTGGTCCATGGCTTAGTACATTCTGTGTTCCACGGCCACGGAAATGCAAGACTCAGTGGGGGGAGCAAAAAAGGACAGCACTTTGCCCACGGTGGGGTCTGCCGACCAACGAGACCCTACAAAGTGTCCTGAAAGTTCACAGTCTCTTTCCTCACTAGAACATTTCTCACATGGTTAAGCTTTGCGGAAGGTGAACCTAACTGGTGGGAGATTGCACTTGGCATAGAGTGAGGAGTGTTGAATTTAATGATGAATCTTGTCAGGTTTCTTGTGTTGTTGGGAAAATAACTCCCTCTGTGCTGCCTGTGTGCAGCCAGTTCTCTAAGGAAAGCAGGGGAGCTGGTACAGAGGGGCTGTAATGCCCCACTGTGGAGTGCAGCAGAGAGACCTGATGTAAGGACAAGGGATGCAAGTCCCAGTTGGCTGGTGAGAGTCATGGTGGGATTGTGGAGATGTGCAGCAAGGATGTCCCCACTGCCTAAAGGGACCCTTTTCTGGACCAGTCCAGACCTCCTTAGGAGGCACCCTGGATCAATCTCAGTCAGAGTTTATCACCTCTCCTCTAAAGTGAAAATAATAACCTATACCCTTAAAAATATATCAATTTTACTATGAGCTCCCTTTGAAACAGCTTCAGTGATCTGTACATCTCTTGAAGACTTGAAAATAATTACTTGAAGAGACATAGCTCGTTAGGGCTTGCTTTTTACTTTTAATGAGCCCTGGGGTGCATTTGGTGCTGAGTCCTTGAAGCTCAGGTACTGAGAGGAAATTACACAAAAAACTCCATGTCAAAAGTAGAAGCCAAAGTGCCCTGAAGTATTAATGAGTCCCGCTGAGAGCCATTGCTGGCTGAGCCTCCCCAGGGACTCGTTAGAACAGGTAATTGGAGGCCATGTTGGCTGGTAGGCAAAGGCAATGTACAAGCAGCTGAGATGCTGAACAGGCCCTGTGTTGGTTTGATGAAGCAGAAAGGCCAAGCCCTGACCCCCAGCCCCAGGGAAGACAGGTCCTGCCCCTCAGGCATTGCTCAGGCTCTTCCTGGGGCAGCATGGGATGTGTAATGCTGAGGGAAGAACAATAGGATGAAAGTTTCTCCTCATTGTTGGTCCAAAGCCCAGCTAGAAATTCATCTGTTCTCCATTTAAAAAAAGAGAAAGAGCAGGGAGACCCTCCATCCCCTATCAGATTCAGGAGGAAACATTGTTGAAAGACAAGGACAAGGCTGAGGTGCTGAATGAAATCTTTGCCACTGTCTTTAGTAATAGGAGCAGTTGTACAGAGAGAATCCAATTCCCTGAACTAGGAGACAGGGACAGGGAGTGGAATGATGCCACCTCAATCCAGGAGGAGATGGTCCTGCTGCACCACAGAGATGTGCAGAGATCTGTGGGGCTGAATGGGATGCACCCAAAGGTGCTGAAAGAGCTGGCACGGGGGGTTCACCAAGCCACTTTCCATCAGTCCTGGCTGACTGGAGAGGTACCAGCGGATTGGAAATCAGTCAATATATCCCCCTGTATAAGAAGGGACAGAAGGATGATCAGGGAAATTGCAGGCCTGATAGTTTGACTTCAGTCCCAGAGAAGCTGGTGGAGCAGATCATCCTGAGTAGCATTATCCAGTTCATGAAGAACCCCCAGGTGATCAGGCCCAGTCAGCTTGGGTTCATAAGGGCAGGTCCTGTTTGACACACTGAATCTCCCTCTATGACAGGGTGACCTGCTTCTTGGACAAGGGAAGGGCTCTGGGTGTTGTCTACCTTGACTTTAACAAGGCCTTGGACACAGTTTCCCACCACCTTCTCCTCAAGAAGCTCACTGCTTATGGCTTGGAAACTGTGGTGGTTCAGCTCCAAACAACGGCTGAGCACCACATGCTGCTCGCTCACTCCCGGAGGAGAAACAGACAGAGCATCTGTGGGCTAGGATAAGGAGAGTGTACTGACAAAAGCACCATAATAGGGGACCAATAACAGTCCCAATTGCAGTCACACCCAGTGATAGCACAGAGTACCTTACAACCCCAACAACAACAGAGTTCTGCACCATGCCAGGACCACCCCTCCCCAACCAGCCCCTTGGATGGGGAAGTGATGTCAGGAGGTGTGGAAAACAGCCCAGGTGAACTCAGCACATCTGTGCTGGCTGCTTGGGGAGGTGAGCTCTAGCCTAGCTAGAACCAGGACATTATCCACCCCTATTTCCACACCATCTACATCATGCCCAGATCTTATGTTTTCAGCATATTGGGGAGGTTAATAACATCATTTATTATTTACACCATCTGCCATGGACCAGGCATCAGTATAGAGCTACATATGTGGCCACTTTTCTCGTTTGCTAGTGTTTAAAGCCAGCTGGATGGCTTTCACCTCTGCAAACTGGCTGGAGTTTCCTTCTCCATAGGCAGCTTCTGCAACTTGGCGTGTGGGACTCCACGCAGCAGCCTTCCACCTCTGATGTTTACCAGCAATGCCACAGGACCCATCGGTGAACAGGGCATATTTTTTCTCATTTCCTGGCAGTTCACTGTACAGTGAGGTCTCTTCAGCACGTGTCACCTGTTCCTCTGGTGATATTCCACAATCTTTGCCTTCTGGCCAGTCTGTGATCACTTCCAGGATTACTGGGTGTTTGGGGTTTCCTATTCAAGCCTGCTGTGTGATAAGTGAGACCCACTTCTTCCACATAGCATGAGTGACATGGTGCTTATAAGGGGCCTTCCCTTTGAACATCCAGCCCAGCACCAGCAGTCGGGGTGCCAGGAGGAGCTGGGATTCAGTCCCAATCACTTCTTAAGTGGCTCAAACCCCTTCATGTGCTGCCAGTATTTCCTTTTCTGTTAGAGTGTCTGGATCCTCTGTAGTCCCGACTCCAAAACCCCAGAGATTGACCTTGAGCCTCCCCTGGTGCTTTCTGCCAGAGACTCCAGGTAGGACCATTCTCCCAGGCTGACCTGTAGAACACATTTTTTACATCTGGCCCAGTCTGGACAGGCCCAAGGGCTACTGCATGGACTATCTCCTGTTTGATCTCTTCAAAGGCTTCTCGCTGGTCAGGGCCCCATTGGAAATTGTTCTCTTACCAGGTTACACAGTAGAGAGGGCTGACAATGAGACTATAGCTGGGGATATGCATTCACCAGAAACCCACAGTGCCTAGGAAAGCTTGTGTCTCCTTTGTGTTGGTTGGTGGAGACATAGCTGCTGACATATTGATAACATCCACTGGGATCTGATGACACCCATCCTGCTATTTTAGTCCTTAAATGTGGATTTCTGGAGCAGGTCTTTTGCCCTTACTTTGTTTGATGGTAAAACCAGCTTGTAGCAGAATTTGGATCATTCTATTCCCTTTCTCAAAAAATTCCTCTGCTGTGCTGTCCCATGCCATGACATCATGAATACACTGTAGATGCTCTGTGGCTTCACCCTGCTCTAATGCAGACTGGATCAGTCCATGGCAGATAGTGGGGCTGTGTTTCCAGCCCTGGGGCAGTCAATCCCAGGTGCACTGGATTCCCTTCCAAGTGAAAGCAAAGTCTGGCCTGCACTCTGCCACCAACGGAATCAAGAAAAAAGCATTTGCAATGTCCATTGTGGTGTAGCATCTGGCTGCATCTGACTCCAGTTCATACTGGAGTTCCAGCATGTCTGGCACTGCAGCACTCAGAGGCAGCATGACCTCATTCAGGGCACGATAGTCCAGCCTCAGCCCCCACTCTCCATTGGACTTTTGCAGTGGCCAGATTGCATAGTTGAAGGATGAGCGGGTTCTACCAATCACTCCCTGACTCTCCAGTTGATGATCAGTTTATGAATGGGAATCAGGGAGGCTCTGTTGGGTGTGGTATTGTTGCCTGTGCACCATCATGGTAGCAATTGGTACTTGCTGTTCTTCAACCTTTAGCAGCCACACAATAGAAGGGTCTTCTGATGATCCAGGCAGAAGAGACACTTGTTCAATGTCTTCTGTCTCTGAGGCAGCTATTCCAAAAGCCCTCTGGTACCCTTTTGGGTCTTTGAAGTGCCCTCTCCAGAGGAAGTCTATGCCCAGTATGCACAGAGCTGCAGATCATCAGGATCATACTAAATTATCTCTCACATGGCTAATCCCCTCAGATAATGGATATCTCTCTCCATGGTCATCCACTGGTCTGGCCAATACACAACATCTTCAATGAACTGGTACCAAGCCTTTGCACTTGATCAAAGTCACTTCCAGAGGCTGAGGGCTTGAGAGTTCCTTCCAATTGCCTTGTTACTGCCTCCTTCTCTGGACAGGGATCCCAGCTGCTTGGCCTCCCTGCCTTCTCCCTGCTGCGTGCCCCATTGTCCCAGCATCAGAGTAGCCAGGTGATGATACACTCCCCTGGAAGGCGGCTGAAGTCTTTTCTCATGTCTCTCAGCTTGCTCAAGGACAAGGATCAGGTTATAACCTCTGGTATTGCCTTCAGGTCCTTGCAATGGTCCCAGTTCATCATCATCTTGCACGATGAGGACTGATTTCTCCATGTATTTCTTCTTCTGGATAGAGGTGACTGACAGTCGTACTGGTTGGCTGTCTGGATCAGCCCTGGGGTTGGCCTCTGAGGTTTGAGTACCCATGGTGCTTGTTGGGGAGACTGCAGGAGCTGCACTCTCTGAGGCACGGGTAGCTCCAGTGCCTGTTGTAAGGGTTCTTTCTGGCTCAGCTGTGGTGTTGGTTTCTGAGGCCTGGGCAGCCACAGTGCCTCTGGATCTGTTTTTCTTGTCTAGGTATTTTTAATGCCCTCCCACACCCCATGCCGCCCCTGACCCTCCAGCCCAGAGAAGACCTCTTGGCAATATTCTTGGAACAGTTGTTGGTAACACATAGGTCCAAACAGACATTCAGGAGAGAGAGCAAGACACGGATGCTGGTCTGAACATCCCAGGGATAGTCAACATTCTCAACAGATGCTGTAAGAAGCCTAAGGGGAAAATGGGAGGAGAAAGCACCCCTCACCTCATCCTCTACCATTATCACAAACCTTCAGGCCCCACCTTGGGCTCCAAAAAGGGCTGTGATGGTTCAGCTCCAACCAGTGGGTGAGCAGCACATGCCGCTCACTCACTCCCACAGGAGAAACAGACAGAACTTCTGGCCTAAGGACAGTTTACTGACCAAATCACATGAAAAGAGAACAAAAACAGCCCACAGTGAATTTCACTTATACCCAGTTATGACTCAATAACTGCACAACACGATGACCAACCCGATGACTTGGCTGCACTTGGACTGCCCAGGAGGCACCAGGACTGCCCCTCCCCAACAAGCCCTTTTAATGGGGGAGTGGTGTCAAGTGGTGTGGAAAACAGCCTGGGCTAACTCAGCTCACCTGTGCTGCATGCCTGGGGAGGTTAATTCTGCCCTGGCAATATCCAGGACAGATGGGATGGGATTGGGATGGGGAGGGGATGGGATTGGGATGATGTAGTCAAGGCACCCATCGATCAGGTGGCATGTCAGTTTGCCAGGGTCGTTTGCCTGTGCAAATGTAAAGTCACAAGCTGTAGGAGGTGATAATTGCCCTATGACCTGCCAAAATCCTTCCACAAACCCTGCCATCAAGGCACTGGCTGCTGAGGGAGGGGAAAATGTTGGAAAGACTGTAACAATGATCATTAAATTGTTGCCCGGAGGAGCAGCCAGAAAGATTTCCAGGAAGAGCCAGAAGTGCAAGAGCTGCATCTCCCATGTGTCTGCAAAGGCCAGGAGGAGGAAGCAGCAGGTGGAGCTGCTATTGGACATGTGGTGCTCTGGGTATGGATGGTCCTAACTGTGATCATTCGCTGTCATGTTTTTTGGCCAAAGGAATTCCCCACCAGGCTCAAAAATGCTGCTCCCAGGCAGCATTGCTCTATTGGACCTTGAACCCACCCATGTCTCTTGGAACACCTCTGGCCCTTCAGGTGACAAAAGGAGTTGATGTCTGAGCAACTCTCTCCTGGCCTCCACCCTCAGTAATTCCCATGGGCACTGGGACCAGCAGCTCCCAGGCAGCCATAGCCCTTAACCTCTGCAGGGGGTCAGAGACCCCTGTCTGTCCCTGCCTGGGGCTCCTGTCTCATACAGAGACAAGGAAAGGTGATTGTCCAGCCCAGCTCTGGTTTGATCAGGAGAACAGACTCTGCTGGACAGAAGGATTTCTCCCCAGCCAAGGGAGGAAACATCAGTGAGAACTTCAGTGTCTTTCCAGTTAGGTTCCCTGGAGCTCCAGGGTGCAGCCCAGAGGGGTCTTCACCTGCTCCTCTGCTGAGAGCTGTTTCTCTATTCTGTACTGCACACAGCCAATACATTTTCACTGCCCCTCTGCCATGGCAATGCTGTTGACCAGTTCTTCTGTGAAATCCCCCAGATCCTCAAGCTCTCCTGCTCAGATGCCTACCTCAGGGAAATTGGACTCATTGTGGTCATTTCCTGTTTAGTTTTTGGGTGTTTTGTGTTCATTGTGGTGTCCTATGTGCAGATCTTCAGGGCTGTGCTGAGGATCCCCTCGCAGCAGGGACGACACAAAGCCTTTTCCACCTGCCTCCCTCACCTGGCCATGGTCTTCCTGTTTGTCAGCCCTGGTTTGTTTGACCACCTGAAGCCCCCCTCCATCTCCTCCCTATTTTTGGACATTTCAGTGTCATTCCTTTATTCTGTGTTTCCACCAGCAGTGAACCCTCTCATCTACAGCATGAGGAACCAGGAGCTCAAGGATGCCGTGTGGAAACTAATGACTGGATGTTTCTATGCAGCAATAAACTGCTTATCGTTTGCAAATCACTGGCCATGGAAGTCACATTAGATCCAATCTCTATTTAGTAGCTTTTTGGTTGTTGGCTTTCTTTTCCTTCCAATTTATGTAAGCTATGGTAACATGGTCAACAATTATCCCATTCCTAATGAAATATCTCTAGGTCTTTTGTGACCCAGACACTGCATAATGATGAACTGTGCTCACTTTGCATCCTGTTTTCAGCCCTTACATGTTTGGTTTAGAGCTGTTACTGGACATTTACCATTTTCAATGTTGGATGCTTTTAGATCCGGAAAATTATCCTTGATACAATTAGGACCGTTTCCTTGGAAGAAATGGGGCTGCCACCTTTTTCTCTGGAGGTTTCAGGCCAGGAACATCTTTCATCCCTCACAGCTTTTGTTTGGGATATATTGCTGGATGTTTAGCATTTTTGAAGGTGGATGCTGATAGAGCCAGAAAATAAAATTCACTCTATCCTGGCTGAAACCAGGCCACCTTTGCAGAGAACAAGTGCAACACAACAGTGGGCTCACTCCTGTAGTTATACAATATGGGTAATCCTGTAGGTCAGTTATGGTCAGCTGGGCCTGTTCTGTCCCCTTCCAGCTACTTGTTCACACACAGTTCAATCATTTCTGGGGCAGAGTTAGACAAAAGGCCTTAATGCTGTGCAAGCAATTCTCAGCAAGGAATAAACATGCTTAGTTAGATGTTTTTGCTTACAAATCCAAACCACTGAACTACAGGGGACACCGACAGTAAAATTAATTCCACCCCATCCAAAATAAGGTCAGGAGGAGAAGATGTCTTCTGGTTGGAAACCCTCCTGATCTTTCTGTTCATCAAATCCCACGGTTTCTCAACGTCTGTTTTAGGGGAAGCTCCATTTTATTACTGGTTCACATGTGTTGGCTGATAGCTTTCCTAACTTGAGATGCTTCTAACAAAATGATAGCAATAGGTGTTAAAGCACGTGTGAAATAAGAAATAAAATGAAGAAATCCTTTCTAAATTATGTTGGAGTGGACCACTGGAAGAAGCCTCATTTCCTCACAGCCTGCTCCTCCTCATCTTGGAACAGAACCACTCTGGTAGCTGCCTGAGGGTCAACACAGGAGGGCTCAACCCATCCAGAAGGCTTCTGGAGAACAGCAATGATATTAACAGAATCGTGTTGGTGACAGTAGGGAAAATTCTGTGGATTGCCCTGAGGACTCCTCAGTGGAGCCACCATTGCCCATCCCCTGTCAGAAATCTCCCTGTGACCTGTTGAGGATACCTGCATTTGCTGCCCCCCTAAAGTGCCTCTATGCGAATGCGCGTAGCACGGGTCATAAACAGGAAGAGTCAGAGATCTTTGTGCGGTCACAGGGCCACAATCTCATTAATGGCAATCAGAGAGACGTGATGGGGCAGCCTGGGTGACTGGCACGCTCTCATGGATGGCTGTGTGCTTCTTAGGAAAGACAGGCTAGAGTGGCAAGGCAGAGAGCAGCTGGAATGTATTGAGCTCCACCTGGGGAAGGATGATCCATCAGTTGAGTGCTTGTGGGTAAGAATCAAGGGGCAGGCTAGTATGAGTGACACTGTTGTGGGTATGTACTACAGGCCCCCTGATCAAGACGAGCAGGTTGATAGCGCATTCTATAAGCAGTTAGAAGTAGCCTCGAGATCCCAGGCGCTGGTCCTTATGGGGGACTTCAATTACCCAGATATTTGCTGGGCAAGCAACACGGCCAGTCGTATGCAGTCCAGATAATTTCTGCAGTGTGTAGAAGACAGTTTCCTGATACAGATGGTGCAGGAGCCTACAAGGGGAGAGTGGGTACTGGACCTTGTTTTTACCAACAAGGAGGGACTCGTTTGGGAAGTGAAAGTCAGGGGCAGCTTGGGACAAAGTGATCATGAAATGGTCGAGTTGAAGATCCTGAGTGAAAGAAGCAAGCCAAAAAGTATGATAGCTACCCTGAATTTTGGAAGAGCTAACTTTGATCTCCTCTGCAACCTAATAGGAGCTGTCCCATGGGCTACATTGTTAGAAGGTGAGGGAGCCTGTGTGAGCTGGCTAGTATTCAAACATCACTTCTTCTGAGCACAGGATAGGTGCATCCCTTTGAGCAAGAAATCAGGAAAGAGAGGCAGAAGACCTGCGTGGATGAGTAGGGAACTGATGAGTAAACTCAAAGGGAAGCAGAAGGTCTATGAGCTGTGGAAAAAGGGTCTGAGCACCTGGGAAGAATATAGGGATGTTGTCAGGGCCTGTAGGGATGCGACTAGGAAGGCTAAAGCCCACTTGGAATTGAAACTGGCAAGGGACGTAAAGGGTAATAAAAAGGGGTTTTTTTTAGATATGTGAATAGTAAGAGGATGACCAGGGATAATGTGGGTCCCTTGCTGAATGAGGAGGGTGTCCTGGTAACGGGGGATGCTGAGAAGGTGGAGATACTGAACGCTGCCTTCGCTTTGGTCTTCACTTCAAAGGCCCCCGGGAACCACAGACACTGGATGAAAGTTGGAGTGTTTGGGAAATGAAGAATTTCCCTCTGGTTGACGGAGGGGCGGTCCAGGAGCATCTCAAAGGGACTAATGTACACAAATCCATGGGCCTGGATGGGATGCATCCACGTGTCCTGAGGGAGCTGGCGGAAGTGATTGCTGAGCCACTCTCTATCATCTTTGATAGGTCTTTGAGAACAGGAGAAGTGCCTGGGGACTGGAGGATAGCCAATGTCACTCTGGTCTTTAAAAAGGGCAAGAAGGAGGATCCTTGCTGACTGGCAACTATAGGCCAGTCAGCCTCACCTCTGTCCCCAGAAAGGTGATGGAACAACTTGTTCTGGATGCCATCTCCAAGCAACTGGAAGAGAAGAAGGTCATGAGGAGTAGTCAGCATGGATTCACCAAGGGGAGATCGTGCTTAACCAGTCTCATAGCCTTCTATGATCTCATAACAGGCTGGGTAGATGGAGGGAGAGCAGTGGATGTCATCTACCTTGACTTCAGCAAGGCTTTTGATACTGTCTCCAATGACATCCTGATAACAAAGCTGAAAAAGCACGGGATAGATGAGTGGACAGTGAGGTGGGTTGAGAACTGGCTGTTGGACCGAGCCCAGAGGGTGGTGATCAGTGGAGCAGAGTCTGACTGGAGACCTGTGACTAGTTCCCCAGGGCTTGGTGTTGGGACCAGTCCTGTTTAATATCTTCATTGACGACCTTGATGAGGGAACAGCATCCACCCTCAGAAAGTACCCGATGATACAAAGCTGGGAGGAGTGGCTGACAGGCAGAAACACTGCGCTGCCATCCAGACACCTGGACTTTTTCACAGTGAGGATGACAGAGCCCTGGGACAGGCTGCCCGGGGGGTGGTAGACTCTTTATCCCTGGAGATAGACGTGTCTGGACACCTATCTGTGCAATATGAGCTGGGGAGCTGCTCTAGCAGAGGGGTTGGACCTGATGACCTCTCGAGGTCCCTTCCAACCCTTTACAATTCTGTGATTCTGTGATTTCTGATTCATCAGACAAAGCCAAGGTCTCCTCAGCCTCAGAGCTGCCTGCTCTTTGCCTGTGTTTGTCCTCATGGCCTCCAGTTATCTGCTGTAACGAGTCCATGGTGAGGCTTTGTCAGTAATGGCTCTCAGTTGGGCCTGTTAATGCTTCAGGGTGCTTTGGGCATTACTCCTGATTAAACTTCTTGAGAGGTTTCATCACTCTCCTCTTGGTATCTGAAGTGTGTGGACTCAGAAGAAAAGACACCATGGGGCTCATTAACATCCACAAAGCCCTTACAACCATGGCTCTTCAAGTCACTTTCATTAAAGAACTCAAGACTTCTACAAGTACTGGGATTTCAGTTAGGTCCTTAGTGATGAAGATTTCAAAGGAATTTCCCTGAAGGACCTTTTTTCACTCATGGCTACTTTCTGTCATGGCTCAGTTGATAGAATAAGTGACAGCAGCATTCTGGGATGGGTATCGGTCTCCTAAGGAGATGTGGACAGGCAGGAAAAGCAGTCTCTGGAGATCCAACCCTGCATGGAGAACCTTGCTCTTCCCCAAGCCCAGGAGTTCCCTCACTGGCCTCCTGGGACTCCCAACACTTTTCCTGGCATCATCTGTGCTCACAGGCACAGACAGATTTCTCTGACAACAAACAGCAGTTACACATGACAGTTTAATACCCATGAAATCTCTTCCCTCAGCTGCCTGCTACAGCCAAGCAGCGTGTGAAGGGGGTCAGCTTTCAGAGGAGATTCTCTCCCAGAACAGTTTGAATCAGATACATAGAAAGGTCACTTCTTAACACACTGACCTTCTGACAGAACAGTTCATTAGACTTCTGAAAGATGGGATGTTTTCCAACAGTCTGTAGCACATAGAAGAAACTGGAGAGTTGATGCGGATCTAGAAAGACCAAAGAGATGGAAACCAGTGACCAAAGTGCATACACCTATTTCATCTGTGGAAAAGATGTTCTTAGTCATGGCCGTATCATCAGGAGAAGTGGAAACCCCTTAATGATGAGGCAGATGAAGGAGGCAGACTAACATCAAAAATGGTACAGGGGAAGGAGAGTATTTCTTTCGCTACTATCAGTACCAATCCTGGACATTCCCAAATAGTCAAGTGATTCAGCAGATGCAATCTGAAAATTCTCCAGTGCTCTGGCAGACTTGTAGTAAAAAAAAAAAATATAAAACCCTTTCCTGGTAGATGTGAGAGCACAGCTCATCATTACACAGTGTCAGTGTCACACAAGACCAGGAGACATTCAATTTGGAATGGGATGAATGTGGACCATGTTACTATAACTTAGAACGTAATGAAAAAGAAACCAACAACTAAAATCCCTACTAAATCAGAATGGTCCTAAAATGTGTTACATGGCCAGTGATAGGCAGAAGATGAGCAGTTTATTGCTGCTTAGAAAGATCCTGTCAACAGTTTCCACACGGCGTCCTTGAGCTCCAGGTTCCTCATGCTGTAGATGAGGGGGTTCACTGCTGGTGGAAAAACAGAGTAAAGAAATGCCACTACCAAGTCCAAAAAAAGGGAGGAAATGGATGGAGGCTTCAGGTAGGCAAATGTGGCAGTGCTGAGGAACAAGGAGACCACGGCCAGGTGAGGGAGGCAGGTGGAAAAGGCTTTGTGCCGTCCCTGCTCCGAGGGAATCCTCAGCACAGCCCTGAAGATCTGCACATAGGATACCACAATGAACACAAAACACCCAAAAAATAAGCAGACACTGACCAGAATGAGTCCAATTTCCCTGAGGTAGGCATCTGAGCAGGAGAGCTTGAGGATCTGGGGGATTTCACAGAAGAACTGGTCAACAGCATTGCCATGGCAGAGATGGGGTAAAAATGTATTGACTGTGTGCAGCAGAGAATAGAGAAACCCACTGCCCCAGGCAGCTGCTGCCATGTGGACACAAGCTCTGCTGCCCAGGAGGGTCCCGTAGTGCAGGGGGTGGCAGATGGCAACGTAGCGGTCATAGGCCATGACAGTGAGAAGAAAGTACTCTGTTGAGAGTAAAAATACAAAGAAAAAGAGTTGAGCCAGACATCCTGTGTAGGAAATGGCCCTGGTGTCCCACAAGGAATTGGCCATGGATTTGGGAACAGTGGTGGAGATGCAGCCAAGGTCAGTAACAGAGAGGTTGAGGAGGAAGAAGTACATGGGGGTGTAGAGGTGGTGGTCACAGGCTATGGTTGTGATGATGAGGCCATTTCCCAGGAGGGCAGCCAGGTAGATGCCCAGGAAGAGGCAGAAGTGCAGGAACTGCAGCTCCCGTGTGTCTGCAAAGGGCAGGAGGAGGAACTGGCTGATGGAGCTGCTGTTGGACATCTGGTGCTGTCAAGCGTGGAGACCTGTCAGAGAAGGAAAGACAGTGAGCAGTTAGGGAACTCTTCTTTGAGGAAAACCTCTTCCAACACTTAGGGAATGCCCCCAGATTGATTGTCTGTATGAAGGAGGACTTTTGGCAGGTCTCTTTTTGGGAGGACTCTTTTGTTCTGCCTTGAGCGTACCACTGCTGGTATGAGGGTCAGCTGTGGGCTCTTGATAACTCAGTCCTGCCGTGCAGCAGAAAATAAATATAAGTATGGTGTGATGGGCTAATTGAGCCTTCCCAAACGCGTGGTGATGAGCACCATTGCTATGGCCTAAGTGCTGAGATGTCTTCAGGATGGGGCTCCTCTCTGGGGCACAAGAGTCCCTAGGAGAGTTGTGCCATTTTAGGAGTCAGCCTGCAGCCCAGCAGGAGCCCCGGGAAGTCCTCCGTCCTACAGATGGGGGTCCTGATGTGAGGGTCAGCTCAGTGTCCCATCAATTGATGTGCCCAGAGCCTCAGGTAATACTGTAGCAAAGACATCAAGGAAAGGAGGGGAAAGAGGAAGAAATGCTCCAGCAGAGGCTGGATGCACAGTGACAGACAGGCACTCGGGTGTTTCTCCTCACTGGGGGTTGGGCTGTCAAGAAGACTCCTGATGCTAAGTTTGTGCTGGGTGGCAGAAACCAGGGTGTTGCTGTGGGAAAGTGTCTGTACTGCAGGGGATGTCATGGGGGTACCAAATCCCCACTGCCATGGCATTTCTGGGAGCAGTTCCTTCTCCCTCCCTGACAATGTCTCTGCTGCCTGGAGCTGTCCTTGGAGCTGATTCTCTCTGCCCATGTCACCTCATGCTCTGTGCTCACAGACCTCATCCTACCTGCCCTGTGCTCCGCTCTGCTCTGCAGACCCCTCCTGGCATCAGGGCACTGCCCTGGGAACCTCTGTGTGTGCAGGGCTCAGGAAAAGATCCAACATCTTAATGAGAATCAAGTTTTCACTGCATATTGTTGAGGGGATGAATAAGTTCTCATCATCCACAGTCAGCACAGCCCATAGGAGAGAAGTCAAAGCAAAGACTCTGCTTTACAGGAAAAAAATATTCTCTTTGTAATTTCTCAAGAATCAGCTGGAGCTGGGAGCAAAGCTGACCCATGCAGCACTTTCTTACAGCAGAAGGACCTTACTCTGCCCTTCTCTGGGTCACTCCTTCAACCCGCAGGTGCTGTCTGTATACCTGTGGAAAGCCCATGAGCCAGACTGAGTGCTGACAGCTGTCTTGCCCTATCCCTCTGATGGGGCAGAAGGACATCCCTTCCAGGCAGCAGTTTCTGGTCCTAGAGAGAACCTGTCCTCCTGACAGACCCCACACACTGTGCCATGTCCCAGCTTTAGGAGATCCCTCCAGGAACAGAACCTGCATTGCCCTGCACCCACAGACATACCAGGCAGAGTGCTGTGGAGATTTCTCCTCCAGTCAGCTCTCAGCATCCATCAGCTCTCTCAGCCTCACAGGTCTCCCCTCGGTGCCTCCAGGCAGTGTCCCCAGCCCTGTGTGCTTGGCAGAGGAGCTGCTCCTGGCCAGAGCTGTCTCTCTGCAGTGCTGCTGGATTGCCATGAGCTCCCTCCATCCCAGGAGCCCAGCCCAGCTCAGCAGGAGAAGACCAGTTCTTCTAGGCTCCCTCTTGGTATCTCAGGCCTCATGGGCATTGCTCTATGATCTCATCTCTGATGTTCCCTCCCTCATCTGGGGAGAAATCCTTCTGTCCAGCAGAGTCTTTTTTCCTGATCAAAGCAGAGCTGGGCAGGAGAATGCCCTGAGCCCCAAGGTAACCTTTTATGCTAGTGGGCTACCCAGGAGGTTTCAGGCCAATAATGTCTTCCCTGTCTGTTTGTAACTATTGTTGGACATTTATAATTTTCAAAGGTGAACGCTGGTATAATCTGAAAATGACATGAGTTACAGGGCCAGCAATAGGCAGAAGATGAGCAGTGTATTGCTGCTTAGAAACATCGAGTCCTCAGTTTCCACATGGCATCCTGGAGCTCCTGGTTCCTCATGCTGTAGATGTTGGAGTCTCCTTTGCAGATATTCAAGTCCCGTCTGTACGCCGACCTGTGCAACGTGTCCTAGGGAACCTCTTTGGCAGGGGGGGTGGACACAATGATCTCTGGAGGTCCCTTCCAACCACTACAATTCTGTGAATCTGTGATTCTGTAAATAGGGAGGAGATTGAGGGGGAACTTGAGGGGGGACTTCAGGTAGGCAAACATGACAGTGCTGAGAAACCAGGAGACCAGCCCTAGGTAAGGGAGGCAGGTGGAAAAGGCTTTGTGCCATCACTTCTCCAAGGGGATCCTCAGCACAGCCCTGAAGATCTGCACATTGACACCACAATGAACACAAAGCACCCAAAAGCTAAACAAGCTCTGACTACACTTTCACTTGAGGTAGGACCATGAGTGAGAGAGCTTGAGTATCGGGGGGATTTCTCAGAAGAACTGGTCAGCGGCGTTGCCTTTGCAGGGGTGTGTTGAAAAATTATTGGATATATGGAGCAGAGCATTGTTAATAGCAACTCTGACAATATTTTTATGAAGGCAAATACAAATTAGCAGCTGCTTTTTAGTGTCAGAGAAAGAAGTGAGAAAATGATGAATGAGACTGTTCACCCACAGCCCATGCTGGATGATGTGGAACAGTGATTCTACCTGTAGAGGCTGTGGGTAAGTGTTAAAATCTGTTTTCTTTTGGTTTTATAAATTCTCTAGTCTTTTTGGATTGGGAAATAAATAGATGGGTTTATTGCTATTGTCAGGTCTGGGTTTTGCCACAAGAGTAACCACTGCATGATCTCTCCCTGTCCTTATTTTGACCTTTTGTTACATCTTCTCTCCCCTATGCAGCTGAGGAGGAGGAGTGATAGAGCAGCTTTGGTGAATACTTGGGTCAATGCACCACACATTCAACAAGAGGTTGAAGAGGAAGAAGTTCATGGGCATGTGAAGTCCTTGGCTACAGTAATGATCATTAAACTCTTGCGTAGAAGAGCAGCCAGGTAGATGCCCAAGAAGAGGCAGAAGTGCAGGAGCTGCAGCTCCCGTGTGTCTGCAAAGGCCAGGAGGAGGAACTGGCTGATGGAGCTGCTGTTGGACATCTGCTGCTATCAAGTGTGGAGACCTGTCCAAGGAGGAAAATGCAGTGAGAAGTTAGTGTTGTGCCTAACTTCTCATGCCTGTGCCTGTTTCTTTTCAAGCTGCAGGCACCCACCACCCTTCCCCACCTATTCATTTAACATGTTGAAAGGTGGACACTGGTATAACCAGAAAGTACAGCACTATATTACAGTCACAGCCACAAGGTTGGAAAAGACCTTTAAGATCATAAAGTCCAACCATTCCTGTCCTATGCTAAACTATATCCCTAAGTACCTCATCTACCTGTCTTTTAAACACACCCAGGGAAGGTGACTCAGCCCCGTCCCTGGGCAGCCTGTTCCAGGCCCCAACAACTCTTTCAGTAATTTTTTTTTTTCTAATGTCTAATCTGACCCTGCCCTGGCACAGCTTGAGGCCATTTCCCCTTGTCCAATCTCCTGTTCCTTGGCTGAAGATATCATCACCTACCTCTCTACATCCTCATTTCAGGTAGTTTTTGGCAGTGATAAGGTCTCCCCTCAGCCTCCTCTTCTCCAGGCTAAACATCCCCAGCTCCCTCAGCTGCTAATTACTCCTCTAAACCTCTTCTTTCCCTCTCCAATCCCCCAATATAACCCCACACACCCCTCTACAACATCCCCATGACACCTCTCAGCACCACTGGTGCCGTCCAGCACCCTTATTAACTCCCAACACTTGCTTTTCACCCCTAAAGCTCTTCAAATTCCTCCAGTGCCCCCTTACACCCCTCCCAAAAGCAATGGATTCTCCCACCACCACATAAGCCCCCCTCAGAAAATCCTTAACCCCTAGCACCCTCTATAGACCCAAGCCCCATATTACTCCCCCAAACCTCTGCCTTTACCCTCCAAATCCCACCATATCTCCCCCAGAGCACCCCTTATACCACCACCCCCGCCCTTCTTAGCTACCATAGCTGCTACCCTCCCTCCCCAGATTATTCTTAATGCCCCCTCCCCCAGCACAATTTATACTGCACAGGACCATATTAACCTCTCCAAACCCACTGTAACAGGGGGGGAAATATGGTGCTGAGGGGATATGCAAGTAAGTGCTTGGCAGGAGAAAGGTCTGTTTTATGCCAGTGCTGGGATCAGCCATGTTCAGTCTCGTATCAGCCACCTTGCTTTGCCTCGTCCTTCTTCCACTGACTTGTTTTGCTCCTGGGAATGAGCTGTTGGTCCTGAGCCTGTTTATCTGCAGACAGGGAAGGTACTGGCGTGGACAGAAATAAAGCAGGTGTGTTTGGAATAGCAGCCACACACAGGAAAGGGGATGAGGAGAAAATGCCTTTGTCCTTCACTGTAAATAGCCCAACACCATCCCCAGCCCCCCTGATAAAGCAAAGAAATGTGAATAGCACATCTGAAGGTAATGGAGACTTTGCAAGGAGATGAAGAAAGCAGTATCACAGAATCACATATTCACAGAATGTTAGGAGTTGGATGAGATCTCAAAAGATCATCTAGTCCAACCACACTGCCAGAGCAGGATCACCCAGACTAAACCACACAGGAACGCATCCAGGCGAGTTTGAATGTCTCCAGAGCAGGAGACTCTCCAAACTCTCTGGGCAGTCTGTCCCAATGCTTCATCACCTTCACAGGGAAAATATTTCTCCTTACATTCACCTGGAAGGTCCTATGCTCCAACTTGCACACATTGCCCCTTTTTCTATTACTGGCCATCACTGAGAAGAGCCTGGTTCATAGAATCATAGAATGGGCTGGGTTGGAAGGGACCCCAAGGATCATAGAGCTCCAACCCCCTGCCACAGGCAGGGACACCAACTTCAGGCCTGGATCTACACAAGGTTGCCCAGGGCCCCATCCAACCTGGCCTTGAACACCCCCAGGGATGGGGCATCCACCACCTCTCTGGGCAGCCTGTTCCAGCACATCACCACTCTTTCTGTAAAAAACTTCCCCCTAATATCTAATCTAAACCTTTCTTCCTTTAGTTTTAATCCATCCCCCCTGATCCTGCCACTGTCTATGCTTTTAAAAAGTTGAATCCCCTCCTGCTTTTAAGCTCCCTTCAGGGACTGGAAGGCTGCAATGAGGTCCCCCCACAGCCTTCTCTTCTCCAGGATGAACAAGCCCAGCTTCCCCAGCCGCTCTTCGTAGGGGAGCTGCTCCAGACCTCTGATCATCTCCGTGGCTCCTCTGAACCCTCTCCAACAGTTCCTCATCTTTCTTGTATTGGGGGACCCAGCTCTGGACACAGGACTCCAGATGGGGCCTCACGAGGGCAGAGCAGAGAGGGACAATCACCTCCCTGTCCCTGCTGCCACCCCTCTGCTGATGGAGCCCAGGATACCACTGGCCTTGCGAGCTGCAAGACCCACTGCTGGCTTATGTTAAATTTCTTATCTACCACAATCCCTAAGTCCTTCTCAGCAGGGCTGCTCTCCAGGAGCTCTTCTCCCAGTCTGTATCTGTGTCTGGGATTCTTCCGGCCCAAGTGCAGCACCTGACACTTGGCAGTGTTGAACCTCATTAGGTTCACCCGGACCCATCTTCCCAGCCTTTCCATAGAATCATCTATGATTCTCAGTGATGGCCAGCAATATGACAAGGGGTAGAGGGTGCAAGCTGGAGCAGAGGAAGTTCCATGTGAATGTAAGGAGAATCTCTTTCACTGCGAGTGTGACAGAGCACTGGAAGAGACTGTCACTGGAAGAGACTTCCAGAGAATTTGTGGAATCTCCTTCTCCAGAGACATTCAAACCCACCTGGATGCATTCCTGTGATGTTTAGTCTAGGTGATCCCACTCTGGCAGGGGGTTGGACAGGATGGTCTTTCAAGGTCCCTTCCAACTCCTGACATTCTGTGATATTGTGATTCTGTGACCTTGAATCTCCCTGCACGTCTCTTGGACCAAATCTGGCCCCTCGGGTTTCACCGGGTGTTGATTTCTGAAGTCCTCCTTCCTGGCCTCCCCCCCACTAATTCCCATGGGAACTGCGGCCAGACACTCCCAGGAAGCAGATGCCTGTTTTGTGCCCACTGGAACTGGGGCAAGAGGAATCCCAGCTTCGGTGGGTTTCAGGTAGCCATGGGCCAGAGCTGCTTCCCTTTCCAACCCCAGGGCTGCAACGCAAGGATGAGGTGCCTTGAGTGACTTGTCATACTCCTTCGCCTCCACAGGGGGAAATAGTGCCTCCCTGTCCCTGCCTGGGGGTCCTGTCTCATGGGGAGACAGGGAAAGGTGATTCTGCTGCCCAGTTCTGGTTTGATCAGGAGAAACAACTCTGCTGGACAGAAGGATTTCTCCGCAGCCAAGAGAGGTAATTTCAGGGAGGACATGTCTTTCCAAGTAGGTTGCCCACAGATCCTGGGACACCTTGAAGAGACCAAAAGGGATGGAGTATGTGATGTCTTCACCTGTTCCTCTCCTGTGAGCTGGGCTCCTGGGACACTGGGAGCTCATGAAACATTGCAGTGCTGCAGAGAGACAGCTCTGGCCAGGAGCAGCTCCTCTGCCAAGCACACAGGGCTGGGGACACTGCCTGGAGGCACCGAGTGGAGACCTGTGAGGCTGAGAGAGCTGACGGATGCTGAGAGCTCACTGGAGAAGAAATCTCCACAGCACTCTGCCTGGTATGTCTGTGGGTGCAGGGCAATGCAGGTTCTGCTCCTGGAGGGATCTATGAGACATGGGATAGTGTGTATGTGGTCTGTCAGGAGGACAGGTTCTCTCTAGGAGCAGAAAGTGCTGCCTGGAAGGGATGCCCTTCTGCCCCATCAGAGGGACAGGGGTGTCGGAGAAGGAAGACACGGACACCAAGTGGTTCGTCAGGCTGTCTCAAACTTTAATCACACAAGCATAGCTTAAATATAGTAGTTAATTAGCTCATTGAATATTGCAAAGCCGAGCTCATCATTGGTCCAGCTAATCGATTGCAGTCCTGCCCTTGCTTACATTCTACTACACATTTGCTTACATTCTTTTGCATTTTGTTATGAGAAAGAACTCTTTCTAAGACAACAGGACTGCCTGCAGCTGGTCCCAAGGGCACACTGACTTTGAACCAACCTTTACCCTACTTATGCCATCTCGAGCAGGTCTGTGCAGCTGTGTCCCTTCTCCAACAACCAAGTCTGCACTGAATCCTCCACAGATATCCACAGGGGATTTAGTCTGAGATCACATCATCCTTCTATTTACTGACTGCTGCCAAGCAGGACTGAGTTCTCAAGAGCTCACAGCCAACCTTCCTCCCGGCAGTGACACACTCAAGCGAGCACAAAGCAGAGCTCCCAAAAGGGACCTGACAAAGGGCTTCCTGAATACAGGGAGTCAATGTGAATTGGAAGCTGTTTTCCTCAAAGAATCGTTCCCTAAATTCTCACTGCCTTTTTATCCTTTGACAGGTCTCCACACTTGATGGCAGCAGATGTCCAACAGCAGCAGCTCCATCAGCCAGTTCCTCCTCCTGGCCTTTGCAGACACATGGGAGCTGCAGCTCCTGCACTTCTGCCTCTCCCTGGGCATCTACCTGGCTGCCCTCCTGGGCAATGGCCTCATCATCATCACCATAGCCTGTGACCACCACCTCCACACCCCCATGTACTTCTTCCTCCTCAACCTCTCTCTTACTGACCTTGGCTGCATCTCCACCACTGTTCCCAAATCCATGGTCAATTCCTTGTGGGACACCAGGGTCATTTCCTACACAGGATGTGTGGCTCAAATATTTTTCTTCCTATTTTTGATTGTCACAGAGTACTATATTCTCACTGTCATGGCCTATGACCTCTACGTTGCCATCTGCCACCCCCTGCACTACAGGACCCTCCTGGGCAGCAGAGCTTGTGTCCACATGGCAGCAGCTGCCTGGGCCAGTGGGTTTCTCCATGCTGTGCTGCACACAGCCAATACATTTTCACTGCCCCTGTGTCATGGCAATGCTGTTGACCAGTTCTTTTGTGAAATCCCCCAGATCCTCAAGCTCTCCTGCTCAGATGCCTACCTCAGGGAAAATGGAGTCCTTGCTGTCAGTGTCTGTTTAGCTTTTGGCTGTTTTGTGTTCATTGTGGTGTCCTATGTGCAGATCTTCAGGGCTGTGCTGAGGATCCCCTCGCAGCAGGGACAGCACAAAGCCTTTTCCACCTGCCTCCCTCACCTGGCTGTGGTCTCCCTGTTTCTCATCACTGCCGTGTTTGCCTACCTGAAGCCCCCATCCATCTCCTCCATATTTCTGGACCTGGTAGTGGCATTTCTGTACTCGGTGGTTCCACCAGCAGTGAACCCCCTCATCTACAGCATGAGGAACCAGGAGCTCAAGGATTCCATGTTGAAACTGATGAATGGATGTTTCTAAGTAGCAACCAACTGCTCATCTTCTTCTGTATACCACTGTCCTTCACTTTGATCACAGGATTCCACTTCTACTTGCTCTTTGATTATTCACCTCCACTCATCTCACCCATTTCTGCTTTGAGCTTCAGAGAGTTTGAAATATCCCATCTCTCAGAAGTCTAATGAACTGCTCTGTCAGAGGTTCAGTGTGTTGATAAATGACCTTTCTATGTATCTTACTGAAACTGTTCTGGGACAGAATCTCCTCTGAAAGCTGACCCCCTTCACATGCTGCTTGGCCGTAGCAGGCAGCTGAGGAGAGAGATTTCATGTGTATTAAACTGGATCATGTTTAAATGCTTTTTGTTGTCAGAGAAATCTTTCAGTGCCTGTGAGCACAGATGATGGCAGGAAAAGTGCTGGGAGTCCCAGGAGTCCAGTGAGGGAGCTGCTGGGCTTGGAGAAGAGCAAAGTTCTCCAGGCAGGGTTGGATCTCAAGAGACTGCTCTTCCTGCCTGTCCAGATCTCCTTAGGAGACATCTGGACCAGCATCCATTGCAGCATTTTCATAGTTTTACCCAGGCTGAGAGTCGAGATCCACGCAGTTGCCTGCTTCTTAAAGGAAATGCACAGGGTAAGGGAAGGGGGGGTGAGAGGCAGAGGAAGGGAAAAGGAAGGGGCAAATAACCCCAAAACCAAGAAACTAAGAGGCCCGTGGGTTGGGAGAAGGATAGTTTACTAAGATAACAGAAAGATAAAATATAACAATGTTGACAGGACTTTAGAGCAAAAATATATGAAGCTGTTGATACATAATACAGTTTCTCACCAAACCACACAACTCAGGCCGTGCCACCCAGAGCCGTCCCGGAACCCGACCGTCCCCCAAGAACCGCGCGTCCCGGAGCCGCCCCAGGCCTTCCTCCCGTCAGCCCCAGATATCCTGGGCAGGACTTAATTGGCGTGGAATACTCTCTTTGGTCAGCTCAGTCACCTGTCCTGGCTTCGCCCCTCCTTTCTCATGAAGAACTGAGAAAGTCCTTGACTGTCTGACAGCAACTAGAAGCACCAGGGTGTTATCAGCACTACTCCCATTTTAACTCCCAAACACAGCATTCCATGCACTGCTACAAATGAAGTTCAGCATTCCATGCACTGCTACAAATGAAGTTAACTCCATCCTGACCAAAACCAGGACATGGCATCATTGTCAAAGCCTTTACTGATGTTCTTTATGTCCAGAATAAATTTCCAGGCTGAGCCTGAGGAGGGCCTTGGCATTCCTAAAATTTCTGTATTCTGGAGGTGTGTACCTTCTGTATCCTCCCTTTTGGGACGATGGACACTTTCTGCCAATAGCTGCAACATCGCTCCATATGCGTTGGGAGTTGGACACATTGTTGTCAAGTCATTTGACCAGTTTCTCTACCGCTGCGATGACGGAGAGGGAAACATTGTCTTGATATTTCCGGAGTTGGCAGGACACCTCATATATGGTTGGTGGATATGCATCATTCCAGTCCATTGTTGCCAATGAATTGGTGTGCCCTGCTGGTGCACTTCGTACAACCTTACACCACATATCTGGGGTGCATAGGACTTCATCAGGATCAGAGGGAAGCTGTGAGTTGTCCAGATGATAATAAATTATCTCCTGTACAGCTAATTCTCTCAGGTGCTGGATAACTGCCTCAATGTGGTTACACTTGAGTGATTGACATGTAATGTATTCCTTTATGGGATACCTTTCCCTCACACTTGACAGTAGTTGCCTCCAGAGGCTGAGGATTTCAGTCTTTTCCCCAATTGCCTTATCAATGCCTCCTTCTCTAGCTAGGGATCCCAACTGCTTTGCCTCCCTGCCATCTAATTCCAGACTACTGGCCCCGTGATCCCAGCATCGGAGCAACCAAGTGATGTGCTCACTTGGGTGGCGGCTGAAATCTTTTTGAATCTCACGCAGCTCACTCAGGGTCAGGGATCGTGTGACAACAACCTCTGGTTCTGCCCCATCCTGAGATGGTTGAGATGGCTTTACCTCATCCTGACATTCATCAGATGGCCCCGATTCATCTTCATCCTCATCCTCCTTCACTACAGGAACAACTTTCTTTGTGTGTTTCCTCTTTCGTACGGGAGCAACAGACACTGGCGTGGGCTGATTTTTTGTTTTATCGGCAGTATCTGCTGTAGGGATTGCAGTAGCTGCAGCATTGGTTGGGCAGGTTGCAATAGCCACATTTCCTGTCATAGGGGTTGCAGTATCCACAGTGCTAGTCACAGAAGTTACAGTGGCCTCAGTGCTAGTCACAGTGGGTACAGTAGCTGCAGTGCCAGTCATTGGGTTTGCAGCAGCTGCAGTCTCTGCTGGTCTGTTTTCCTTCCTTTCCCTCTGACAGTGCTGACAGCACTGGCAGTGCTGACTGCTATCAAGCAGTGTTTGGTAAATAGTGGCCAGGTCCCAGCACAGTGCAGTAAGGTGTGCATATCTGGGAAACTTACAGAAATTTCTTTTCAGATATGCAGTCACTTTATCAGGGTCCTGGAACTGTTCAGGGGTGAAACTCCAAACCATCGGGCATGAGAAAGTGCCTAGGTAGTTGCCCATATTCTGCCACGTACCCTGCCACTCGTGATTATCTGGCCTCACAGAAAACTCTTGAGTGGTATTCATAAACCTTTGCTTAATATTTAACAAAAGCTGAACCATCTGCACCAAACCTAAAACCAACAAAATGCTGGTTTGAATATCCCAAGGGGGTTGGAAATTTTCAAGAACTGTTACCAGAGCTGTTGTATTTAGCCCAAAGGAAGAGAAAGCAGCATAGGGGGCAGAAATGAGCAAAACCTCTTACGGAGAGGCAGGAGCGAGTGAAATCTTTCTGGGATGGGCTAGCCGAGGAGGCCAGGGCTGCTGATAAGAAATCAGAATCTCAGGAAGCTGTTCGGAGCCACCTCCCTATATGCCCAAAGATGGCGCCGAGAGCGGAGAAGAAGGGTGGGAAAAAATACTTTTGGTGCGAACTGGAAGGAAATTCCAGAGCTGGCTGGCTGACATGAAGGGGAGGAGAAGGGTGGTAGAGATAGAGAAGGAAGGACAAGAACACAAGCGACAGGCGGAGAGCCAATCAGAACGCGCTGAGGAGGAGGGGCGGGTCGAGAGGGAGGGAACAAGGACCCACCCACAAAGCTGGTGGGCGGGGTCAGAGCCCAAGAAAAAGGAGGGTAACACCGGAAGTGGCCGGTCAGTCGAGTTCCAGCTCCGAGTTGGACACTAGTCAGGGCGAGCAGCTTGTAACCGATTCCGACTCAGAGGAGGAAATGAGAATAGACAAAATCATACGCCAAAATATTCGCATCCAAAATGCAAAAGAATCACTAGGGGAAAATATTCCTCTTACAGATTGGAAAAAGATACAAATTGCGTGTGCCAATTGGGCACCATCAGCCGCGTCAGCGTTCCCGGTCCGGGTGATGCCCGGGAGACGTAGGGCTCACTCGCCAATAAACCCTAAGGATATACAAGCGATCGTTACAGCAATTGCGGATAAGGGGCTTAATTCGGCCATGGTCTCCATCCTCGTAGATGGGGTTTTGGGAGGAGACGACCTACTTCCCTTTGACATAAAGCAAACTTGTAGACTGATTTTTGACGGGGCAGGAATGATCATTTTTAAACAAGAATGAGAGGATAACTGCGAGGCTACTGGCCCAAGCAGATGGGGACGATCATGCTCTGAGTAGCTCTAGGCTGCAGCGACTAATGGGTACAGATCCAGCAATGCTTATCCCTCAGGCACAAGCACAGGGCTTATGGGCCCCTGGGGTCGCGACAACTACTCGTGCAGCCAGAGAAGCCATTAGCACAGTCTCTAGAACCATCACTAGGCCATCACCATGGGCCACAATAAAGCAGAATGAAAGCGAAAGCTTCACACAATTTGTGGATCGCCTCCAAGCAGCAGTAGACTCGTCAGCGCTGCCTCCGGAAGCAAAAGGCCCGGTCGTAGCAGAATGCTCACGTCAGCAGTGTAATTCGGCAACCAAAGAAATTCGCCGATCACTACCAGCAGGGTCAAATATTGCAGACATGATTAAGCATGTTGTGAGGGAAAAACATTTAGTTCCAATCCAGGCAGCTGTTCGTGCCCTAGTAGCCAGTGTAGTGGTGTGTTTTAAATGCGGTCAGGCAGGTCACATCAGGAGAAATTACCCTCAATCTGGATACTTGCCAACAGCGCTCCCCCCGCACCAAACTCGGCTCAGGGGACAGTGCTGGGCTTGTGGAAGGAGGGGACATTTTGCCAAGGACTGCGGGGGTAACAACCAGGGAAACTTCAGGGGGAGGGTACATTTGGGCCGCACCCATCCCTCTCCCGAGTGGGATACGAGGTGGCCCAATTATATCAGCCACAAATGGGGCAAGGCGATTCCAAACTCGTTGCCCCCTCAAGAAGCGACCAATTATATAGTCCAACCAACATTGCAGGCAGACCTACCTTTGCCTCAGGGACAGCAGGGACTACCCTCTGGGGTCTGGACCCCAGGGTGGCCCTGGCCGTAAACTGTGATGACCCACCGGTGGTGTGGGGAGTTTGCTCCCTTTACAATACTTTAGATGACACCACCATCAGTGTTCCCTTTTTAATTGATACCGGAGCAGACGTCACAGTCATCCCCGAAACGCACTGGCCCCCACACTGGAATTTGGAAAATGCCCCCATGGTGGGGGGAGTTGGGGGATTAACTCAAGCCAGAAAGAGCGCTCAATTGATAGCAATCACACTCCATACTGAAAAGGGACCAGAAAAAACCATCACCCTCTTTCCATATGTCATGTCAGGAGTCCCACCCTTGTTGGGAAGGGACGCTTTAGCCCTATTGAAAGCCAGGTTAACAAATTTATAGTAAGGGCCACTGCAGTATACCCACTCCCACCATGGAAATCATCTGACCCAGTGTGGGTCGAGCAGTGGCCCCTGCCAAAGCCTCGAATGGATGCGCTTCTCGAGCTAGTCGACCATGAGCTACAACGAGGTCACATAGAGCCATCTACTAGCCCATGGAACACTCCAGTTTTTGTAATACCCAAAAAAAACAGTGAGGGGTTTCGCCTCCTACATGACTTGCGGGAAGTAATAATAAAATAAGAGAAGTAATAATAAAATAAGAGAAGTAATAATAAAATAAGATAATTTAATAAATAAGAGAATTCAACCCATGGGTCCTGTCCAAACACTGCTGCCCATGAACTCTATGATACCGAATGGGCAACCTTGTGCCGTCCTTGACATTAAAGACTGTTTTTTCTCTATCCCTTTGCATGAGGAGGACAGGGAGCAGTTTGCTTTTTCTGTCCTGTTCCCAAACAGCCATGGCATGGCTTGGCATCCCTAATCAGACTAAAACAGACAATGGCTCAAACTTTGTATCCAAATCAGTCCAGGCATTCGCTCAGAAATGGGGCACTACCTTAACATACGGCATCCCGTACAATAGCACAGGGCAAGCCATAGTTGA
The DNA here is from genome assembly GCF_964237585.1 of Gallinula chloropus. Taxonomy (NCBI): domain Eukaryota; kingdom Metazoa; phylum Chordata; class Aves; order Gruiformes; family Rallidae; genus Gallinula; species Gallinula chloropus. The sequence continues at coordinate 14,143,064 of NC_140103.1, read as the reverse complement.
GCAAGCGAATCAAACAGTAAAATCTAAATTAGAAGTGTTAGCAAAGGCAGAGGGTTTCACCAATGTCATTCCAACAGGAGACCAAGCACGCCTGTTGGCAACTGCTCTGTTAGCACTGAATCAGTTCCCCAGAGGAGAGGAGGTATACAGTCCTACCCAAAAACATTGAGCCACTCGGGCACTTGAAGAAGGCCCACTGGTTGTAGTCAGGAATGAGCTGGGAGAATGGGAACAGGGGTGGAGGTTGGTCCTTATGGGACGAGGGTATACTGCTGTTAAAAAAGACAGAAGAATTAAATGGTGTCCGCTTAAGTCCATTAAGCCAGACCTCCGGAATAAAACTAATGGAAACTGTGAGTTTTTATCCACAGGATCAGATCATCGGGCGCCCCCGTGACCGATACACCCAGGTGGCCGAGGAGGACGACAACCCAGCAAGCATCCTGTCTGCATCCGAGCCTCCCAAACCGGCAGAACCCAAACAACGGCAAAACAGCCCCCGTGGCAAACGGCCACAATGTCTCTGTGTGATTTTACTTTTAGGGTTTGTCGTGCCGTCTACGGGTTTGTACGAACATCGACCGCAGGAATGGGTGTTAGGGAGATGGCAGGATCACAAAATACTCTGAAGAATCATCGTAAATATTTTTGTTAAATGCTACTTTCTAATTACTAGATCAATCCAATCAAAACCTTACTCGCACTGTACGTAGTTTTAGTAGTTTTAGGGAGGGGGGAAATGTCGGTAGATAGGGCTTTGGGGTCTGAAGATGTCGTGCTGTATGGAAAGGTAGGACCCCTCCCCTCCACAGGTAACCAATAGCAAGTAGCCGGTAAGGTGAGAGGATGGGAGTGGCATCACAGCCCTGGGGTATAAAGCCCTGTGCCTCTCTCTAATAAACGCCATTTGCCATCCACCACATTGGTGTCTGTGAGCTGATGGACCGTGCTGCCAGAGTGTGGCGCCGTTGCCATTCCTGAACCAGGTCGCCGCGCCTAACAAAGGCAACACACCGCAGCATGACACACATCACAGCGGCATCAGACATGTCACCACAGCATCAGATACGTTGCCATGGCATCAGACACGTCGCCGTGGCATCAGATGTGCTGCGGTGCCGGGCACAGCCGGGCCTCAGTGTGTCACAAAGGAGCTGCGCGCCATTGGCTCTCCTGGCCCTGGGTGACTGTCCTGGTTTTGGTCAGGATGGAGTTAATTTCATTTGTAACAGCAGATGAATGCTGTGTTTGAGAGTAAAATGGGAGTACTGCTGATAACACCCTGATGTTTCTAGTTGCTGTCAGACAGTCAAGGACTTTCTCAGCTCTTCATGAGAAAGGAGGGGCGAAGCCAGGACAGGTGGCCCAACTGTCCAAAGAGAGTATTCCACACCAATTACATCCTGCCCAGGATATCGGGGGCTGACGGGAGGAAGGCCGAGGGCGGCTCCGGGACGCGCGGTTCTTGGGGGATGGTCGGGTTCTGGGACGGCTCTGGGTGGCACGGCCTGAGTTGTGTGGTTTGGTGAGAAACTGCATTGTGTATCAACAGCTTCATATATTTTTGCTTTGAAGTCCTGTTAGTATTGTTACATTGTATCTCTCTGTTATCTTAGTAAACTATCCTTCTCCCAACCCACGGGCCTATTAATTTCTTGATTTTGGGGTTATTTGCCCCTTCCTCTTCCTTTTTCCCTTCCCTTACTTCTCACCCCCCCCTCTTCCCTTTAACCTTCTCTTTTCCTTTAAGGAGCAGGCAGCTGCGTGGATCTCGGCTCTCAGCCGGGGTGAAACCATGACAGTGACGAATCACCAGCGCTGCCCTTTGTGACACCCCCAGTGATGCGGCCGCGGCTCCTGCCCCGCAGAGCCTGGTAGGGCAGCGACAAGGCAGGACAGGAGTGTGGAGCTGGCGAGGAGCCCCCGAGCTCAGCCCACATCTTTCCCTGCCTCCTCCCCTCCATGCTGCCAAGGCGTTGTGTTTGCTGAGGCATCCCCTTCCCAGCCCCTACTTTTTTCCTCCGCCCAGTAGAATGGCACCACCCAGGCTCCTCAGGGAGGGCTGGGAAGCGGGCGGGACTCTCCAGGAGAGCAGCTCTCCAGCAGAGATCGCTAAGCTGTACGTGTCCCAGCAGCTGCAGGCCAGTAAGTGACAGAGGGCAGGGCTCTTTCATCTCTCCTGTTTGCCTCCAGCCCCTCTCTACCAGCCCCTCCTGCTCCCCTCCTTTCCCAGGTCACGTATGCATCTGGCCGATGCTCTACAGCTCTGCTGCTGTCTCCTGGCTGGGCCTGGGACCTGAAACGCAGAGAGCCGCTCTCTTGCATGGAGCCCTCAGACCCAGGTCAGAGCTCATCACACAGAACATAGCATATTCTCCCCTTCCATCCCATCCCATCCTATGAACTCACCATGACTAACAATCTTATCAGCCTGGAGTGCCGGGGGGTTTCCAATTGCAAAACCACTTCCAAGGACACAGAACACAAAGGACACCATGGAAACTGGATTAGGTTGGTTTTTTTGGATCGTTTGAGAGCCAGTGCTCACGGTCATGAAGACAGGAGCAGGCTGATGTAGACTTCGGTTGTGTAAAAACATCCCTTGCAGCCTGGCAAAGGGAGTCAGGCGAGTCATTCCAGGCACCTCATCCTTGCTTTTGCAGCCCTGGTTTTGGAAGGGGTGGGGGAATCCCTCTTGCACCAGTTCTGATGGCCACAAAATAGGCACCTTCTGCCTGGGAGCTGCTGGTCCCAGCTGCCATGGGAATTACTGATGCAAGTTTCCAAGATCCCCTTCCCCATGACAATGTCTCTCATCTGATGGAGAATTTGTGTTAGTGTTATTCACCCCGTTTTGCCCATACCCAAAACTGAAGATCAGGAATGACTGTTTGGTAGCACAAGGGAGAGGCTTCTGCTCCTGATGTACACCTGGGAGTATGTGAGATAAATCAAGCATTTTAGTTTTTCTCTCCTTACTTCTATCCTTTCCTTCTGCAAAACTTTTCCATGCCCAGAGGCAGCGGATGTCCAAGAGCAGCTCAATGTCCAAATGTCCAACAGAGAGTCAATGTGAATTGGAAGAGGTTTTCCTCAAAGAAGAATTCCCTAAATTCTCTCTGCCTTTTCCTCCTTGGAAAAGTCTCCACACTTGATGGCAGCAGATGTCCAACAGCAGCTCCATCAGCCAGTTCCTCCTCCTGCCCTTTGCAGACACATGGGAGCTGCAGCTCCTGCACTTCTGGCTCTCCCAGGGAATGAACCAGTCTGCCCTTCTGGGCAAGAGTTTAATGTAGCCGAAAACTCCAACATGAGTTCTTCCCACATGGCTTCAGATCATCATCTACTGCTCCAGTGGGGGTCACTTTAATAGGGTGCCCTCCTTCAGCAACAGAGTGCCCCAGCTTGGGTCCTCCACAGCCCTGCCAGCAAACCTGCACCAGCACAGGCTTCCTATGAGGTCACAGCCTCCTTCAGGTGTCTCCACATGCTTGAACAGGTGATTTTTCACTTCCTATTGCTTGTTATCTCAGATAAGAAACCAACCCCCACTTCTCTACACCCACTTGTAGATCAAAAGCAATAAGGTCTCCCCTCAGCGTCTTAAGACTAAAATGCCTCAGTTCCCTCAGCAACTCCTCATAGGACTTGTGCTCCAAACCCTTCAAGAGCTTTGTTGCCCTTCTCTGGACACACTCCAGCATCTCAACGTCCTTCATGTAGTGAGGGGCCTAAAATGGACACAGTACTTGAGGTGTGGCCTCACAAGAGCTGAGAATAATGGGAAATCCCTTCCTTAAGCTAGTTACACTATTCCTGATACAGGCCAGGATTCTATTGGCCTTTTTAGCCACCTGGGCACATTGCTGGCTGATGTTCAGCTGGCTTTACATTAACATCCCCAGCTTTCCTCTAACACCCCCAGGTCATTTTCTCCTCTAGGGAGCTCTCCAACTACTCTGCCCCAGGCCTGTAGCACTGCCTGGGGTTATTGTGACCAAAGTGCAGGACCCAGCACTTGGCCTTGTTGAAACTGGTCACTGTTGAGACAGACAAACGACACATACAAGAGGTCTCCTGGTGCACAAGCAAAAAGGACCCAATTTGTTTATGTATCCTCATTTTTAGATGCTTGTACTACACGTGTCCTTTTGCTCATGGTCTCTCAGGTAGATGCTATCATGCAACTGGTTGACATTTTTAACTTCACTAACAAGGTTTATCTCTTGCCAGGTTCCTTTATCTGCAGTCAGCAAATTCCTTAAAATGGTTTACTTCTCTGGATGCTCTACACTTCCTCTTTCTCAAGGGTACACTTTAATATCTCCAAGCCCCAGCTTTATATTCCCAACCAAGGGTTCTACAGGCCTCTCATAGTCCCCCACAACTCCCCTTTTTGTATTTGTGCTACAGAAATCGCCTTTATTATCCACTGCAGGGCCCTTTGCAGCAGAGAGATAACTCAGGGTAACATTAGTAACACAAGTAGAATAACTACCAGAACAATCAATCCAGCCTTGATTTCAGACAACAATACCAATCTATGTAAAGCAACAGGAACATTGAAAGACCTTGATACCTTGTTTGAGGTATAATTACACCATGCAGTTTCCCAACACCCAGGTTTCCCACACACCTTGTTTCCCAGGTCACTGAATTTACAGGATTCCCATTTCCTGGCACCACAGTTGCCATGAGCACTTGGTTTCTTGGGCCCTGATTTCCTGGGCCACAGGTTTCCCAGGGAACTGGTTTTCCAGGATACTGGTTTCTTGCACCCCCATTTGCCTGGCACACAGGTTTCCTGGGACACCGGTTTCCCACACCCCCAGTTGCCTAGTACATCACGGACTGGCCACCCTGGTTCCTGCACCCTCAGTTTCCTAGCACCCCAGTTTCCTGGCAACCCAGTTTCCATTGCCCCTAGTTTCCCACACCCCCTGGTCCCACGCCACTGGTATCCTGCACCCCTAGTTTCACATCACCCTGGCATCTCATGCCCCCAGTTCCCCAGGATCCAGGTTTCCCACGCTTCTGGTTTCCCAGGTCACTGAATTTAGAGGACTCCAGTTTCCCAGCACCAAGGTTTCCATGAGCTCCTGGTTTCCCTGGCCACTGTTTTCCCTGGCCACTGGTTTCCTGGGGCACTGATTTTCCATATCAATGGTTTCCTGCGTGCCCAGTTTTCTGGCACCCTGGTTTCCTGGCACACTGGGGTCTCCTCACCCTTGTTTCCTGCACCTCCAGTTTCCTTGAACCCAGGTTACCTGCGGTTCTGGTTTCCCACACTCCCCTGTTCGAGTACCACTGTTTTTTCACACCCTGTTTCCCGTGCCCCTTTTTTCCATTCACCCCAGTTTCCTGGCAGCCCTGGTTTTCATGACCCCTGTTTTCTATGGCCCTGGTTTCCTGGGAAACTGGTTTCCTGGGACACTGATTTTCCAGGACGCTGGTGCCCTGTGACCTCAGTTGCCAGGAACCCTGGCTTAGCAGTTTTGCGCAGCTGTGCTGCTGAGATGGCTTCTGCAAAAAGCATCTAGAAGCTCTCTGCAGGCCCCAGACTATAATCATCAGCCAAATCAAGGCCAAAGTTGCTGCTGACTAGGGCCAAGGCAATTGGCGATGGTCACAGCACCTCTGGGAATCACATAGAGGAGAAAGAAAAACACAAGCAGCTGCATTTGCCACTGGAGAAGGGAGCAAAATCCTGACTAAAGTTGAAGTCTGCTAGAAGGGAGGGGTGGGGGAAGGTGCTTTAAGATCTGGTCACACTTCTCATTACCCGACTCTGGTGTCACTGTCTGTGCAGTGCAGGGTAATAAATGAGAGAGTTTTCTTTCCTTCACTCTGTGTTGAGTCTGTTTGCCGTGTTGTTGATTACAGGATGATCTCTCCCTGTGCTTAGCTTGACTCCTGAGCCTCTCAATAGATATTTTCTCCCCTGTTCAACTAAGAAGGGGAGTGATAGACTGACTTTGGTGGGCATCTGGCCTCCAGCCAGGCCTAAACCACCACACACACTAATCTCACGGAACTGGGACCTCACTGCTTCCTTGCACCCCCTCAGGATGCTGGGAGCTGTGCTACCCTTGTACCACACTCTGCATCACACACCCCATGTGACACTGGCCCAGGAGGAGCCCTGAGGCAGTGTGGGGGGCAGAATCCCACTTCTGTGGGGCTGGCTCTTCTGCTTGATAAAATACATCAAGGCTTTACTCAGCATCAGATCCACCTGCACACTGCCTCAGTCTACCTTAAGTCACAGACTCCAATTTTCTGCTCTACACATCCATGGGCAGGCTTTGTCAGTAATTGGCCTCAGTGGGGCCAATTAACACTTTAATTAACACTTGAGCTGTTTCTCCTGACCTTAACTCTTGGAGAGATTGCATCAGTCTCCTCACAGGATCTGCAGTTCATGGAATCAGCACCAAATACACCACAGAGTCATTAAAATTGAAAAAGCCCTAACGAGCTATGTGTCTTCCCATCATTTTCTTCAGGGTTTTTAGACTTGTACAGCTAATTGGAGAAGTTACAGGACTCTAATTAAAGTGGAAGATTTCAATGAGCACTTAATTAAATAAAAAGGAGGATTTAGTATTTTCAGGCTTTTTAGTTTTTGAATTTACAGAAGTGACAGGAGCTTTCTCCAACTGATACTAAACCAGAGGATCTCCTAAGCAGGTGTGGAAAGGTCACAACAGCTGTTTCCCTGAGTTCTCACACTGCTTAGATGACCTTCCTCTACACCTCCCCAACCCCACCATGTCTCCAAGGGATGCTTGCGAGTTGCTCTCTTTTCCTTCATCAGGCTTCTGCACTGAGTCTGCAGCTGAATGTTGCAGCCTCTTTGCCACAATTCCCACCCTGTTTACCCTGAGGACTGGCTGGGAATAGAAACAGAATTCTGCCTCATTTTGAAAAAAAATATTAAAAAATAAAACACATTCCCCAACTATGAGTAAAAAACTGTAAGGGGGTGGAGTAAATCCCAAAAGCAAAGGACAGGGCACATGGCCAGGGAGTCTGCTGAACAGGGGCCTTGAGACACAGTCCATTTCCTCAGGGCAGGTGGAAATACCCAAAAGGCAAGTTTCAGTGCACAGTGTGACAGTGTCCTGACACCCCAAGGACTCAGGAGGATGTTTATTTCTCCTCCTACTTTTAAGGCATATCCCCAGAGCTCCTAACTTAGTCTGATCTGGGTAAAAGTTGATTGGTTGGAAATATTCAGTCAATGAAAATGTGCTTGTACCTTTTTAAATGTGAAGAAATTTCTCGGGCTTTTCTTGCAGAGCTCCAGCACCCACTTTGGCCTTATTCCTGGCCAGATTTCCTGCCCAGAGACTTGTCACAAACTCCTGTCCCTAGTGAGCTCCCTGCCCAGCCTCCTGTGGTCACTTCTACTTGGCTGTGTCCCCTGACCCCAGGCCCATCTTTAGAAAATGAAATTGGAGTTTTCTGGGGGAACATTTTACTGTCAAATGAAAATGTTTGTTGATGATGAAAATATTAGTGAGTCAGGACTGAGAAAGAAATGGACTTGTGCTGTATCAAGGGCCAAACTGCTATGTGTGACATTGTTGTGGGAGTGTGCTATAGGCCCCCTGATCAAGAGGAGCAGGTTGATAATGCATTCTATAAGCAGTTAGAAACAGCCTCAAGATCCCAGGCACTGATCCTTATGGGGGACTTCAACTATCCAGATATTTGCTGGGCAAGCAACACAGCCAGTCGTGTGCAGTCCAGACAATTTCTGCGGTGTGTTGAAGACAATATCCTGCTACAGATGGTGCAGGAGCCTACAAGGGGAGGGTGGGTGCTGGACCTTTTTTTCACAAACAAGGACGGGCTCATTAGGGAAGTGAAGGTCGGGGGCAGCTTGGGACAAAGTGACCATGAAATGGTTGATTTCAAGATCCTGGGTGGAAGAAACAAGCCAAAAAGTAGGATAGCTACCCTGAATTTTGGAAGAGCTAACTTTGATCTCCTCCGAAATCAAATAGGGGCTATCCCGTGGGCTACACGGTTTGAAGGAATGGGAGCCTGTGAGAGCTGGCTATTATTCAAACAGCGCTTCTTCCAAGAACAGGAACGATGCATCCCTGTGTGTAAGAAATCGGGAAAGAGAGGCAGAAGACCTGCATGGATGAACACAGAGCTATTGAGTAAACTCAAAGAGAAGCAGAAGGTCTATGACTTGTGGAAAAAGGGTCTGAGCACCTGGGAAGAATACAGGAATGTGGTCAGGGCCTGTAGCGATGCAACTAGGAAGGCTAAAGCCCTCTTGGAAATGAAGCTGGCAAGGGACATAAAGGATCATAAAAAGGGATTTTTTAGATACGTTAATAGTAAGAGGATGACCAGGGATAATGTAGGACCCTTGCTGAATGAGGAGGGTTTCCTGGTAACGGGGGATGCTGAGAAGGTGGAGATACTGAATGCTGCCTTTGCTTCGGTCTTCACTTCAAAGGCCCCTCGGGACCCACAGATCCTGTATGAAAATTGGAGTGTTGGGGAAACGAAGAATTTCCCTCTGGTTGAGGTGGGGGAGGTCCAGGAGCGGCTCAAAGGGATTAATGCACACAAATCCATGGGCCCTGATGGGTTTCATCCACTTGTGCTGAGGGAGCTGGCGGAGGTGATTGCTGAGCCGCTCTCTATCATCTTCAACAGGTCTTGGAGGACAGCAGAAGTGCCTGGGGACTGGAGGATAGCCAATGTCACTCCAGTCTTTAACAAGGGCAAGAAGGAGGATCCCAGTAACTATAGGCCAGTCAGCCTCACCTCAGTCCCAGGAAAGGTAATGGAACAGCTTGTTCTGGATGCCATCTCCAAGCAATTGGAAGAGAAGAAGGTCATGAGGAGCAGTCAGCATGGATTCACCAAGGGGAAATCATGCTTGACCAATCTCATAGCCTTCTTTGATCTCATAACCGGCTGGGTAGATGGAGGGAGAGCAGTGGGTGTCATCTACCTTGACTTCAGCAGGGCCTTTGATACCGTCTCCCATGACACCCTGATAGCAAAGCTGAGAGAGCACGGGATAGATGAGTGGACAGTGCGTGGGTTGAGAATTGGCTGTCGGACCAAGCCCAGAGGGTTGTGATTCGAGGAGCAGAATCTGACTGGAGGCCTGTTACTAGCGGTGTTCCCCAGGGCTCGGTGTTGGGTCCAGTCCTGTTTGATATCTTCATTGACGACCTTGATGAGGGAATAGCACCCACCTTCAGCAAGTACCCAATGATACAAAGCTGGGAGGAGTGGCTGACGCGCAGAACACTGCGCTGCCATCCAGCGAGACCTGGACAGGCTGGAGAGCTGGGCAGTTAGAAACCAGATGAAGTTCAACAAAAGCAAGTGGAGAGTCTGGCACCTGGGAAGTAACAACCGTTTGTTTCAGTACAGGCTGGGGGATGACCTGCTGGAGAAGAGCTCAGTGGAGAAGGACCTGGGGGTCCTGGTAGATGACAGGTTGGCCATGGCCCAGCAGTGTGCCCTGGTGGCTAAGAGAGCCAATGGGATCCTGGGGTGCATCGGGAGGAGTATAGCCAGCAGGTCAAAGCAGGTGATCCTCCCCCTCTACTCTGCCCTCGTCAGGCCCCACCTGGAGTATTGTGTCCAGTTCTGGGCTCCTTGGTTTAAAAAGGACAGGGATCTCCTGGAGAGAGTCCAAAGAAGGGCCACGAAGATGATTAGGGGCCTGGAACATCTCCCCTACGAGGATAGGCTGAGTAAGCTGGGACTCTTCAGCCTTGAGAAGAGAAGACTAAGGGGGGACCTAATTAAAGTTTATAATTATCTGAAGCAGGGGATGCAGGGGGAATCAGCCAGCCCCTTTTCAGTGGTCTGTGGGGATAGGACAAGGGGCAATGGCTGTAAGTTGGAGCACAGGAAGTTCCACACCAACATGGGGAAGAACTTTTTCCCAGTGAGGGTGACAGAGCCCTGGGACAGGCTGCCCAGGGAGGTGGTGGAGTCTCCATCTCTGGAGATATTCAAGACCTGTCTGGACGCCTATCTGAGTGATATGTCCTAGGGAGCTGCTTTGGCAGGGGGGTTGGACCAGATGATCTCTCGAGGTCCCTTCCAACCCCTACAATTCTATGATTCTATGATTCTATGATTCCATATTAATTACATCATGCTCAGTATATAAAAGGGGGGCTGGTGGGAGGAGGAGGAGGCAGCTCCAGGACATGCATTTTTGTGCACATCCAGAGTTGTGTGATTCAATGAGATACTGCATTTGTGTATCACCTGTTTCATATATTTTGCTTCAAAGTCCTGTTATCATTGTTAGATCTCTCTTTCTGCTATTCTAGTAAACTATCCTTACCCAACCTGCGAGGTTTTGTTTCCTTTTATTTGGGTTTTTTCCCTTTCCCTTCCCTCTCCCTCCCCCCCAACTTGTCCCCCCACCCTCTTCCTTTTAAAGAACAAGTGACTGTGTGGTGCTCAGCTCTCAGCTGGGGCAAAACCACATCTACTAAAATCCAAAACAAATCTATTCTTAAAAACATGAAAATTCTTACATTAAAGTTATATTAATTGTCTCTTAAGCGACATCTACATCAATCTATTCAGCATGATTACATTTCATTGAATCAACAGGGCCAGCCATACAATGAAGAAGATGATCAGTTGGTTGCTGCTTAGAAACATCCAGTCATCAGTTTCCACATGGCATCCTTGAGCTCCTGGAACATCAGCCTTAGATGAGGGGGTTGACTGCTGGTGGAACCACTGATTAAAGAAATACCTCTACCAGGTTAAGTGGTCTGTGGAGACTGGACAAAGGCCAATGGCTTCAAGTTGGAGAATAGGAGTTTCAACACCTAAATGGAGAAGAAATATTCACAGTGAGGGTGACAGAGCCCTGGGACAGGCTGACGAGGGGGGGTGTGCAGTCTCCTTCTCTGGGGGTATTCAAGACCTGTCTGGACACTGACCTGTGCGATCTGTCCTGGGGAGCTGCTTTGGCAGGGGGGTTGGATTCGATGATCTCTGGAGGTCTCTTCCAACCTCAATTCTGTGAATCAGTGAATCTATAAATAGGGAGGAGATTGAGAGGCTCTTCAGGTAGGCAAACATGTCAGTGCTGACAAACAAGGAGTCCACTCCCAGGCCCTCAGCCGGGGTGAAACCACAACAGGAAGGCATGTGGAAAAGGCTTTGTGCCATCCCTACTCCGAGGGGATCCTCAGCACAGCCCTGAAGATCTGCACATAGGACTCCACAATGAACACAAAACAGCCAAAAGCTAAAGAAGCTCAGACCACAATTTCCATGAGCGAGGCCCATAAGCAAGAAAGCTTGAGGATCTGGGGGATTTCACAGAAGAACTGGTCAGCAGCATTGCCCTGGCAGAGGCGGAGTGAAAAGATATTTGCTGTGACAATATATTTAATAAGGAAATAAAAATTATCTGCTGCTTTATTCTGTCTGAGATGAGTGAGAAAGTGTAAGGAACTTTGCAGACAACAAGATCACTGATGTAGGGGGAGAAGGTCCTCCAAGCCCGGCCGTAGATATTCCCTTGCAGCCAATGGAGAAGACCATGGTGAATGAGGCTATTCCTCATCAGCCCATGCTGGATGATGTGGAACAGTGATTCTACATGCAGCCTGTAGACATCCCCATGCTCAGGCAGTTTCAGACACCTGAAGGAGGCTGTGACCTCATAGGAAGCCTGTGCTGGAGCAGGTTTGCTGGAAGGGCTGTGGAGGACCCAGGCTGGAGCAGTCTGTTGCTGAAGGAGGGCAGCCCATTAAAGTGACCCACCCTGGAGCAGTTGGTGCTGATCTGAAGCTATGTGGGAAGGACTTGGAGGGGTTCATGGAGGACTGTCTGCTGTGGGTGGAACCCAATGCTTGACCAAGGGTGCACTGTGAGGAGTCCTCCCCTGAGGAGGAAGGAGCGGCCGAGACAATGTGTGATGAACTGACCCCAATGCCCATTTCCCCATCCTCCTGTGCTGCTCAATTAGAGGAAGGAGAGAATTAGAGAGTGAAGGGGACCCTGGGAGAAACAGGGAGGGATGGTGGGGGGTGTTTTATTTTTTTTTTTTTCTTTCTTTCTCATTCCTCTGCTCTCTTTGATTGGGTAATGAATTAGATGGGTTTATTGAGAGTAACTCAGGAGAGTGACCACTGCATGATCTCTCCCTGTCCTTATCCTGACCTTTTGTTACATCTTCTCTCCCCTATGCAGCTGAAGAGGGGGAGTGATAGAGCAGCTTTGGTGAGCACCTGGGTCATTCCAATTCTAAAAGTGGTTGAAGAGGAAGAAGTACATGGGCATGTGGAGTCAAAGGTCGTAGGCTACAATAATGATCATTAAACTCCTGCCCAGGAGAGCAGCCAGGTAGATGCCCAGGAAGAGGCAGAAGTGCAGGAGCTGCAGCTCCCATGTGTCTGCAAAGGGCAGGAGGAGGAACTGGCTGATGGAGCTGCTGTTGGACATCTGCTGACTCTGGGTATGGAAAAGTGTTTTCAGAAGTAAAAGACAGGAGTGAGGAGAGATTTATAAAAAGGAAAACTAAAATCTTCATTTGTCTCACAAACTCCCAGGTGTGCATGAGGAGCAGAAGCCTCTCCCATGGGCTCCCAAAGAGACATTCCTGGTCTTCAGTTATGGGTACAGGTGCATGGGGGTGACACACAGTTTCCATCAGATCAACCCACTCTCATGGAGAAGGGGATCTTGGAAACTTGCCTCTGCCCCCAGTAATTCCCATGGGAGCTGGGACCAGCAGCTCCATGGCAGAAGGTTTTGATTTTTGTGCCACTGAAATTGTGACAAGAGGAATCCCAGCTGCAATGGGTTTGTGGCAGCCATAGGTCAGAGCTGCGTCCCCTTCCAGCCCCAGGGCTGCAAAGCAAGGATAAGGGGTCTGGAGTGACACTCACAGGGGGAAATAGTCACCTCCCTGTCCCTGCCTGGGGTTCCTGTCTCATGGGGAGACATAGAAAGGTGATTCTTCTGCCCAGCTCTGGTTTGGTCAGGAGAAACAACTCTGCTGGACAGAAAGATTTCTCCCCAGACAAAGGAGGGAAAGGCAATAAAGACTTAGTGTCTTTCCAAGTTAGTTACTTGGAGCTCCAGGGACACCTCACAGGAGACTCTGGGGAATGGAGTACGTGATGTATTCTCCTGCTCCTCTGCTGGGAGCTGGGCTGGGCTCCTGGGATGGAGGGAGCTCACTGCAACCCAGCAGCCCTGACAAGAGACAGCTCTGCCCAGGAGCAGCTCCTCTGCCAAGCACACAGGGCTGGGGACACTGCCTGGAGGCACCGAAGGGAGGCCTGTGAGGCTGAGAGAGCTGATGGATGCTGAGAGCTCACTGGAGGAGAAATCTCCACAGCACTCTGCCTGGTATGTCTGTGGGTGCAGGGCAATGCAGGTTCTGTTCCTGAAGGGATCTCCTAAAGCTGGGACATGGGGCAGTGTGTAGGGTCTGTCAGGAGGACAGGTTCTCTCTAGGACCAGAAAGTGCTGCCTGGAAGGGATGCCCTTCTGGCCCATCAGAGGGACAGGGCAGGACAGCTGTCTTCTCCTGGGCATGGTTGCAGAGGTGTGAAGCAGCATGTGCACCCAGGGGTGCCGAGGGCTATCCCTGCATCATGAGGGCTCTGTGCTGGGGTAAGGACCCTGCTCCTACCAGGGTCAGCACTCACCCTGCCTGCTGGGCTTCCATCCATGTTGGTGCACAAAGAAGCTCTGGGTGGAAAGTGTGACCCATGGAAGTGTAGGGTCCTTCTGCTGTCAGAGTCTGCTGCATCGGCCAGGTTTGCTCCCAGCTCCAGTGGATCCCTGGCAACTTCCCAGACACTTTTCAAGAACACCAAGGACGTAATTTCTACTCCAGGTAAAGAGACTTTGCTTTGGATTTTCTGCTCTTGTGGACTGGGTGGGAAGTGAGAGCTTTGCAGAAGGCAGTGCAAACTCATTGGTCATTAGGACTTGTCAGAGCATGTCCAGTGCCCTGATGCGAGGAGGGGTCTCCAGAGCAGAGCTGAGCACAGGGCAGGTCAAATGAGATCTGTGAACACAGAGCAGGAGGTGACATGGACAAAGAGAAGCTTTTCCAGGGACAGGTCCAGGCAGCAGAGTCATTGTCAAGGAGGGAGAGGTAGCTGCTCCCAGAAATGCCATGGAAGTGGGGATTTGGTAAATCTCTGATATCCCCTGCAGTGCCAACACTGATGTTCTACAGGGAACACCAGGGTGTGATCACAGAGCACCCAGCACAGGGCAGCTGAGACCAAGGCTGATGGACAGAGCAGCTCTCCCCACTCTGCACTCAGGGGAAGGTTTAACTGGCACTGCAGCAGCAATGTCAGGGAGTTCTGACAGAAGAAACACTCCTCAGTTGCAGTGAGGACAAAACCAAAGCTCCAAAGCTCTTCTCTGCCCTCGGCTGAAACTGGAGTGACAGTGCTGAAAAGCTCATTCCTATTCACAGGGGATTCAGTCTGAGATCACACCATCCTTCTATTTACTGACTGCTGCAAGGCAGGACTGAGTTCTCCAGAGCCCACAGCTGACCCTCCTCCCAGCAGTGGCATGCAATACAAAGCAGACCTCCCAAAAAGAACCTGCCAAAATTTCTCCTGAATACAGAGAGTCAATCTCAGGGTATTCAATAAGAATTTGAAGAGGTTTTCCTCAAAGAAGAGTTCCTGAATTCTGACTGTGCCTTCTCCTCCTTGGACAGGTCTTCACAGTTGACAGCAGCAGATGTCCAACAGCAGCTCCATCAGCCAGTTCCTCCTCCTGCCCTTTGCAGACACACGGGAGCTGCAGCTCTTGCACTTCTGGCTCTTCCTGGGCATCTACCTGGCTGCCCTCTCGGGCAATGGCCTCATCATCATCACCATAGCCTGTGACCACCATCTCCACACCCCCATGTACTTCTTCCTCCTCAACCTCTCTTTTACTGACCTTGGCTGCATCTCCACCACTGTTCCCAAATCCATGGCCAATTCCTTGTGGGACATCAGGGCCATTTCCTACACAGGATGTCTGGCTCAACTCTTTTTCTTTGTATTTTCGATCTCCACAGAGTACTGTCTTCTCACTGTCATGGCCTATGACCGCTACGTTGCCATCTGCCACCCCCTGCACTACGGGACCCTCCTGGGCAGCAGAGCTTGTGTCCACATGGCAGCAGCTGCCTGGGCCAGTGGGTTTCTCTATTCTGTGCTGCACACTGCCAATACATTTTCCCTCTCCCTCTGCCATGGCAACACTGTTGACCAGTTCTTCTGTGAAATCCCCCAGATCCTCAAGCTCTCCTGCTCACATGCCTACCTCAGGAAAATTAGAGTCATCGTGGTCGGTGCCTGTTTAGCTTTTGGGTGTTTTGTGTTCATTGTGGTGTCCTATGTGCAGATCTTCAGGGCTGTGCTGAGGATCCCCTCGGAGCAGGGACGGCACAAAGCCTTTTCCACATGCCTCCCTCACCTGGCTGTTGTCTCCCTGTTTCTCAGCACTGGTGTGTTTGCCTACCTGAAGCCCCCCTCCATCTCCTCCCTATTTCTGGACCTGGTATTGGCATTTCTTTACTCGGTGCTTCCACCAGCAGTGAACCCCCTCATCTACAGCATGAGGAACCAGGAGCTCAAGGATGCCATTTGGAAACTGATGACTGGATGTTTCTAAGCAGCAATAAACTGGTCATCTTCTGCTGTATATCACTGGCCATGTAACTCACATTAGGAACAGTCTACTTAGTTGATTTTTAGTTGTGGGGCTTTTTCTGATTCTGTTTTCCGTAAGTCTCAAAATCATGGTTCACCTTCATCCCATTCCCACTGCTCTATCTCCCGGTCTTCTGTTACCTAGATGCTGAGTAATGATGAGCTGTGCTCTTGTTGCATCATGTCTGCCTCCAAGGGGTCAAAATATTCCTCCCTTACAAAAACAATTTAGCAGCACATTTTCATTCAGCTGAATCACTTGACTACTTAGGAACTTCCAGAAATCTACCTATGGCACAGAAGAGATAATGACCTTCCCCTGTTCCTGCATAACTGCTGGTCGTTTCCTTTCATCTGCCTCATCATTCCAGTGTTTCCACCTCTCCTGATGACACAGCCATGCTTAAGGACATGTTTTCAGCAGACTAGGTGGACATGTGCACTTCAGTTTGCTCACAGGTTTCCACCTCTACTTGCTCTCTGGTGATTCAGAAACTGATAAAATGTTTGGTGTCTGCTTTGAGCTACAGAGAGTTGGAAAATGTCCCATCTTTAAGAATTCTAGTGTACTGCTCTGTGAAGAGGTCAGTGTGTTAATAATTGACCTTTCTATGTATCTCATTGAAACTATTCTGGGAGAGAATCTCATCTGAAAGCTGACCCCCTTCACACGCTGCTTGGCCGTAGCAGGTAGCTGAGGAGAGAGATTTCATGGTTATTAAACTGTGTCATGTGTAACTGCTGTTTGTTGTCAGAGAAATCTGTCTGTGCCTGTGAGCACAGATGATGCCAGGAAGAGTGTTGGGAGTCCCAGGAGGCCAGTGAGGGAACTGCCAGGCTTGGGGAACAGCAAAGTTCTTCATACAGGGTTGGATCTGAATAGACTGCTTTCCCTGCCTGTCCAGATCTCCTTAGGAGACCTCTGGACCAGCATCCATTGCAGCATGCTGCTGAACTTTCTTCCATGATCCCTTTTGGTTTATATCAATAAACACATTTTTGCCTCTCTCTTAAGAGTGAAGGTCCCTCCTATCTATCCCATCTGCAACAGTTGGGGAATGGCCTGTTGGAGAGTGACAGGGTACCTGGGGTCCTGGTAGACAGTAGGATGACCATGAGCCAGCAATGTGCCCTCCTGGGTAAGAGGGACAATGGCATCCTGGGGTGTATTGGAAGGGGTGCTGTTACTAGGTCAAGAGAGGTCTTTCTCCCCCTCTTCTCTGCCCTGGTAAGACTTCACCTGGAATGTTTGGTCCAGTTCTGGGCCCCTCAGATCAAGAAGGACAGAAAACTCCTTGAAAGAATCACAGAATCACAGGGTTGGAAAAGACCTTTAAGATCATCAAGTCCAACCATTCCCATCCTATGCTAAACCAGATCTCTAAGTACCTCATCTACCCTTTTTTTGAACACATCCAGGGATGGTGACTCAACCCCCTCCCTGGGCTGCCTGTTCCAGCCCTGACAACTCTTTCAGTAAAAATTTTTTTTCTACTATCCAATCTAACCCTGCCCTGGCACAGCTTCATGCCATTGCCCCTTGTTCTATCTTCTGTCATCTGGCTGAAGAGACCATCGCCCACCTCGCTACAACCTCCCTTCAGGTAGTTGTAGGCAGTGATAAGGTCTCCCCTCAGCCTCCTCTTCTCCAGGCTAAAAAGCTCCTGCTCTCTTAGCTGCTCCTCATAGGATTTGCCCTCCAGCCCCTTGCCCAGCCTGGTTGCCCTTCTCTGCACTTGCTCAAGGACCTCAATGTCCTTCTGATGGTGAGGAGCCCAGAACTGTACCCAGCACTCGAGGTGCAGCCTCACCAATGCTGAGTACAGGGGCACAATCACCTCCCCAAACCTACTGGCCACACTGTTTTTGATACAAGCCAGGATGCCATTGGCCTTCCTGGCTGCCTGGGCACACTGCTGGCTCATATTCAGCCTGCAGTCACCCAACACCCCCAGGTCCTCCTCGTTCTTGTGTCGATAATTGGGATGGTGTTTTTACACACCTTCCCCAACTGAGGGCAGAAGTCTCAGGAGTTGGCATTATTAGGTTCAGTAGTGATGGATGCCTGTGTAGTCTTTAGTTACTCCTGTTGTACAAACCAAAAAGGCCAGAATGTTAATGCTACTTTAAATGCTGATAGAAATGCCACTGCATGGGGTAATTATGTTTCTCCTAATGTCTCTGTTCTGTCTCTATTCCAGTAACCCTTCCTGCAGGTGTATTCTTTATATGTGGGGACCGTGCTTGGGGAGGTTTTCCCTCACGCCTTAATGGTGACCTTGTTTGATTCAAATACTTAAACAACTAATTAACAAATCCCTTAATTCGGCTGTTTTGCTTGTGCAAGAAGAAAAAGAGGGAATCGTGGGAGCCTGGCTGGCCGATCAAGGCCACAGCTACTTGGCTTGCAAAACAGCCTTAAGAATTCACTAACAAGGGGCTGAAAAGCCTGGAAATGAGAACCTGTAACGAGATCTCATGGTACTTTGAAATTCCATTGTGGTGAGAGAGACCTGATACGATGCAGATGACCTTTTCCCCCTCTATGCTGGCCCCTAGTTATGTAACCCTCAGATGTATAGAAGCAGCTACCAGCTTGAATAAAGTGAAGTGATTGCTTTTAACCATATTGGAGTGCAGTCTGTTCCTAGCGACGCTCCGAACTTCCAAAGCCCCTGGATATAAATAATTTCCCAAGATCTGGATTTTGGACAGGGGAACTCGCAACATCCCTCTATGACAAAATCCTCTGGCCTCATAATCCCTCTATGACACAATCCCCTGCCCACACAATTCATCTGTGACACAAACCCCTCACCACACAATCCCTCTATGAAACTATCCCCTGACCTCACAATCCATCTATAACACAATCCCCCTGGCATCACAATCCATCTATGAAACAATCCCATGGCCTCACATTCCCTCTATGACACAATCCCCTGGCCTCACTATCCTTCTATGAAACAATTCCCTGGACACACAATCCCTCTATGACACAATCCCCTGGCTTCAAAATCTCTCTATGACAGAATCCCCTGGCCTCACAATCCCTCTATCACACAATCCCCTAGGCTAACAATCTATTTATGACAAAATCATCTGGCCTCACAATACCCTGGCTTCACAATACCTTGACCTCACAATTCCCTGGTATCAAAATCCTGTGGCCTCTACAAACCATCTAAGACACAATCCCCTGTCCTCAAAATCCATCTATGTCACTCTGCCCTGGCCTCACAATGTCTCTATGATGCAATCACCTGGCCTCACAAACCATCTATCAAAAAATCCCATTGCCTCACAATTGACTGGCCTCATAATCCACTGGCCTCATAAGCCCCTGGCCTCACCATCCATCTAAGACACTATACGCTGGCCTCCCAATCCCTCTATGACAAAATCCCCTGGCCTCACAATCCTTCTATGACAAAATCCCGTTGCCTCAAAATTCACTGGCCTCTACAATCCCCTGGTCTCACAATCCCCTGGCCTCTACAATCCCCTGGCCTCTACAATCCATCTATGACACAATCCCCTATCCTCACAATCCATCTACATCACTCTCCCCTGGCCTCACAATCCCTCGATGACATAATCACCTGGCCTCACAATCCGTCTATGAAACGGACCCATTCCCCTTGCATCACAGTCCCCTTGCCTCACAGTCCTTCTATGACACAGTCCCCTTGCCTTCCAATCCACCTATCACGCAGCCCCCAGCCTTGAAGTCCCCTTGTCTCTCAATCACAGAATCACAAATGTCAAACAGATCTGTGAAGATCATCAAGTCCAACCATTCCCATCCTAATCTAAACCAGATCCCTAAGTACCTCATCTACCTTTTTTTTGAACACTTCCAGGGAAGGTGACTCAACCACATCCCTGGGCAGCCTGTTCCAGGCCCCAACATCTCTTTCAGTAAAATTTTCTCTACATCCTCCCTTCAGGTATTTGTAGGTGGTGATAAGGTCTCCCCTCAGCCTCCTCTTCTCAAGGCTAAAAAGCCCCAGCTCCCTCAGCTGTTCCTCACAGGATTTCCTCTCCAGTACCTTCCCAGCCTGGTTGCCCTTCTCTGGACTCACTCCAGGACCTCAATGTCCTTCTTATGGTGCCCAGAACTGGACCCACCACTCGAGGTGTGGCCTCACCAATGCCCACTACAGGGGCACAATTATTTCCCTTGGCCTACTGGCCACACTATTTCTGATACAAGCCAAGATGCCATTGGCCTTCCTGGCCACCTGGGCACACTGCTGGCTCATATTCAGCCTGCAGTCACCCAACACCCCCAGGTCCTTCTCTGCCTGACAGCTCTCCAGCCAGTCTCCCCCAGCCTGTAGCACTGCAGGGGTTTGTTATGTCCCATGTGCAGCACTCTGCACTTGGCCTTTTTTAACCTCATCCCAGTGGTCACAGCCCATCAGTCCAGCCTGTTCAGATCCCTCTGAAGAGCCTCCCTACCTTCGGTTTGACAGGATCTGTCTTTTGTAA
Organism: Gallinula chloropus; assembly: GCF_964237585.1. Taxonomy (NCBI): domain Eukaryota; kingdom Metazoa; phylum Chordata; class Aves; order Gruiformes; family Rallidae; genus Gallinula; species Gallinula chloropus. Next base: position 14,122,860 of record NC_140103.1, on the reverse strand, counting down.
ACCCATGTTGACTGGGCCTGATCCCCTGGCCATCACACATGAGCTGCATGACAGCTCCCAAGATGACCCTCTCCATGATCTTCCCCGGGACTGAGGTCAGGCTGACAGGCCTGTAGTTCCCTGGATCCTCCTTCCAACCCTTCTTGTCTGTGGGTGTCACATCTGCCAGCCTCCAGTCGAGTGGAACTTCCCCAGTCTGCCAGGATTGCTGGTAGATGATGGAAAGGGGTTTGGCAAGCACATCTGCCAGCTCTCTCAGCACCCTCGGGTGAATCCCATCTGGCCCCATTGACTTGTGTGTATCTAACTGGCCAAGTAGGTCACTCATCATTTCCTCCTGAACCATGGGAACTTTGTTATTCTTCTCCTCCCTGTCAGTCAGTTCCTGAGGATGAGCACTCAGGGAATATCCATCCTTACTATTAAAGACTGAGGTAAAGAAGGAATGAAGGACCTCAGCCTTGTCCTCATCCCTTGTCACTAATGTTCCCTCTGCATCCAATAAGGGCTGGAGATTCTCCTTGATCCTTCTTTTACTGTTAAAATACCTAGAAAAGGACTTTTTATTGTCTTTTACAGAACTGGCCAGTCTGAGTTGCAGTTCAGCTTTAGCCCTTCTGACTTTCTCCCTACATGATGTCTCTACATTCCTGTAGTCGGCCCAAGACACCTGCCCCTTCTTCCAAAGCTCGTATTTTTCCCTCTTTTCCCGAAGATCTTCCTGGATCTCCCTACTCAGCCAAGCTGGCTTCCTTCCTTGCTGACTCCTCTTCGGACAGGCTGGGACAGCCTGTTCTTGTGCCACCTTTTTGAGGAGCAACCAACCCTCCCAGACTCCTCTGCCCTCAAGGGCTGCCTCCCATGGAATCTTATCGAGCAGCTTTCTGAACAGCCCAAAGTCAGCCCTAAGGAAGTCCAAGGTGCTTGTTCTGGTGTCTCCCTTTTGTACTTCTCCCAGTACTAAGAATTCTATCAGCTCATGATCACTGTGCCCCAGGCATCCTCCAACCTTCACATCCCCCACTAGCCCTTCTCTGTTTACAAACAACAAGTCCAGCAGGGCACCTTCCCAGAAGAGAAAAATGCCAAGGGCAGGGGCATTAGGAGGGGGTTCCCCAGAACAGGAAAGCCCTGAGCCCCCCAAGGTAAGAGGGGCCACCTGCGGGCTCCGCGGGGAGGTTTCTGGCAGGGTAGGTCTTCCAGTCCCAGCTCCTTTGGTTTGGGAGCTACGGTTGGATGTTTGGCACGTTGCTAATGAACGGTCGCTCCGGCCTAGAAGAGCAACATCCCAAGGGCAGGGGTATTGGGAGGGGTTTCCCCAGAACAGGAAAGCCCTGAGCCCCAAGGTCAGAGCGGCTGCCTGCATGCTCTGCAGGGAGGTTTTGAGCTGGGTATGTCTTTAAACCTTGGCTCCTTTGGTTTGGGAAATACCTCTATGCATTTGGCATGTTGCCAATGGACGGACGAACTGGCACAGAAGAGAAAATTCTCGAGGGCAGAGGCATTAGGAGGGGGATCCCTGGAACAGGAGATCCCTGATCCCCAGGGTCAGAGGGGCTGCCTCTGAGTTCTGCAGGGATGTTTTGGGCCTGGTATGTCTTTCAACCCCGGGTCTTTTGGTTTAGGAGCTACATCAGGCACTGTGCACGTTGCCAATGGACAGCTGCTCTGGCTGAGAAGAGAAAAATCCCGAGGGCAGAGGAAACAGAAGGGGGTTCTGGTAACAGGGAATGATCTGATCCCCGGGGTCAGAGGGGCTGCTTGCAGGCTGTACGAGGAGGTTTCAGGCCGTGTGTGTCTTTAAGCCCTGACTTCTTTTGTTTGGGAGCTACGGCTGGGCATTTGGCACATTGCCAATGGATGGCCGCTCTGTCCCAGAGGGGAAAAGTCCTGAGGGCAGAGGTGTTAGGAGAGGGTTCCCCAGAACAGGAGAGCCCCTGTACTGTGAGCAGGGGGAAGAAGGGAGCAAGATCATGGCTAAAGGGAAGTCTGCTTAGAATGGAGGGGTAGGGGAAAGGTGTTACCGAGAACCCCATTTTCCCCAGTCCTACCCCCCCCCTGTACTGCGAACAGAGGGGAAGAAGGGAGCAAAATCCTGACTGAAGTCTGCTAAGAAGGGAAAGGTGGGGGGAAAGTGTTTTAAGATCTGGTTACGTTTGTTTTAAGATCTGGTCATGTTCCCAAATCCGTTTTTTTTTCTTCACTGTTCTTTGTAGCTGTAGTGTAGTGTAATAAAGTAGAGTAGTTTCTCTCTTCTTCACTTTGTGTTGAGTCTGTTTTGCCCATGTCATTGACAGAGTGATCTCTCCCTGTCCTTATTTTGACTCCTGAGCATCTTAATATATATTTTCTCCCCTCTCCAACTAAGAAGGGGAGTAATAGACTGACTTTGGTGGGTGTCTTGCCTCCAGCCAGGGCTAAACCACAACAACATTAATAACAGAAGGAGGGCCAGGGACAATCTCTCACTTGTATTGAATGGGGGGGGAACCGTTGTGGTGGAGGATGTAGAAAAAAGGCTGATGTACTTAATCCCTTCTTTGCCTCAGTCTTCAGCAGTACAATCAGTTGTCTCCTGATACACAGATCCCTGATTGGAAAGATGGGGATGGGAAGGAGACCAAAGCTCCCATAATCCCAGGGTAATTCCTAAGTGACCTACTCAGCTGCTTAGATCTGTACAAGTCAATGATTCCAGATGGGATACACCTGAGGGTACTGAGGGAGCTGGCAGAAGTACTTGCCAAGAATCCTTCCCTTATTTACCAGCTATCAAGGATGACCAGGGTGGTTCCACCTGACTGGAAGCTGGTACATGTGACACCCATCTACAAGAATGGCCAGAAGAATGTCACGGGGAACTACAGGCCTGTCAACCTGACCTTGGTGCTGGGGAAGGTGATGGAACAAATCATCCTGAGTGCCATCATGCAACACATGCAGGACACTCAGGCAATTGGGCCCACTCAGCATGGGTTTAGCAAAGGCAGATGGTGCTTGAAGAAGCTGATCTTCTTCTATGACAAGGTGACCTGCTCAGTGGATGAGGGGAAGGCTGTGGATGTGGTCTGCATAGTTAAGCCTTCATCACTGCCTCCACAGCATCCTCCTGGAGAAATCTGAGCACCTTACCAGGGAGACATAATGCCAAGAGAGCACAGCTTTTTGTTACAGAATGTCTGCATCACACAAGACCGGGAGATCCTGGGTTAGGAATGGGATAAATGTGAAGAGATTCCCTTGAAGCCCCTGGGGAAGGCCATGGTCAGTAAGGTTGTTCCCCCACCGCCCATTCTGAATGATGTGGAACACTGATTCTACCTGCAGCCTGTAGACATCCCCACGCTGGAGCATGTGGAGACACCTGAAGGAGGCTGTGACCTCATAGGAAGCCTGTGCTGGAGCAGGTTTGCTGGCAGGGCGGTGGAGGACCCAGGCTGGAGCAGTCTGTCGCTGAAGGAGGGCAGCCCATTAACGTGACCCACCCTAGAGCAGTTGGTGCTGATCTGAAGCCATGTGGGAAGGACTCACGTTGGAGGGGTTCATGGAAGACTGTCACCTGTGGGTGGGACCCAATGCTGGAGCAAGGGTGCACTGTGAGGAGTCCTCCCCTGAGGAGGAAGGAGCATCAGAGACAATATGTGATGAACTGACCTCAATGCCCATTCCCATTCCCCAACCACATGCTGCTCAGTTGGAGGAAGGAGTGGAGAGTGAAGTGGACCCTGACAAAAACAGGGAGGGATGTGGGGCTGTGTTTTAAAGTTTGGTTCTTTTCCTTTTTCCTCATTGCTCTACTCTCTTTGGACTGGGTAATAAATTAGATGGGAGTGATAGAGCAGCTTTAGTCAGCACCTGGGTCAACCCACCACACATTCAACAAGAGGTTGAAGAGGAAGAATAAGTACATGGGGGTGTGGGGTCAATGCTCATAGGCTACAGTAATGATCATGAAACTCTCGACCAGAGGAGCAGCCAGGTAGATGCCAGGAAGAGCAAGAGCTGCAACTCCTGTGTGTCTGCAAAGGGCAGGAGGAGGAACTGGCTGATGGAGCTGCTGTTGGACATTTGCTTCCTCTGGCTATGGGAAAGTGTTGCAGAAGTAAAAGACAGAAGTCAGGAGAGATTTATATACAAGGAAAATTCAAATGCTTCATTTGTGTCACAAACTCCTAGGTATGGATGAGGAGCTGAAGCCTCTTCCATGGGCCAGCGCTGTGTTCCCTTCCAGCACCAGGTGTGCAAAGCAAGGATGAGGGGTCTGGAACGACTGGCCTGACTCCCTTCTTTTCACAGGGGACAAGAGTTGCCTCCCTGTCCCTGCCTGGGGCTCCTGTATCATGGGAAGACAAGAAAAGGGGATTGTCCTGCCCAGCTCTGGTTTGATCAGCAGAAAGGACTCTGCTGGACCCAAGGTTTTCTCCCCAGCCAAGGGAGGGAACGTCAGAGAGGACTTCAGTATTTTTCCGTTAGTTCCTTGGAGCTCCAGGGACACCTTGCAGAAGCCTGTGGGGAATGGAGTGTGTGATGTATTCACCTGCTCCTCTGCTGGGAGCTGGGCTGGGCTTCTGGGACAGTGGGAGCTCATGAAACATTACAGCTCTGGCCAGGAGCAGCTCCTCTGCCAAGCACACAGGGCTGGGGACACTGCCTGGAGGCACCGAGAGGAGACCTGTGAGGCTGAGAGAGCTGACGGATGCTGAGAGCTCACTGGAGGAGAAATCTCCACAGCACTCTGCCTGGTATGTCTGTGGGTGCAGGGCAATGCAGGTTCTGTTCCTGGAGGGATCTCCTAAAGCTGGGACATGGGGCAGTGTGTGGGGTCTGTCAGGGGGACAGGTTCTCTACAGGACAAGGAAGTGCTGCCTGTCAGGGATGCCTTTCTGCCCCATCAGCTCTCTTTTCCTGGGCATGGTTGCAGAGGTGTGAAGCAGTGTTTGCACCCAGGGGTGCCCAGGGCTGTCCTAGTGAGCAGGGTCTGCACTCAGGCTGGCTCATGGGTTTTCCACAGTGATAGAGACAGCACCTGTGGGTTTGAGGAGTGACCCAGGGAAAGGCAGCGTAAGGTCCTCCTGCTGCAAGAAAGTGCTGAATGGGTCAGCTTTGCTCCCAGCTCCAGCTGATTTCTGAGAAATTCCAAAGGGATTTGGAAGACTAACAACATGGAAATGTTTTCCTGATGCTTGCCTGATTATTCTGTCTTTACTTAGACTTCTCCTCTCCTGTGGGCTGTGCTGACTGTGGTAGATGAGAACTTATTACTCCACTCAAGAATGTGAAATGAAAACACAATTCTCATTGAGATGGAGCTTTTCCTGAGCCCTGCACTGGGGCAGTGCCCTGATGCCAGGAGGGGTCTGCAGAGCTGAGCACAGGGCAGGTTGGATGAGTTCTGTAAGCACAGGGCACGAGGTGAAATGGGCAGAGAGAAGCAGCTGCAGGGACAGCTCCAGGCAGCAAAGACATTGTGAGGGAGGGAGAAGGAGCTGCTTCCAGAAATGCCACCCAGCACAGACTCTGACCCCAGGATTGTGTGGCTAACTAATGAATCTTTGGATTGGCTTCCCTAGAGAAGAGAAACCCCTGATTGTATTTCATCCTGTCCTTGTCGTTCCAGCTTTGTCTGAATAACTGGGGCAGAGGGTAGCTGACACCAGAGCTGATGGACAGAGCAGCTCTCCCCACTCTGCACTCAGGGGAAGGTTCCACTGCCACTGCAGCAGCAATGTCAGGGAGTTCTGACAGAAGAAACACTCCTCAGGTACAGTCAGGAGACAACCAAAGCTCCAAAGCTCTGCCCTTGGGTGAAACTGGAGTGACAGTGCTGAAAAGCTCTTTCCTATCCACAGGGGATTTCATGCCATCCTTCTATTTACTGACTGCTGCAAGACAGGACTGAGTTCTCCAGGGCCCACAGCTGACCCTTCTCCCAGCAGTGGCATGCTCTAGCCAGCACAAAACAGACCTGCCAAAAGGGACCTGCAAAACTCTTCCAAAATACAGTTTTTCCTCAGAGAAGAGTTCCCTAAATTCTCACTGCCTTTTCCTATTTGGACTGGCTTACATGCCAGCAAAAACATATGTCCAACAGCAGCTCCATCAGCCAGTTCCTCCTCTTGCCCTTTGCAGACACACTGGAGCTGCAGCTCCTGCACTTCTGCCTCTTCCTGGGCATCTACCTGGCTGCTCTCCTGGGCAATGGCCTCATCATCATCACCATAGCCTGTGACCACCACCTCCACACCCCCATGTACTTCTTCCTACTCAACCTCTCTGTAACTGACCTTGGCTTCATCTCCACCACTGTTCCCAAATCCACGGCAAATTCCTTTCAGAACACCAGGGCCATTTCCTACACAGGATGTCTGGCTCAACTCTTTTTCTTTATATTTTTTATCTCAACAGAGTTCTGTCTTCTCATTGTCATGGCCTATGACCGCTACGTTGCCATCTGCCACCCCCTGCACTACGGGACCCTCCTGGGCAGCAGAGCTTGTGTCCACATGGCAGCAGCTGCCTGGGCCAGTGGGTTTCTCAATGCTGTGATGCACACAGTCTGTATATTTTCACTGCCCCTGTGCCATGGCAATGCTCTTGACCAGTTCTTCTGTGAAATCCCCCAGATCCTTAAGCTCACCTGCTCAGATGCCTACCTCAGGGAAACTGGCTTCCTTGTGGTTACTGCCTGTTTAGCTTTTGGGTGTTTTGTGTTCATTGTGGTGTCCTATGTGCAGATCTTCAGGGCTGTGCTGAGGATCCCCTTGGAGCAGGGACAGCACAAAGCCTTTTCCACCTGCCTCCCTCACCTAGCTGTGGTCTCCCTGTTTGTCAGTACTGGTGTGTTTGCCAACCTGAAGCCATCCTCCATCTCCTCCCTATTTTGGGACCTGGCTTTGGCCTTTCTTTACTCGGTGGTTTCACCAGCAGTGAATCCTCTCATCTACAGCATGAGGAACCAGGAGCTCAAGGATGCCATGTGGAGACTGATGACTGGATGTTTCTAAGCAGCAACAAAGAGTTCATCTTCTGCATATTGCTGGCCTTTGAACTCCCATTAGGACCCATCTGTATTTTGTAGGGTTTTTTAGTGGTTGTTGTTTTATTTCGTTCTAGTTGGTCTAAGGTATTATAACATTGTCTATTTTCATCCCATTCATAAAGCAGTATCTCCAAGTCTTTTGTGACCCACAGACTGCATAATGACAATCTGTGCTCTCTTTGCATCATGTCTGCCTGCAAATGGCTAAAATTTTTCCTTCCTTTTTAAATTTTATTTGTTACATAAAATATTACAAGCACATTTTCATCAGTTTAATCACTTGTGATGTGGTTTAGCCCTGTCTGGATGGCAAAGACTCTCCAAAGGTGGCCTAATATTCCCCTTTTCAGTTGGACAGGAGAGAAAATATATGTTGAGAGGCTCAGGAGTAGAGATAAGGATGGGGAGAGATCATTCTGCAATCAGCATCATGGGCAAAACTGACCCAACACAGCATAAAGGAAAATACCTCTCTAATTGATGACACTGCCCTGCACACCCAGTGCAACCAGAGTCAGGTAATAAGCAGTGTGTCTAGACTTTGAATCACCTCCCCCCACCCCTCCCTTCTTAGCAGACTTCACTCTTGCAATGATTTTGTTCCTTTCTTACTCCTCATTGTGTCACAGGGGGGCTGGGATGGTTTCCTTCTTGGCTGGGGTTGGGGGGTGCAGGGCATTCCTCACACCCTTCCCCTGCTGCATCGTGGGATCCCACCCATGGGAGACAGACCTCCACAAACTTCTTCAACATGAGTCCTTTCCCATGGGGCTTTAGCTCTTCAGCAGCTGCTCCGCCAAGGATCACTGCTATGGGTGCAGTCATCAATCACAATGTCTCTCAGTCCCAGTCCTCCACGGGGTCACCAGCCTCCCCCCAGCAAACCTGTTCGGGCACAAATCTGTCCCTTGCTCATCTCTGTGTCTCTGTCTCTCTCCATGGGCTGCCAGTGCTGGCAGGTTCTTGCTACAACGTGGGTCACACTGTGTGTCTCCCCTGGTCCAGTGAGGGGCCTCTCCAGGGGCTGCAGGTGGGGTCTGGGCCTTTTCCATGGGCTTTGGGGGGACACCCGCTCCACTATGGGTTTCTCCACAGGCTGCAGGCGCATCTTTCTCTTTGGCATCTGGGGTGCCTCCTTCCCTCCTCCCTTCCCTGGCCTTGGTGTCTGCACAGCTCCTTACATCCTCTCACTCCGTCTGTCTGATGACTCAGAAATGCCAAGCACTGATCCCCACCCTTGAGAAGGGAGATCCTAATCCTACCTGTGTCTCAGGGCTCTTCTTTGGGATGTGGGGAGTGTGACGCCAAAAGAAGGACAGGGGTATGACACATGGTGGCCTCACCTAGGGTGGGTTGAAGGATGCAAGGATGCTACATGGCTGGGAGGACAAAGTGTCTTCTCTGAGGCCTTTGTGGTCTGGACATCAGCCTTGGACAAGGATAAAGACATCATTTCTATCAGGACCTTTCAATCAGCTCATCCAAACTTCCTCCAAGTAACTTTTAGCACCACAGCACTACCCTCAGAATGACATTTCTTTATTTTCACATCCATTCTGACCTTCAAAGTGGCACTTTTGGTGGACTGGCTTTTTTATGTTTTTTCCACACACAGAGGACATGCAGTAGCACAAAGAGGGCTTCCCTCAGCCTCCCCCTCCCCAGGCTAAAGAAGACTGGGTCTCTCAGCCTAAGCCTATCTTGGCAGACCTTTTCACCCAACTGACAGTTCCTCTCCATTCCTCCAGACTGGGGAGCCCCACATTGGGACTGACTGCTCCAGAGGTGACCACACTGTTGCGGAGTCCAGATGGACAAGAAGGGCCCTGGTCTGCCACACTTCTTCCAGTGCAGCCCAATGTGCTCATGGCCAGATTCCTGTTCAGCACCTTTGACTGCTATGGCATCCCCTGGAATTCCAAAATTCTTCTCCTTGTGGCTGGTTCTCCACCCATCATGTCTGAGCCTGTCTTGATATCTGGGTGTTGTGCTGGAACCTTTTGTCATGGTTTCACCCCAGCCGAGAGCCGAGCACCACACAGCTAGTCTCTCTCTAAGAGTGTTGGGGCGTGGGGGGGAAGTTTTAGGGCAGTGGAAAAGGGAGGGAAAAGGAAACCAAAAAACCTCAAACCCCAAACCAATTTACTGGGAAAGTACAGAGAGAAACAACAATAACAGGGCTGTTTAGCTGTTGCCTTGTGGTAAGGCATGGCGACCTGGTTCAGGAACGGCAACGGCGCCACACTCTGGCAGCACGGTCCATTCAGCTCACAGACACCAATGTGGTGGACGGCAAATGGCGTTTATTGGAGAGGGGCGCGGGGCTTTATACCCCAGGGATCAGATGTCACTTCCGTCCGCTTACCTCACCGGCTACCTACTATTGGTTACCTAAGGAGGGGGGGGGGTCCTACCTTTCCGTACAGCCTGAAATCTTCCGACCGCCAGTCCCTATCTACCGACATTTCCCCCCTCCCTGTGCTCACTAAAACTACTCATAGTGCAAAGTGCAAAAGTGACATACAATACTGATATATAAAAAGGTGATAGCTTATAACAGTGTTGGACTACAGTAGTGACAATATATAATAGTGATAATACATAATAGTGATAATAATAGTGATAATATGTTAGTAATAATATATAATAGTGGTAAGTTATAATATTGATAGCTTATAATAGTGATAGCTTATAATGTTAGTAGCATAAGGCACATTAAGTGAATGATAGTCAGAGGTAGCATAGACAGTAGGGTATACTAAGGACAACCACAGAACAGTAGGGGTAGTGCTCAGTGGTTACTTTCTTAAAGCATCTGTCTGTTTTCTACAAAGAGAATGTTAACCCTCTCTAGACGACTCTTGACAAATGCTGTGAGCTTGTTCAGTACGCAGGGTCCGAAAATCAGTGCTATTATGATCATTACAACTGGTCCCAACAAGGTAGATACTAAGGTGGTTAGCCATGGCGAGTAACTAAACCATGATCCCAACCATCCTTGTTGGGCCTCTCTTTCCTTTTTTCTCTGAGCTAACCTTTCTCTCAGTTGAGCCATCGAATCCCTGACTAATCCTGTGTGGTCAGCATAAAAGCAGCATTCCTCTTTCAAGGCGGCACAAAGGCCTCCTTGTTGCATGAACAGGAGGTCTAGTCCTCCTCTGTTCTGCAAGACAACCTCTGAGAGTGAAGAGACAGATTTTTCTAGATGGGTCATAGATTCCTCGAGTCTTTGCAGATCCTCGTCGATGGCAGTTTGTAGTCGAGCCAGGTCTTGGTGATGGTTCAGCATAGCGGTCACTCCTGTAGCTGTGCCAGCTATTCCCAGGCCGAGCAGTGTTGCTATTGTCAGTGCTGCCAGTATTTCTCTCTTTTGGATCCTGTTGTCTGCTTCTCCCCAGTAATGGCTCATTTCTTCGTCCGAATGATATAGGACCCTGGGAATAATCAAAACTTGTACACAAAAGTCAGTTGATGAGTTAAAACGCTTAATGGACACACAGGGGGTTAGACCTGTCTGATGACAAATCCACATCCCTGATGCGGATGGAATTGCCCATTCATGGGTTCTATTGATCGCAACCGTTTTTGCACAGACAGCGCTGTTCCAGCTCGCTAAGGTAGCATTACCAAAACATATGCCTTGGCCTTTGACCTGGTCCAAAGTGATTCCTCTCCGTGGTGTATCCCACTTGCACTGAGTCGGGTTATCTTTCGATGAGTAGCTAAAAGGAGTGTTGAGGGCAATACCCTCATAGTAAGGAGGATAAGCATCATAACACAGCCAACATACATTAGTAAGATTGGGGTTGGATCGATTTAGTGATCGGAAAGTAGCATCTAACACATCTAAGAATGATTTGCCAGCCGAAGGGTGAGAGTCTGGGATCGAATTGTCTAAGGGAACCTTTTGTTTAGCTGGTAGGGGACTGTTTGGGATAGAAGTAGAAATTGGCAAGCTGTCCTCTCCTTGTTTGTCGTGATTTTGGAAACGCAAAACTGATCAGTTTTGGAATATGCAATGCAGTCAGTCCACAGTTTTCCCACCCCGTCACCCATTACTTAGCAAATAAAGCTTTAAGTGGGTCTCCATGCCCAGTCAAAACCGGCTGGAGTCTTCTTTTTTGTCATGCGTCATCATAAATACTGGGTTCACTGGATTCACGCATGCGTGAGCTTCCTTTTCTAGTACTTTCTGTGGGGAGGTGGTGAGGGAAAACTGCGCATGCGCATTTCCGAAAGCACACAGGTAGCTGAACACGCAGTTGAGCAGCAGAGCCGTACAAAATGGCCAGCGTTAGAGAAGACGAGACCTCAAATCCCTTGCCCGAATCGCAGGATGCCTCTACAACTCCACGAGTGGTAAATTTTCCTTTCTACAGCACTATAGCTGGGCAGTAGGGGCAATGTCCTTGCTATGGCTCTAGTGGTATATTGTTCCCTTGCCATTAGACTTTCAGGTTGTCGCCTTCGGAACAAGTGCGGCTCTACCCACCGGAGCAACCGGACAGGTGGGTATTACTGAGACTAAAAGGTCTCTTCAAGCTCAGATAATTTAGAAAGAATCAAGATTTTCTTTTTCTGTTAATTGTTTTAATTCTAGGCAGACTACCCAGGCTTCTGGTGAAAATGATCGGGAGATGTGGGAGCGACGCTTTAAAATTGAATGTTACATATTGTCAGGCCTTATTATTATTTTGATTATTTTTCTTTTTGCGGCTGGTTTCTATTGTTGTTATAGTTGTGCACAGCAATAAAGTTTAGTTTTTGTTCAGTTATTCAAGAGTTTTCTATCTGTGTCTCTATTAGACCTCAGGGGGAGAAAGTTGCTATACCACGTGACTAATAACTTTATAGCAGGCATAGAAGGGATAGGGTTATATGATCCTAACAGTTACTTGTTTTGTTGGTTTTAGAAACTTTATGTTTTATTCTGTCACAGTAACTGCTTGCATGCAGTTCACCACGTGTTGGATCCAGAGGATCAGACACGGTAGAAATATTTAATTTGCCATATACTCTCTCAAGATTGTTGATTCAGGAGATCTGTAGCATTGGCAGTTTTGTTGGAAATTATTTCCAAAACTGCTTGCAAGCGAATTATGCAGTTCAGGTTGTAAATTAGTTCCCATGCCCCTATTACCAATTCATTAGGCTTCCATGTGGCCAGCCTGTAATGCTTTGTTCTTTTGGGAGGCCACTCATTTTTCCCCCTAATTTTGTGTTCCACCTATTTCAATCTCGACAGATCTTTTACAACTGCCTTGTAACTCCAGCTGCTGAGTTGAGGCTTGTATTTCCTCTAATACCAATTCCTGTTATTTTCCATTTTCTTTGCTACGTAACCAGCCTTGCTCTCAGTTAGCTAATCCGTGAACGCTGCAAACCGACCCATCAGATAAGCGACATTGCAAGATGCGAGTTGCTACATTCCATTGGCTTCCCTCTACCCCCATAAATGAGGGCAGGGATAAACACAGCTGATAAGGCAGGCATCCTCACTGTGACTTCTTTCTTCTCCCTGGAAAGAAAATAAACAAATTCGCTTCTCGGTGAGAAGAGGAAAAAACAGCAAGGTGGGGAAAAGGGGCGGTGAACAGTGAGCCCTTAACGTTAAAGGCAGCAACAAGGCAATTTCTTATAAAACTATGCAGATAGAATCTTCTGTTCTAAGTGTGGAGATAAACTGTAGTGTCTACCAAAAATGTTACAGGTATTAACTTAGGTTCTACAAAACAAGTAATCAGTAAATCACTTCAGTGGTTTCCAGTGAGTTTTCTGATATATATATACACCCTTCACCCCCCACTCACTTACAAGGGGACAAAGGAGCTAGCCTTCTGGCAGTTTGGGGGACACGGGTAAATACAATAAAAGAGCACTAGGAACAGGATTTTCGACCTTGATTTGTGGATTTTTGGGTTGTCTTAGTACTAACTTTACCAATTTATCTGTTGGCACCCCATCATGAGTTCTCGGGGAATGCCTTTTCGCCATCCCATGGTCCACAGACGATTATGTTTGTTTTCTATACCTTCTGTAATTATTTCCCTTTTGCTTCCCTTTCTGATAACAGAATTCCATCTCCTACTGACAGGGACACTCTCAACACATAGTCTGACTCCTGTCCACACAAAGAGCTTAAATTTGCCACTCGTTTTGTCTGTCTCCAGCTGCTCTCCTTGTGGAGACACAGAACCACCGATCAGAACTCACACTCGCTTCACAGTCAGACTGCGTCTCAGTCAAACACTTAAATCATTCAAACAACACACGGTACCGGGCACAAAGATTTCTTGCATATGCAAAGCATAACAATGGTTACGAAAAGGTTTTTCTCTCTCTCGCAGATACGCTGCAGCTCAGTCACATACCATTCACACCAGAGTTAACTCATTTCACTCACACAAATAGTTCGTCAAATTTAAATCAATTTCCAAAACTCAGTTCCTTTTAGCAATATCTGAAGTCAATACCAATAAATCAATGTCACCAGAAAAGGACTCCCTGTTGGGGAATGGAACCCCGGTCTCCTGTGTGACAGGCAGGAGTTCTCTTGCTTAGCAGCAACTGTTTGTTTACTTCTACCGACTGCCATAGGGGCAGCCATTCTATACAACTCAAAGGGGCAATACATCCTGAGAGGGTATAACTTAAGTATCAATTTTCCCCTATTCGCACTCAGGACCTCACACCTTTCTGTTTTCCGAGAATCCTGCCGACTACACTATTAAAATGTCACAATCCACACCCAGATAAACAGCTTTGGCAGAGGTTAAACCCCCTTGCATTCCAACCGACCTCAGATTGCTCTGGGTGGCTGGGGGCGGCTGGGCTTAACCCCTGAGTGATGTCCAATTAGGTGCTTTATCGTGAGGAGGTCTTCACAATTCTTGGGAACAGAATTAAGACTCAAAACTGAGTCAAGGTTTAAGTTACTTTATTTAGCCTGCAACATCCGCACACTAACAATGATACTTATTCATTAGGTTACCTCATACCCCTGTTCATATTCCTAACTCATCCCACTTCATATTAAAATGTGCCCCAAGAAGTGATTTCCATCAACTCCTCCCCACTGCGCCTGTGCACTGCTGTTTGGTGGTGGTCGTTGAGGGTCGTGGGATGAAGTCGGATGGCTCTTCTCCATCACCGCAAGTAACCTTCTGTCTTGCACAGATTCAGTTACCCCTTGACTCCAAACTACAAGTTTGGTTTTAGCAGGTTTTGTATACCTTCAAGGACAAAGGGGAGCTTGAACTAGTTAAAGTGAAATGCTTTGCCTGCATTCGTGGCCAATTAGAGACAAGCAAGGAATTCATGAACAGATAAGGAGGAGGGGGGTACTGGAACTCATCAAAGAAGTCATTTTATTTCCACAGAGCACATAGTCCTTGAGTGTGTAATTTACTTAAGATATGGTGTTAGACCCAAACTTACATCCCTTTTGATGTTTTTTCTTTATCAGTGAGGCAGAGGCCTTCAAGCGAGGCATTGTTTATGTGAGGTCACTGCTATGGCACTTCAAGCTATCCTGTTAGCAAGCCTTCCTTAACCCTTTACAAGCATCTTAATGCAATATTTCAGCAATGATGAGACATAAGTCCTCTGGTACAGGCATTTGTTGAGGGATACGGTATGTCACACCACCCCATGGCTCAACATTGCCACCTTATAGATGATACTCCGTGATAGATAGAGGATAGAGATAAAGTAAGGAGGAAGGAAAAGTGTGTGCGCAATAGCTCAATAGCTACAATCAAAACATTCAAACAATTAACAATTTTCAAATTGCATTTGCAATAGTCAGTAAGAACTCTTAACATTAGATAGACATTAATTAACGATTTGAATGTGTCCAATTGCAAAAATCCAAATCACGTCATATTGCTGTCCCTTGTAGTTCAGGGGCTGGAGGAAAACAAACCAATGATACTTTACACGAACTTTTACGAGGCATATCACCCTCTCGATCTTTGGGCTCGGCAGGCTTATCACCGTCTGGGGGCTGCAAAGTTTGTGTGGCCACCCCGATTCCCAATTTTTGGGATAACCGACAAACATTCTTTCGCCTCCCTCCAAGTGTCCTGCTCTTGTATCGCTTTTCGGAGTGCCTGCACGACTCTCCCCCACAATTTCAGATTTTTCCCACTGCCAGAGGACATAGTTTCCTTGGCTAAAACTTTAGTACATTTAACCCACACCTTAGGATGGAGAATACCAACCGGCTGGTCAATGACCCCGATTTTCAAAAGTCTCGCAACGGCGAGAGTAAAATCTTTAACCTTACACTCAATATCCCACTGCACACTCAATACCAATACGACCTTCACAAGGGCATCCATCCTCCTTGCGGGTCTGAGGGCGTCCCATCCGCCGGGCTGGTCCTGCCGCCCGTCCGCCGTTCACCTGACACAGGCGAGTTTCCCAGGTGTTCGGCACCATTTGTTGCCTTTTGGTAAGGCATGGCGACCTGGTTCAGGAACGGCAACGGCGCCACACTCTGGCAGCACGGTCCATCAGCTCACAGACACCAATGTGGTGGATGGCAAATGGCGTTTATTGGAGAGGGGCGCGGGGCTTTATACCCCAGGGATCGTATGTCACTTCCGTCCGCTTACCTCACCGGCTACCTACTATTGGTTACCTAAGGAGGGGGGGGGGGGTCCTACCTTTCCGTACAGCCCGAAATCTTCCGACCGCCAGGCCCTATCTACCGACACTGGGGGTGCAAGAAACCAGTGGCGCAGGAACATGGAAGTGGGAAACTAGGGACACAGGAAACCGGGGTGCTGAGAAACCAACGTGAGTGGAAAAAAAGGGGTGCAGGAAACTGGGGGCGTGGGAAACCAGTGACATGGGAACAGGGGCACAGGAAACCAGGAGCGTGGAATCTAGGCTTCAAGGAAAATGGGGGCGCAGTAAACAGGCATCCTGAGAAACCAGTGCACCTGATAACCAGTGGCCCAGGAAACCAAGGCCCAAGAAACCAGGGGCTCATAGAAACAGGGGTGCTGGGAAGCTGGGGTGCTGGGAAACTGGGGGTACAGGAAATCGTGCTGCCAGAAAAACAGTATGCCAGGAAACTGGGGGCATGTATAACAGGGATGTGGAGACACCAGTGTGCTGTGAAACTGGGATGCCAGCAAACTGGGCACACAAGAACCTGGCGTTCTTGTAGTGGCACAGGAAACAAGGTTGCCAGGAAACTGTGGTGATAGGAAACTGGGGGTCCAAGAACCAGGGTGGCAAGACCCTGGAGTGCTAGGCAACTGGGGGCGTAGGAAACTGGGGTGCCAGGCAACTGGGGGCCCAGGAAACTGCCATCCTGGAAAATCAGTGCCACGGGAAAACAGTGGCCCATAAACCACGGCCAGAGAAACAAGGGGCTCATGGAAACCAGGGTGCCAGTAAACAGGCAGGGGTCCTGTAAATTCAGTGACCTGGGAAACAAGGTGCATGGGAAACCAGGGTGCTGGGAAACCAGTGGTGCAGGAATCTAGGGGCGTGGGAAACAAGGGCCTTGGAAAACTGGGTTGCCAGGAATCCGGAGTGCCAGGCAACTGGGGGCACAGGAAACCAGGCTGCCAGGAAACCGGTGTGCCAGGAAACTGGTGGAGTGGGAAACCAGGGTGAAGAGACCCCCGTGTGCCGGGAAAACGGGGTGCTGGCAAACAGGGTACACAGTAAACCGGGGTGCTGGGAAACCAGCATTCCAGGCTACTGGGATTAGGAGAAACGGGCATCCTGGAAAATCAGTGTCCCAGGAAACCAGCAGCCCAGGAAACCAGGACCCAAAATACCGAGTGCTCATGGAATCTGGGGTGCCAGTGTGAATGGAAAAAATGGGTGCAGGAAACTAGGGGTGTAAGAAACCAGTGGCACGGGAAGCCGGGGGTGGGGAGGGGGGGGCGGTGAATGAAAACGGGGTTGCTTGAAACCAGGCTGCTGGGTAAGTGGGGGAGCAGCTAACAGGCATCCTGGAAAATCAATGTCCCAGGAAACCAGCGGCCCAGGAAAACAGGGCCCAAAATACCGGGGGCTCATGGAATCTGGGGTGCCGGGAAAACAGTGTGAATGGAAAAGGTGGGTGCAGGAAACTAGGGGCGTAAGAAACCAGTGCCACGGGAAGCTGGGAGGGCTGCGGGGGGGGGGGGGAGGGGGGGTGGGGAGGCACGGCGCATGAAAACAGGAGCACTTGAAACCAGGATGCTGGGCAAAAGGGGGAGCAGCAAACAGGCATCCTGGAAAATCAGTGCTCTGGGAAACGAGTGGCCGAGGAAAACGGGGCCCAAGAAACCAGAGGCTCATGGAAACTGGGGTGCTGGGGATACCAGGGTCCTGTAAATTCAGTGACACGGGAAACCAGGGGGGTGGGAAATCTGGGGTTTGGGAAACTGGGGCATGAGAAACCAGAGTGATGGAAAACTAGGGGTACAGGAAACCAGGTTGCCAGGAAACTGGGGGCACGGGAATCCAGGGTGGGGAGACAACAGTGTGTCGGGAAACTGGGGTGCTGGTAAACTGGGCGTGCAGAAAACCAGTGATGTGGGAAAATAGGGGTGCAGAAAACTGGGAGCATGGGAAATCGTGGTGCCCAGAAACCAGGGCACTAGGAAACTGGGGAGCCGTAAACTGGGCTGCTGAAAAAACAGGATACTGGCAAAGGGAACAGGGCTGCCAGAAAACTGGGGTGCTAGGAAAGCGGGGGCACAGGAACCAGCAACAGGGGCCACAAGAATCTAGGGTGCCTGGATACCAGGTTGCTCGGAAACTGAGGTGTCAGCAAACTGGGGGAGTGGGAAACCAGAGTGGGGAGACACCAGTGTGTCAGGGAACTGGGGTGCCAGCAAATGGGGCATGCAGGAAACCAGTGATGTGGGAAACTGGGGGTGCAGGAAAATGTGGTGCTGGGAAACTAGGGTGCCAGGCAACAGGTGGACCAGGAAACATACATCCTGGAAAAACACTGCTCGGGGAAACAAGTGGCCCAAGAAACCAGTGCCCTAGAAACCAGTGGTTGTGGAAACCAGGGTGCTAGGAAAACTGGGTCCTGTAAATTCAGTGATGTGGGAAACCAGGGGTGTGGGAAACCTGGGTCCTGGGAAACTGGGGCATGAGAAGCCATGGTGATGGGAAACTAGTGGAGCAGGAAAACAGTGGTGCAGGAACCAGGGGGCGTGAGAAACTAAGTGCACGGGAAAATGGATTTCCAGGAAACTGGGGGTGCAGGAAACCAGGGTGTCGACTGCCCAGTGTTCTAGGAAACTGGGGGCGTGGAAAAACAGAGTCCTGGGAAAGCAGTGTTCCAGGAAACTGGGGTCACTGGAAACCTGGGTGGGGAGACACCAGTGTTCCAGGAACCCGGGCTGCTAGCAAAATGGGCACGTAGGAAATCAGGGTGACCAGAAA
The DNA here is from genome assembly GCF_964237585.1 of Gallinula chloropus. Taxonomy (NCBI): domain Eukaryota; kingdom Metazoa; phylum Chordata; class Aves; order Gruiformes; family Rallidae; genus Gallinula; species Gallinula chloropus. Next base: position 14,104,412 of record NC_140103.1, on the reverse strand, counting down.
CCAGTGTGCCAGGCAACTGGTGGTGCCAGGAAACCAGGGGCTCATGGAAACCGGGGTGCAGGGAAACCAGCGTGACTGGAGAAAAGAGGCATGGGAAACTGTGGACTTGGGAAACTAGTGGCACGGGAACAGGGTCCACAGGAAACTGGGAGGGCGGGAAACGGGGGTTCAGGGAAACAGGGGAGGCAGGAAACTGGGTTCCTGGAAAATCAGTACCCAGCGGCACAGGAAAGCAGGGCAAAAGAACCAGGTGTTGTGGAAACCGGGGTGCTAGGAAACCTGGGTCCTGTAAATTCAGTGACCTGGGAAAACAGACACATGGGAAATCTGGGTCCCAGGAAACTGGGGGCATGAGAAACCAGGGTGACGGGACACGAGGGGAGTGAGAAACCGGGTCATAATATGGACTGGGGTTAGCGCATTCATGATGCCAGCACAGTAGAAGAGTAATGTGTGCATCACCCTGGCAAATATTACGGGTCAGGATTCCATTTGTCTGGCAAGAGCATGACAGGAGAACCTGTTTTCAGAGCTCAGTCTCATTGGTCTGCCTGTGGACACGTGGCCAAACCCCGTCAAAGAGCCCAACCTGTGTGCAACCCCCCAGTCCTGCATGGACAATTGGGATGGGGCTTTTTGCCCACTTGCCACAAGTGACAGAAGAACCCCAAGAGCTGGAATTGCTGGGAGCAGTGACAGTGGACACCTGTGTGAGGTTTAATTATAATTAGAATACAACTCAAACGGGACAAAACGTTAATGCTACTTTGTCAATTTATCAAAACGCTGCCACATGGTGTAATTATACCTCAAACAAGGTATCAAGGACTTTTAATGTTCCTGTTGCTTTACCTAGAGGGGTATTGCTGTCTGTGATCAAGGCTGGATTAATTGTTCTGGTAGTTATTGTAGTTGTGTTACTAATGTTGCCTTGAATTATCTCTCTGCTGCAAAGGGCCCTGCAGTGGATAATAAAGGTGATTTTTGTAGCACAAATACAAAAAGGGGAGTTGTGAGGGACTATGACAGGCCTGTAGAGCCCTTGGTTGAGAATATAGAGCTGGGCCTTGAAGATATTAAAGTGTACCCTTGAGAAAGAGGAAGTGTAGAGCATCCAGAGAAGTAAACCATTTTAAGGAATTTGCTGACCACAGATAAAGGAACCTGGCAAGAGGTAAACCTTGTTAGTGAAGTTAAAAATGTCAACCAGTTGTATGATCAAGTGTGGAGACCTGTCCAAGGAGGAAAAGGCAGTGAGAAGTTCAGGAACTCTTCTTTGAGGGAAACCTCTTCCAATTCACATTGACTCTGTTGGGCATTTGGACATTGAGCAGCTGTTTGAATATTTCCTGCCTCTGGGCATGGAAAAGTGTTGCAGAAGGAAAAGAGCGAAATTAAGAGAGGAAAACTAAAATGCTTGACTTCTCTCACATACTTCCAGATTTACATTAGGAGCAGAAGCCTCTCCCTTGGGCTACCAGTCACTTAAGGTCTTCAGCTTTAGGTATTGGCAAAGGGGGGTGAACAACACTTACACAAATTCTGAATGCGATGAGAGAGACTGTCATGGGGAAGGGGATCTTGGAAACTTGCCTCCACCCCCAGTAATTCCCATGGGAGCTAGGACCAGAAGCTCCCTGGCAGAAGATGCCTATTTTGTGATCATGAGACCTGGGGCAGGATGGATTCTCCCTGCCCCTTCCAGCCCCAGGGCTGCAAAGGAAGGATGAGATGTCTGGAGTGACTCGCCTGACTCCCTTCTTTCACATGGGAAAGAGTCCCCTCCCTGTCCCTGCCTGGGGGTCCTGTGTCATGCAAGCACAAGGAAAGGTGACTCTCCTGCCCAATTCTGGTTTCATCAGGAGAAACAATCCAGCTGGATAGAAAGATTTTTCCCCAGGTGAGGGGAGGAACATCAGAGATGAGATCATAGAGCAATCCCCGTGTGGCCAGAGACACCAGGAGGGAGCCTAGAAGAACTGCTCTTCTCCTGCTCAGATGGGCCAGGCTTCTAGGATGGATGGAGCTCATGAATCATTATAGTGCTGCAGAGAGACAGCTCTGCCCAGGAGCAGCTCCTCTGCCAAGCTCACAGGGCTGGGGACGCTGCCTGGAGGCACCGAGGGGAGACCTGTGAGGCTGAGAGCTGATGGATGCTGAGAGCTCACTGGAGGAGAAAGGTAAAGAGACTTTGCTTTGAATTTTCTACTCTTGTGAACTGGGTAGGAAGTGGGAGATGAGCTTTTCTTGATCACTTTGCAGAAGGAAGTGCAGACTTTTGTCATTAGGACTTGTCAGAGTGTCTCCTGAGCCCTGCACACACAGAGGTTCCCAGGGCAGTGCCCTGATGCCAGGAGGGGTCTGCAGAGCAGAGCTGAGCGCAGGGCAGGTAGGATGAGGTCTGTGAGAACAGAGCTGGAGGTGACATGGGCAAAGGGAGGCATCTCCAGGGAGAGATGCAGGTAGCAGAGACATTGTCAGGGAGGGAGAAGAAGCTGCTCTCAGAAATGCCATGGCAGTAGAGATTTGGTATCCCCCTGACATCCCCCACAGTGCAGACACTTTCCCCAGCAACTCCCTGATTTCTGCCATCCAGCACAGACTCTGCAACCAAAGATCCAGGGTTTCAGTCAGAGTCTCCTTTGCAACCCAACCCCTCAGTGATGACAAACCCTTTAGTGCCTGTCTGTCTGACCCAGTCTTTCCAGGCTGTTTCCTCTCCTGTCCTTGCTGCCTTTGTCCCACTATGACGTGCTCTGCGCACGTTCACTGGTGGGGCTGGCACTGAGCTGACCCCCATCTGTAGGACTGAGGACTTCCCTGGGGCTCCTGATGGGCTGCAGGCTGCCTCTCACAATGACTCGGCTCTCCTAAGAACTCTTGTGCCCCAGAGAGGAGCCCCATGCAGAAGACATCTGGGCACTGAGGCCATGGCAATGCTGCTCATTGCCTGTGTGTGGGCAGCTGCACTGAGCCCTGTGTGTCCCTGGCTTGGAGCAGGGAGCTGAGATCCTCCTAGAAAGGATTGTGTATGGAAAAAAACAGGCTGTGATTACAGAGCGACCAGCTCAGGGCAGCTGAGAGCAGGGCTGATGGACAGAGCAGCTCTCCCCACACTGCAACCAGGAGAAGGTTTCACTGGCACTGCAGCAGCAATGTCAAGGGGTTCTGACAGAAGAAACACTCCTCTGGTACAGGTAGAAGAAAACCAAAGCTCTGCCTTAGGGTGAAACTGGAGCGACAGTGCTGAAAACCTCATTCCTCTCCACAGGGGATTTAGTTTGAGATCACACCATCCTTCTATTTACTGACTGCTGCCAGGCAGGACTGAGTTCTTGAGAGCCACAGCTGACCCTCCTCCCAGCAGTGGCACGCTCAAGCCAGCACAAAACAGACCTCCCAAAAGTCTTCTTGAATACAGAGTCAACAAGATGTTTTCCTCAAAGAAGGGTTCCCTAACTTCTCACTGCCTTTTTCTATTTGGACAGGTCTCCACACATGATGGCAACAGATGTCCAACAGCAGCTCCATCAGCCAGTTCCTCCTCCTGGCCTTTGCAGACACACGGGAGCTGCAGCTCCTGCACTTCTGCCTCTTCCTGGGCATCTACCTGGCTGCCCTCCTGGGCAATGGCCTCATCATCATCACCATAGTCTGTGACCACCACCTCCACACCCCGATGTACTTCCTCCTCCTCAACCTCTCTCTTACTGACCTTGGCTACATATCCACCACTATTCCCAAATCCATGTCTAATACCTTTAAGGACAGCAGGGCCATTTCCTACACAGGATGTCTGGCTCAACTCTTTTTCTTTGTATTTTTCCTCTCAACAGAGTACTTCCTTCTCACTGTCATGGCCTATGACCGCTACGTTGCCATCTGCCACCCCCTGCACTATGGGACCCTCCTGGGCAGCAGAGCTTGTGTCCACATGGCAGCAGCTGCCTGGGCCAGTGGGTTTCTCAATGCTGTGCTGCACACAGCCAGTACATTTTCCCTCCCACTCTGCCATGGCAATGCTGTTGACCAGTTCTTCTGTGAAATCTCCCAGATTATCAAGCTCTCCTGTTCAGATGCCTACCTCAGGGAAATAAGAGTCATTGTAATTACTGCCTGTTTATCTTTTGGTTGTTTTGTGTTCATTGTGGTGTCCTATGTGCAGATCTTCAGGGCTGTGCTGAGGATCCCCTCGCAGCAGGGACGGCACAAAGCCTTTTCCACCTGCCTCCCTCACCTGGCCGTGGTGTCCCTGTTTCTCAGCACTGCCGTGTTTGCCAACCTCAAGCCCCCTTCCATCTCCTCCATATTTTTGGACGTGGTATTGGCATTTCTTTACTCGGTGTTTCCACCAGCAGTGAACCCCCTCATCTACAGCTTGAGGAACCAAGAGCTACAGCATGCTGTGTTAAAACTGATGACAGGTTGTTTCTAAGCAGTAATGAACTTTTCTTCTTCTGAATACCACTGACTATATAACTCACTAGGATTAGTCTGTATTTAGTAGTTTTTAGGGAGTGAGGAGTGTTTGGGTTTGGATTTTTTCTTTTTGGTTTCCTTCTAGTTTGTCTAAGCTATAACAACATGGTGCACATTCCTCTCATTCCTGATACAATGTGTCCCTATCTTCTGTGATGCATATACCGCGCGATCACTGGCTGTGCTCTCCTTGCATCATGTCTGCCTGCAACAAAGCCACAATTTCGGCTTTTCTGTTTTCCCTTTACATTATTAAAAATTTTACAAGCAGATATTAATCAGCTGAATTACTCCATTACTTGTCTGAATGGCAATGCTTTCCCACCATGACAGAACAGGAATTTCCAGATTTGGTACTCATGGCAGCAGACAAAATATTTACCTTCCCCTGTACCTGCATTACCGCCAGTCTGTCTCATCTCCCTCATCATTCAGGTGTTTCCACCTCTTCTGATGATATGGCCATGCCTAAGGACATCTTTTTAGCAGACTGCCTGGACGTATGCACTCCACTTTCCAGCTCCACTTGTTCTTTCCTCATTCAGATGCTGCTCAGTCTCCGATTTCTGCTTTGAGTTTCAGAGAGTTGGAAAACATCCCATCTTTCAGCAGTCTAATGAACTGTTCTGTTAGAAGGTCAGTTTTCTTGATAAGTGACCTTTCTATGTATCTGATTAAAACTGTTCTGGGAAAGAATCTCCTCTGAAAGCTGACCCCCTTCACATGCTGCTTGGATGTAGCAGGCAGCTGAGGAGAGACATTTCATGGGTGTTAAACTGTGTCCTGTGTAACTGCTGTTTGTTGTCAGAGAAATCTGTCTGTGCCTGTGAGCACAGATGATGGGTGGAAATGGCTTGGGAGTCCCTGGGGGCCAGCAAGGGAACTGCTGGGCTTGGGGGAGAGCAAGGTTCTCCAGACAAAATTGGATCTCAAGAGACTGCTTTTCCTGCCTGTCCAGATCTCCTTTGGAGACCTCTGGACCAGCACCCATTGCAACATGCTGCTAAACTTTTCTTCCATGATCTGAGATATGACAGAAACTTTTTTCCCTATGAAAAAATCCTCCATTGCCCAAAGTACCTTGAAGCATTTCGAGGCCCCACCGACAGCCATTACTGACAAAGCCTCCCCATGGGCTTGTTAGAGCAGACAAGTGGAGGCCATGAGAACAAACACAGGCAAAGTCCAGGCAGCTCTGATGCTGAGGACACCCTGGATTTGTTTGATGAAGCAGAAATGCCAAGCACTGACCCCCAGCCCCTGGGCAGGGAGATCCTGACCCTCACCTGGGTGTCAGGGCTCTTCCTTGGGATGTGAGGAGTGTGATGCCAAGGGAAAGACAGGGGTAACACACATGATGGCCTCCCCTGTGGTGGGTACAAGGTGGCAACAATGCTTCATGGCCATGCGGACATTGTGTCTTTTCTGAGGCCTCTGTGGCAGGGACATCAGCCACAGCCAAGGGGGAAAACACCTCATTTCTATCAGGCCATTTACCCTGGCTGGCACCCTTGTCCATCTGCACCATAGCCTATCCCACACTACCCCATACCTGGGCCTGTTTTCCTGCAGGCTGCAGGCACCCAATACCCTTCCCCACCTCATTCTCACCCCTTGATGTCCATGACTGTTCTGCTGTCTCTCCCACCTAGCCAGCTGGTTCCACAAATACAAAGCCACCAGCTCATCCACACTTCATCCGAATGGTGTTTTGCACCACAGCACGATCCTCAGTATGACATTTCATTATCCTCATGTCCACTCTGACCTTCAAAACGGCAGTTTCATGTGGACTTCCTTTCTTAAGTTCTTTCAATGCAGCACAAAGATGTTTCCCTCAGACTCCCATTCCCTGGGCTATATAAGCCTCAATCTCTCAGCCTCTCCACACAGGACCCCTAACTGTATCTTTCAGACTTTCTCTGACCATGCAAACTTCCCCCCCCCCCCCCCCCCATTCCATCAGACTGGGGAGCCCCACACTGGGATTGACTGCTCACAAGGTGGCCTCACCGGTGCTGAGTCCAAATGGACAAGAAGGGCCAGTGTCTATGTGACCACTCTTCTCCCAGTGTAGCCCAATGTGCTCATGGCCAGATTCCTGTTCAGCAGCTCAGGCTGCTACAGCATCCCCTTGAATGCCCCAATTCTTCTCCTTGCTGTTATTTTTCCACCAGTCCTGTCTGAGCTGCCTTGATGTGCAGGTGTTGTGCTGGAACCTGTGGTCATGGTTTCACCCCATCCGAGAGCCGAGCACCACGCAGCCGCTCTCTCTCTAAGGGACTGTGGGGTGGGATTTGGAGCAGGGGAAAGGGAGGGAAAAAGAAACCAAAGAAACCCAAACCTTGTTGGTTGGGATAAGGACAGTTTACTGGCACAGCAGAGAGAGAAACAACAACAACAGGACTTTGAACTGAAATATACAGAACTGCTGATGCACAGTGCAGTTTCTCCCTGAACCTCACAGCTCAGACCTCACAGCTCAGAGCCGTCCTGAAACCAGATGATCCCCCAAAATTTCCCATCCTGGATCTCCTCCCCCCCCACCAGCCTCCTTTTCTGCTGACCATGATGTATTTGGCATGTGTTGCAGTTTTGTGTGTCTGTGCTGCTGAGGTGGCTTCTGCAAGCAGCAGCCAGAAGCTCTCTGCAGGCCCCAGACAGTGAACAGCGGCCAATTCAAGGAGAAAGTTGCTGCTGACCAGAGCTGAACAAATCGGGGATGGTCACAGCGCCTCTGGGAATCACTTATAGGACAAAAAATCCTGCAGGTAGATGCATTTTGCCACTGGAGAAGGGAGTGAGGAGATGTTACAAGCTGTGTGGACACAAAGACCAGGCCTAAAGGAGAAGTGGAGGGGAAGAATGAGGCTGGGAAGAGAGATTGCCCTGCAGCTCATGGAGAAGACTGTGGTGGAGTGGGTGTCCCCTTGCAGCCCATGGGTAAGGATGGGAGCAGAGACATCTACAGCCTGTGAAGAGATTGATCCACACCTCAGCAGGTTTACTGGGGGAATTGTGACCCTGTGGGGAACCAGGCCGGAGCAGGCTGGACCCAAAGGTCAGCAGCCCATGGAAGGGAGTCCTGCTGAGAGGCCTGTGGTGAGGAGATGACTCCACAATAGTGAGGACTCGTGCTGCAGAAGTTTGTAGAGGACTGTCTCCTGTCGGTGGGACCCCACGGTGCCGCAGGGGAAGGGTGTGTGTGTGGAATGTACCCCCCACCCCAGCTAAGATGGAAGACAACTCAGGAGGAACGGAGTGAAAACCCCCATTCCCCATTCCCTGCCCCTGCCCGTGCAGCAATGGGGGGGAAGAAGGGAGAGAATTTATGATTAAAGTGAAGTGTGCAAAGAGGTGAGGGGTGGGGGGAAGTAGAAGTGTTAAGATCTGGGGAAGGAAAGCAGCTTGTGAGGAACTTCTGGAACCCCACTCCCCATTCCCTGCCCCTCCCCGTGCCATGTTGGGGGGGAAGAAGGGAGTAAAATCATGAATGAAGTTTAAGTCTGCTAAGAAGGGAGGGTTGGGGGGAGGGTGTTTTAAGACCTGGCCAAGCTTCTCATTACCCGACTCTGGTTCACTGGGTGTGTAGTTGCAGTAGCAATAAATCACTTTTCTTTCTTTTATTCTGTGTTAAGTCTGTTTTGCCCATTGTGCTAATTGGAAAGTGATCCCTCTGTACTTATCTCAAGTCTTAAGCCTCCTGATACATATTTTCTCCCCTTTTTGGCTGAAAAGGGGAGTGACAGAGCAGCTTGGTGGGCATTTGGCCTTCAGCCAGGGCCAAACCACCACAGAGGGTTAAGGGTGGGCTAAGGTAGAGTTTAAGATGTGGGTGGGTGGGCAACCACGGGTGCTGGGAGGGGTGTGGGGATTTAGAAGGAGGGTTCTGGGGGCAGATATGGGGGGATCTGGGGCAGGTAAGGGGAGATTTCTGGGAGTAATATGGTGCTATACTTTCCGGCTATACAGGCATCCACCTTTCAACCTGTTAACCATAGAGCAGTACATTCCAAGCAAAAGGTGGGAGGGATGACAGATGTTCCTGGCCTGAAACCTCCTCAGGTTGCACACTGGCAGCCCCAGTAACTTTGTGCCTCAGGGCTTTCCTTTCCAAGGGTCGGTCCTAACAGTACCTGATGTCATTTCCAGATTCGATCAGTGTTCAACTTTGAACATGCAAAATGTAGAGTAATAGCACACAAAGAAAAGGTGTGAGGGATGAAAGATGTTCCTGGCCTGAAACCACCTCAGGGAGCAGACAAGAAGCTCCAGTAACCTTGTGGGTCAGGACTGTCCTTTCAAAGGGAACTGTCCTAGCACTGCCCAACGTCATTTTTGGAATCTACCAGTGTCCACCTACAAACAGGTTAATGGTCCAGCAGTATTTCCCAAACAAAAGGTGGGAGGGATGAAAGGTGTTCTGGGCCAGAAACCTCCAGAGGTAGCCCACAAGCAGCCCAAGTAACCTTGAGGCTCAGGGCATTCCCAGACAAGGGAATAGTCCTAACAGTGCTGGACGTCATCTTCCAGCTCTGCCAGCATCCACATTAGTAACTTCTAAATGCACAACTACACCACCAAAACAGAAGTTGGGAGGGCTGAAAGATGTTCCTGGCCTGAAACCTCACCAGTTACCACACTAGAAGCACCATAAAGCTTGGAGCTCAGGGTATTCCCAGCCATGGGAATCGTCGCAATGCCTGATGTCATTTTCAGACTCTACCATAATCAACATTTGAAGATCCTAAACATCCATCAATAGAGTCCCAGGTTATTTGACACCTCTTACTGTCGTTTATTTTAATGCACCACAACTTTGAAGAGCCATCTGCAAGGAGATGTGTACTGTTAAGAAAATGGCACTTCACTTCAAACAGACCTTGAGAAACTCTGGGAATTTGATGAACAGGAATATGAAGAATATTTTAAACCAGAAAAGATCTTTTCCTCCTGACCATATTTTGGCTGGACTGGAATGAATTCTCGTGCTGGCAGCCCCCAGAGTTCTGTGGTTGGGATTTGTAAGCATAAAGTCTAACTAAACCTGTTTGTTCCTTGCTGAGCAGGGCTTGCACAGCACCAAGGCCTTTTTTGTAATTCTGCTCCAGAAATGAGTCAGCTGGGAGTGCACAAGTGCCTGCAAGGGGACAGAACAGCCCCAGCTGGCCATAACTGACCAACAGGCTTATCCATACTGTATGACTGCAGGAGTGAGCCCACCATTGTCTTGTACTTGTTGTCTGCAAAGGTGGCCTGGTTTCAGCCAAGATGAAGTTAATTTTCTTTTAAGGGGCCGGTGGAGAGCTGAGGGAAGCAAACTTTGTGCTACATAGAAATAGTATAAGAAAGGAAGTCCACGTGAAACCACAGCTTTGGAGGTCAGAGAGTGGACATGAGGATAAAGAAATGTCATTCTGTCATTCTGGTAGTGCTGTGGTGCAAGAAATCCCTTGGAGGAAGCCTGGCTGAGCTGGTGGCTTTGTGTTTGAGAGAACAGCTGGCGAGGAGGGAGAGACAGCAGTACAGGCAGGGATATGGTGGGCTGAGAATGAGGTGGGGAAGTGCATTGGGTTCCTACAGCCTGCAGGGAAACAGGCACAGGTGTGGGGCAGGGTGGGATGGGCTGTGGTGAAGATGGCCAAGGGTGCTGGACAGTTTGAAATGCCCTGATAGAAACGAGGTCTTTGCCCCTTTGGTTATGGCTGATGTCCCTGACACAAAGGCTTCAGAGGAGCCATATTGTCCTCACAGGCATGGAGCATCATTGCCTCCTTGCACCCACTGCAGGGGAGGCCACATGTGTCATAGCCCTGTCCTTCCCTTGGCATCACACGCCTAAGGAGGGTGACCCCCCAGGGGCTGGGGGTCAGCACTTGGCATTTCTGCTTCATCAGACCAAGCCAGGGTGTCCTCAGCATCAGAGTTGCCTGTGCTTTGCCTGTGTTTGTCCTCATGGCCTCCAGTTGACTGCTCTAACAAGCCCATGGGGAGCCTGCAAATGTTTCAAGGTGCTTTGGACATTACTCCTGACTTAACTTCTTGAGAGGTTTCATCACTCTCCTCTTGGTAGCTGAGCTCTGTGGACTCAGAAGAAAATGTACCATGGGGCTCATTAGCATCTAGAAAGCCATTACAAGCATGTCACTTCAAGTAATTTTAATGAAAGAACTCAAGACTTCCACAACTACTTGGATTTTACTTGGGTTTAAACAGTTTAGCCATTTAAATAGTTTAGCAGTTAAACATGACACAGTTTAATACCCATGAAATCTCTCTCCTCAGCTGCCTGCTATGGCCAAGCAGCGTGTGAAGAGGGTCAGCTTCCAGAGGAGATTCTCTCCCAGAACAGTTTTAATCAGATACATAGAAAGGTCACTGATCAACACACTGAACTTCTGACAGAACAGTTCATAGTAATTCTGAAAGATGGGACATTTTCCAACTCTCTGAAGCTCAAAGCAGAAACCGGATACTTAAGTGGCATCTGAATGTCCACAGAGCAGGTGGAGGTGAAAACCAGTGATCAAAGTAGAGTGCAAACGTCCATGTAGTCTGCAGAAAAGGATGTCCTTAGGCATGGCCGAATCATCAGGAGAGGTGGAAACACCTGACTGATGAGGGAGATGAAAGACACAGACGAGCGGTAATGCAGGTACAGGGGAAGGTGAGTATTTCTTCTGCTGCCATGGGTACCAATCCTGGAAATTCCCCTTCTGTCACAGTGGGAAAGCATTGCCATTCCAGACAAGTAGTTGAGTGATTCAGCTGATGAAAATCTGCTTGTAATTTATTTCTAAATATAAGGAAAAAATAAAACGAAGGGAAAAAATGGCCTTTGCAGGCAGACATGATGCAAAGAGAGCACAGTGTCTGGGTCACACAAGACCGGGAGATACTTCATTAGCAATGGGATGAACATGGATCATGATATTATGGCTTAGACAGACTCGAAGGCAAAAAAAGAAACCAAATCCTTCCCCTCCCCCAGCTATAAAACCTTTCTAAATAGGGAGTGGTCCTGATGTCAGTTACATGATCTGTGATATGAGCAGTTTATTTTTAGAAATATCCAGTCATCAGTTTCCACATGGCATCCTTGAGCTCCTGGTTCCTCATGCTGTAGATGAGGGGGTTCACTGCTTGTGGAAACACCGAGTAAAGAAATGCCACTAGCAGGTCCAGAAATAATGAGGAGAAGGAGGGTGGCTTCAGGTAGGCAAACATGGCAGTGCTGACAAACAGGGACACCACGGCCAGGTGAGGAATGCAGGTGGAAAAGGCTTTGTGCCGTCCCTGCTGCGAGGGGATCCTCAGCACGGCCCTGAAGATCTGCACATAGGACACCACAATGAACACAAAACACCCAAAAAATAAGCAGATACTGACCAAAATGACTGCAATTTCCCTGAGGTAGGCATCTGAGCAGGAGAGCTTGAGGATCTGGGGGATTTCACAGAAGAACTGGTCAACAGCATTGCCATTGCAGAGGGGCAGTGAAAATGTATTGGCTGTGTGGAGGACAGAATAGAGAAACCCACTGCCCCAGGCAGCTGCTGCCATGTGGACACAAGCTCTGCTGCCCAGGAGGGTCCCGTAGTGCAGGGGGTGGCAGATGGCAACGTAGCGGTCATAGGCCATGACAGTGAGAAGACAGAACTCTGTTGAGAGGAAAAATACAAAGAAAAAGAGTTGAGCCAGACATCCTGTGTAGGAAATGGCCCTGGTGTCCCACAAGGAATTGGCCATGGATTTGGGAACAGTGGTGGAGATGCAGCTAAAGTCAAGTACAGAGAGGTTGAGGAGGAAGAAGTACATGGGGGTGTGGAGGTGGTGGTCACAGGCTATGGTGATGATGATGAGGCCATTGCCCAGGAGAGCAGCCAGGTAGATGCCCAAGAAGAGCCAGAAGTGCAGGAGCTGCAGCTCCCGTGTGTATGCAAAGGGCAGGAGGAGGAAGTGGCTGATGGAGCTGCTGTTGGACATATGTTTTTTCTGGCATGTGGACCTGTGCAAATAGGAAAAGGCAGTGAGAATTTAGGGAACTCTTCTCTGAGGAAAAACTGTATTTTGGAAGAATTTTCCATGTCCCTTTTGGGAGGTCTGTTTTGTGCTGGCTTGAGCGTGTCACTGCTGGGAGGAGGGTCAGCTGTGGCTCTCGAGAACTCAGTCCTGCCTGGCAGCAGTCAGTAAATGGAAGGATGGTGCGATCTCAGACCAAAACCCCTGTGGATAGGAATGAGCTTTTCAGCACTGTCACTCCAGTTTAACCTGAGGGCAGAGCAGAGCTTTGAAGCTTTGGTTTTCTTCTACCTGTACCTGAGGAGTGTTTCTTCTGTCAGGACTCCCTGACATTGCTGCTGCAGTGCCAGTTAAACCTTTCCTTGAGTGCAGAGTGGGGAGAGCTGCTCTGTCCATCAGCCCTGGTCTCAGCTGCCCTTTGCTGGATGCTCTGAGATCATCCCCTGGTGTTCCCCATAGAAGAAACTGGACCCCACAAAGAGCTGAGGAATCCATTCCTCAGTCCTACAGATGGGGGTCCTGAAGAGAGGGTCAGCTCAGTGCCAGCCCCACCAACTGACATGCCCAGAACCCCAGCTAACGGGGGGACAAAGGCAGCAAGGACAGGACAGGAAAGGGAGAAATTCTCCAGCCAAGCCTGGGAGGACACGGATGGACAGACAGGCACCCAGGGATTTGTCCTTAACATTGGTTGGGCTGCCACGGAGAAGACTCAGTCTGAAACCCTGGACTGCTGGGTGCAGAGTCTGTGCTGGGTGGCAGAAACTAGGGGGTCTCTCTTTGCACTGCTGGGGATGTCAGGGAGGTACCAACTGCCATGGCATTTCTGGGAACAGCTCCTTCTCCTTCCCTGACACTGTCTCTGCTGCCTGCAGCTGTCCCTGAAGCTGCTTCTCTCTGCCCATGTCACCTCATGCTCTGTGCACACAGAGCTCATCCAACCTGCCCTGTGCTCAGCTCTGCTCTGCAGACCCCTCCTGGCATCAGGGCACTGCCCAAGGGAAGTTCTGTGTGTGCAGGGCTCAGGAGATGCCCTGACAAGTCCTAATGACCAATGAGTTTGCACTGCCCTCAAAGTTATCAAGAAAAGCTCAGCTCTCACTCACCACCCAGTCTACAAGAGCAGAAAATTCAAAGCAAAGTCCCCGTTTCCCTGAAGTGGAAAATGCATCCTTGGTGTTCTTGAAAAGTCCCTGGAAGTTAACGTGGATCTGCTGGAGCTGGGAGCAATTGGGGGCTGAGCAGCACCCTTTGTTACAGCAGAAGGACCCTACGCTGTCCTTCCATGGGTCACACATTCCACCCACAGTGAGGCAACGATGCAAACTCACCAGGCAGGCTGAGATCTGACCCTGGCAGCAGTAGAGTCCCTGGCAGCAGCACACAGACCCCCAGGGAACATGGACTCTTGTCTCAAAGACAGCCCTGTGCAAACGTGGGTGCACATGCTGCTTCCCACCTCTGCAGCCATGCCCAGGAGAAGACAGCTGTCCTGCCCTGTCCCTCTGATGGG